>NC_137689.1:39380941-39625941 GCF_963989245.1 Nansenia antarctica | reverse complement strand
CTTTAGTAAATGTGCCCACTTTTTGCCAGTGCCCAAGCTTCCTTCCGCCAGGGAGACGGCGGATCTGTTGGTGAGAGAGGTGTTCCGGCCCCACGGCCTACCCACTGACGTGGTGTCTGATCGGGGACCACAGTTCACCTCGGCGGTCTGGAAGGCTTTCTGCTCCGGCCTCGGGGCATCCATCAGCCTGACCTCAGGGTTCCATCCCCAGACCAACGGTCAGGCGGAGAGGGCCAACCAGAAGCTGGAGTCCACCCTGCGCTGCTTGGTGTCAGCCAACCCTACTACCTGGGCAACCCAATTACCGTGGGTGGAGTACGCCCACAACACCCTGGCTACCTCGGCGACAGGTATGTCACCCTTTCAGTGCCTTTACGGCTATCAGCCTCCCCTGTTCCCTTCCCAGGAGGAGGAGATCCTGGTCCCGTCCGTCCAGGCTCACCTCCGCCGCTGCCATAGGACCTGGCATCGGGCCCGTGCCACCCTTCTTCGGGCATCGGAGCGTTACCAACGACAGGCCAACCGTTGGCGTATCCCTGCTCCCAATTATGCCCCCGGAGACAAGGTATGGTTATCCACGAAATATCTACCACTAAGGACTGAATCCAGGAAATTGTCCCAGAGGTTCATTGGTCCCTTCACCAATCAACCCCATGGATCAACCCCATGGTCATGCGCCTCAAGCTTCCCCGTACCCTCCGTGTCCATCCCTCCTTCCATGTTTCCCTCCTCAAACCTGTGTCCTCCAGTCCCCTGTCTCCTCCAGTTCCCGACCCACCCCCCTCCAGGATGATTGATGACCTCCCTGCCTACACCGTCCACCGCCTCTTGGATTCTCGTAGCCGTGGTCGAGGTTTCCAGTACCTGGTGGACTGGGAGGGCTATGGTCCTGAGGAGAGGTGCTGGGTCCGTCGGCGACAGATCCTCGACCCTACGCTCGTCCAGGACTTCCACCGCCGACACCCCGGCAAGCCTGGTGGTCCGCCCAGAGGCGTCCATCGGAGGGGGGATACTGTCACAGTTCCGCCCCCAGCTCCGCCCCCGGCTCATCAGCCATCTATCAGTGGCGCCAGGTGTAGCCGATTAAGACCGCGACTGGTTCCTACTTAAGCCCTGCTCCTGCTTCCAGTCAACGCCAGATCGTAGCCACTTAATGGTTGGTTCATACGTTCGTTCCCTCAACTCTAGACGTAACCCGTTACCCTAGCCCAGTGTTTCCCAAACTGTGGGGCGCGACCCCCTAGTGGGGCGCGGGGGTACTGCAGGGGGGGCGCAGAAATAATATGGGAGGGGAAAAAAATGCACACACAAGAGCTGTAAACAAACACTGCTTGCTTAAGGTTACTATCAGGGGTGTTGTGGGCGTTGGATGATAAAAATGAGAACCTGAATGGAGCGCAGGCCATAAACTGTAACAAAGAGGCAGCGAGGGGGCGCGAGCCCAGAGGGGCTCCATTCACGTCATTGACGCGCGCTCTCCCTCCCCATCATTCCAGCTATCTAGCAGCAACAACAACAATGGATAAGTTTATGAAAGAGCCAGAAGCTAAACGAAAAGCGAAGGAGCCCATGACAAACGTCCCAAAGCCAAAGTCAAGAAAGTATGACGATACATACCTCTCCCTGGGCTTCACGTCTAATGTGGACAGGATACAATCTTTCACATGGAAACTGGACATGTGGGGGAGGAGACTTGAACAGGGGGACATCGACTCATTTGGGAATCTGAAGGCATTCATCGAGACCAATGAGCTGCAGAGCACAGTGGTTCCATGTATGACAGAGCACATCTCAGCCCTGAAACAAAGCTTCCAGAAATACTTCTCTGTGGATCCATTTGTTGCACCACCACCTGCCATGTTCAGCACTGCGGAAGAGGAACAGTACATCGACATGACTTCAGAGTCAACCATGAGGCTGCAGTTCACATCCACGACTTTGGCTGGGTTTTGGATTGGAGTGGAGAAGGACTACCCTCTCATTGGACAGAAAGCTGTGGGAATACTGCTGCCTTTTGCAACATCATACCTGTGTGAGATAGGCTTTTCTGCTGTTGCTGCTATCAAAAGCAAATACAGGTCGAAGTTGAACATTGAGAATGAACTGAGAGTGGCAGTCTCAAAACAACAACCCCGCTTTGAGAAGATTTGCAAGGCAAAGCAAGCACACACAAGTCATTGATCGTAATTGTGATAGGAATGTGAGGAGTAAGAATAGTGATGCAGTAGAAATTAGTTAATGTTGATATGTTGAATATTTCAGTGGCACAGGATCATTTGCCAAGCACTTATGTTCCTTTTCAACCCATAATAAAATATAAAACTATAGTTGGATATATGTGTCTTGTTATTATTAGAAGAGAAAATGTAATGTTTTTACAACTTTATACAATTAATTATATCAATATAGGTGGGGACTGGGTTAGGGGGGGCTCGAAAATATTTCCAATTACCCAAGGGGGGCCTGATTGAAAAAGTTTGGGAACCGCTGCCCTAGCCTAACCCTATTCTCCCTGTCCCCCGTTTAAGGATTCCCTGCCTGCCGACCTCCTGCCTGTCTGACTACATGCCTACCTGCCTGACCCCCTGCCTGTCTGAGTACCTGCCTACCTGCCTGACCCCCTGCCTGTCTGAGTACCTGCCTACCTGCCTGACCCCCTGCCTGTCTGAGTACCTGCCTACCTGCCTGACCCCCTGCCTGTCTGAGTACCTGCCTGACCCCCTGCCTGTCTGAGTACCTGCCTACCTGCCTGACCCCCCTGCCTGTCTGAGTACCTGCCTACCTGCCAGACCCCCTGCCTGTCTGACTACCTGCCTACCTGCCTGACCTCCTACCCGCACTACCTACCTCCAGCCTGATTCCCCTAACCCCCAACCCTATAATAAATCACTATTATTATTATTACTACCTGTTCTCCGTTGTCTGCTTCTGGGTTCCGCCCTCTGGTCGTGACAATATGAATATATCTTACAGAGCATCAATTAAAACACTGGTGTGCTAAATGTATAACACTACCATCAAAATAGTGTTCATATATGTTTTGGCTTTATGAGGCCATGCTACATATTCAAATGAATAACATTGTGTAGAAGTTTAGGATTAAAAGACTGTAAAGACTGTTGCCATTTTGTAATACAATACTGTGAATATACTGTATATCAAATGCATTGACACAATCATTGTAGAATGCACATTTGTGAAAGGGTCTGGTGAAAGCGGCCCCAAGTAGGGTTAAGGCCTTTTTTCAGTTTTTGACAGATTATGAAAGGGCAGATGTAAGCATTCAAATGATGTGTCATACATTGGAATCCGATTCAGTGCATATTTTAATGTTGGTACAACTCAAGTAAAATAACAGAGAAAATCACCCTCAAAGTTTTCACACTTTTCACAGACAGGTAATGGGTGGAAACAATAGCTGGTTAATAGGGCACTGCAATCAAAACCAAACTGCACACGTGATGACACTCCCTAACCCACCTCTCTACAGGGACCTACGGTGCTGGACTAGGTGGGAGGTTGGGGGAGAAGACGCACAGGACAAACAACAGGTCAGGTGCGTGGGGTAGGCTCTCCTCCTCAGGGCTACCCCACAAAAATCAAAATCAAAGAAATAAACAAAGAGTCTCTGATTGCTTGAGGTTGAAACAGGACCTGTCGCCGTGACATCAGAGGGGGCTCCACCTCCGACAGCGCACTGGAGAGGGTTTGTAGGCTCACGGTCATCCGGTGTCGATTCGGTTCCATTGGAGAGTCCCCCGTCGGTAACCACGCAATCGGTCTAAGTCGGCTTAACTCTACCGGAGAGTCCGCCGTCGTCAGCCACCACTCCGTGCCTCGACACAGCCAGCCAGACCGCCACACAGGTACTCCATCTCACTGCAATATAGGTTATTGGTCCCAACAGCCTGTGCCCACTCACAGTAATACACTCCCATGTCCCTGCTGTCCTTTCCCCTAAATTCAGGGATTTTTAAAAGGTGCAACAGCCAATCCCCTCGCTAGGTCGCTCATCAGCTAACCCATTGCAGCTGTAACCATAAACATGCCCGCGAACTTCCCATCATTAGGTCTTGTTTCATCTCGTGACAAATACATTGAAAAACTGTAAGTCAGTACTCAAGCAATCTGACCTCTTAACACCCACTGGCTTTAGAGCACAGCTAGCTCGATTCTGAGCTGTCGAATTCTGCTCTCAATACTAGTGGAAACAATACTGTAAAATAAAGTGCTACCAGAAGTACCACAATCATCTGACACAAGGCTTAACTGAGCTTAGGGTCATGTTCTCACATGAAAGTCCGAATCGAGACCCGGAGCGAGTGGATGAGTTCGCAACATTGTTGCATAAATTATTTCTCTGATTTGCGTTCTCACAGCCCTTCATGTAAACGAAGTAACATACGCAATCTAAGCAACAGACGTGGTAGTTGATTGGTCAGGAAAATGTAGAATTGTCCCGGTCCACGCGTGCACTGTTGTTTTCCTATGGGCTGCCTCGAGCAGCGTTCTCACCAAAAGCAAAGCGAAGCAAAGTGATGGATGCGTCATTTCTAACTGGAGCGAAACCACCCTTTTCAAGCGGAGCATCCGTTGGTTCTTTGCTGTGGGAGCGACTTCGAATGCGCATTCTCACCACTCCAAACGACGCAGAGCAAAGCAAATGTTATCCTAAACTCCGTTTCAAGTGAAGCAAATGTTCTGGTGAGAACACCCCTTAGCTGTCTTTACCATTCTTGGCTTGGTGGGGTTGCCGGCATCACTGTCCTCCCCAGTTAAGGCTCACACACAGTGGTACAGTCTCTGTGGCAACACTTTCAAACACTGTCACAACTCATACCCAAAGAGAGCCTGTTTGGTTGTTTTCTCTACAGACTTTCATCTTTGGTTACCATCCCAGTCATCATCTGTTCATGCAACTCACACGTGTTTCTGTTCCCCAGCCACTCCATAAACAGTGCATTAGGAGAGAGGGTAGAGGAGTGTGCACCTGCAATAAAGATGTGAAGATGTGACCCTTGTGGTGGTTCACCATCTTGCTTTGAGTTCCTGGCAAGTGCAACCTTAGGTTATTGCAACCTTAGGTTATTTCAAATGGATCCGGTATCCCATTCCATTCAATGAAACTTGAGTGAGTTAGTCCAAAATACTTCAGTCAGAACATTAGTTTAACATGTTACCTGAAGGACAGAACTTTTTGCAGAGCAGGCCATTGCTAGTGGCACAAACTCACCCTACTAGGCCCAACCCAGCTTAGCATCAGAATCAGACAAAAGCGCAAAAAAAAAAAGAGACGCAGGATCAGGCCGCTTAGGTGGCGTAGCGGGTTAGGCGTCGACCATGTTACCGCAGGGTTCCCAGTTCAGTTCCGGCCGCGGACATGTCCTGCATGTCATCCCCTCTCTCTCTCTCACCCATCCTTCCTGTCTAAATATCTACTGCCTCTGTCAATAAAAGGAAAAATATGAGTGGGACTGCCTCACTCAGAAAAAATAACTTGGCCTGCTGGCCCTTGTATGATAAATTCTATGAGTGAATGCAATCAGTAATGCACAATGAAAAATTGCATGAATGATTCAAATAACAGCATCTGCAATAGAGCACACATAACTGCATTATACTCTTGACAAAGCTTTATTGTTAAGTGCTTATTAACCATTGAAGTCAGTGACAACAGTAAAGTAGGTACCCCTTCCTCCACTAAATATCCAATTCAAGCACATAATGAACACAAATTGAACATCAGCAATTGGATTCTGCTGATTCTTCTGTAACTATGACAACCAGATACAAAACATTGGCTGTGTGATGGAACCCTCCATGTGCAGGCTTGAATTTGTGGATTCGGTCAAAGCAATTGATGTTGATGAAAAATGCAATATCAAAGACGGGAATGAATTCCAAGAGATTGTAAAATGTGTAAATATGATGTTCCCTGACCCACACACGTGAAATGAGCCTCTGGGTGAAAGTAGTCACTGGCAGCAGAGATAAGCAAATGCCTTTGAGCATCGTCCCTCACATCCCTGCCGATGCATCATTGATCATGACTGCTCACAGCATGTGGGTTTCACCCCAGCTACCAGGTGCCTTTAGGTGTGCAGCAGCAGATGAGCCAGGCTAAGTTTCATTCCAGAGAAATGCTCCTTCCCTTCGCCCTCACCCCCCCTTTACCGATCTGATTGGACTAGATATGTGAGAGCATACGGCTGAGGAAAGATGGGAGGGAGAAATTCTCTGGAATGACATGAACTGGGACTCATGTCTTTGGAATCCGAGGCTTCTCCGTCACAGTAGATAACTCTATGGTGACCTCCTCCCAAACAGCCAAGAACCTTTGGTGATCCCCGACAACCACTTATCCTGTATGGTGAACATTGCAGCACGCTCCTGCCGATTGTTCCTCTACAACAGGGGTCAGCAATTAAGTTTGGCCTCGGGCCCCCAAAAATTTGAGCCACTAGATGACGGGCCCGAACATAATCATGTAAGGTTTGGGGGGTCGCTCTTATGGTGGAGCGACCCTTTGGCATCCTCTGGTGTTTATATATGTATTTTTGTCTGTCCTAATTACTTGATTGTTACCTGGTGTGTCTTGTTTGGCTGTGGCTATTTATATCGCTCTGTTTCCTCTCTTGTTGTCGGTTGTTCACTATACGTTGCGTTGTGTGTGTGTGTGCGCGTCTTCGTAGCCTTATCGTTCCTCGTCTGCCTAGGAAATAAGTACCGAATGACTATTGTAAGTACCTTGCCTTGCCATGTTCTATTGACGGCGTTTTGGGAGACAATAGCCATCTCCTCTTTTCTTTTGTTGTTTTTGTTTTCTATTATTAGTTAGGTATTCATCGGAGACTTGCTTTCTCCTCTTTTGTTTCATCGCTTACTGTGCGGTTTATTATTCATGTTTGCTCAAATAAAGAGTACCTTTATTTTGAATCACAATCCTGCATCGATCTACTCTGTTCTGCTCTGCACCTGGGTCCAAATACATTAGCTACCCGTAACAAATCAAAGGCTAATTTAAGTAATTGATTATTTTAAAATGTGACACGTTCTAATGCTTTGACTTTTCTTTCGAAAAAATGTACACATCGCTAGTCAACTAACACAGCTTGTTTTGTGAGCCTGCTAACAATGTAAAGTAGTGTTATAGTTAACTAGGTAGCAGTCCAATCCATTGCGTTGCAGTATTTTGGCTTGACTAGCGAGTTTGTGTTGTGATTCTCAACAATGTTGAAACGTAGTTTCACCCTTTTCCATATTTTTGAATAATAAATGTGTGGAATGACGATGTAGCGCAGCCTAACTTATTCTAATAATTACTTAACATATTTTTGTTCTGATAATTATTCCCCCCTCCTCCCAGACAAGGTCACATTATTATTGGATTGGTTGTTTGCGTGTCGGGTGAAGTTAGCTAAACATTTAACCTGCTAGCTAGCAAGAGAAACATAATGTCACTCTCCAAAGGTCTAAAGAGGAAAGTTGACAGTGAAAACAGGGCATTTAAAGAGGAATGGACAGTGAACTATACGTTCATCCTACCTGGTTTCATCAATGCAAGCCACATTTTACGTGCTCACAATGTTCCCTTTCGATACATGCGAGTCGTCCTTTTCGTCAATGAATGTGATAAAGACGCACGAGAGGAATCGATTGATGCATAACAACCTTGAGAACTGCCTGCGGATTAAAGTGACGTCCATATCACCAGATATCAAGCAAATAGTGACCGATGGGAGATGCCACTTTTCACAATAAGTGAGTACCAAGCCTGTCGTTATTGTATTTAATAACCTAATTGTATTTTGTATATTTTGAATGAATGGCTCATTGTAATTATTATCCCTAATAGCGTGTTTGCTCTGTCGTTTTAGGAGCATAGGCCTATGCACCACCACCCCTCGCCCTCCAAGATCAAGCGGATTCTGTTTGTTTTTTTGCGCCGATTTTGTTATCAATGTTTTTCAGAAAATTAAACTGAATTTACAGTCACATATACGTAAACATTACGTTTGAATGATTTACTGAGCTGGTGTTATTTTTTTCAAACCACACACCGCTATTTCAGCACCACGCGTTGTCCACCTACTTATGATTCACTATGAGGGGTTCAGCATCAGTGCGCTTCGGTGCACCCCGCTGCCTGATTGTCTGCCCCTGTGTCATTCACTCTCAACATGGATAAAAGTACAATAAGCATTATTCAGGTGGAGGTAGATTCTCTATTCGGACATTATAGGCGCTATATGTGGGACTGTTGGTCTGATATTGTAAAAAAATAAATAATAATAATAATAAATTCAATATAGGCCTAATCAAAAAATATCTGCTGGGCCAAATACTATTGGTAATGGGCCAGCAATGGCCCACGGGCCGCCTATTGCCGACCCCTGCTCTACAACATCAGAAGGATTACGTCCATCCCTCATCAGAGAAGCAGCACAACTCTTGGTCCAGACACTGGTCATCTCCCGCCTGGATTACTGCAACGCTGGACTACTGCAATGCTGCCATGTCACCCCTCTCCTAGGATGCATATCAGAGGCCTCTGAAGTCCTGACTGGGGTGCGGCAGGGATGTTTGCTCTCACTCTTCCTCTTCTTCCTCTGCATAGACTGGACTATGAAACAGGTTACTAGCAACAGCCAAACTGGCATGCAGTGGAGCCACTAGCATACACCCACCAACAAACACAGGAAAAATCTAACAAACTAGAGATAAAAGCTGCTTCACTTGGGCTTAAACTCAACTCATTAAAAACCAAAGTAATGTGAATCAACAACCACAATAACACACCAAAGGACATCAAAGCCAGAATTGAAAAAGCAAGGACAGCATTTAACACTAGAACTGCCGTGCCTATTTTACCTACTATAAGAGCTGCCTCTGGGGGAAAATGGCCATAGTTTTTAGAATGGAAAGCTGCTATTTACACACCAGTTGTGTTGGTCGTTGTGTTGGTAGTTGGCCATCTTGTAAATTAGCCTGCCTCCTACACAGAACAACTGCCAAGTAGCTTTATACTATTATACCCTATAACGCAGTGTGTCCATTATACCCTATAACGCAGTGTGTCCTTTATACCCTATAACGCAGTGTGTTGACAATTTTATTATTTATTTTTGCTGAATGTGAGCTTGGATTTTATTTCCGACATGCAGCAATGGAGAAGGACATGTGCTCTGCTGACATGGCTCAACAATCTCTGGTTATTTATTGCAACAAGCGATTTGTAGATGAGTGATTCTACACAGCACCTTTTTCAAATGGACCAGGGCAGATGCTCAAAAGGCATGCTGCAGTAATAATGTCTGATCCCAGCGTGGTTAACTTGTCTTCCTTCTTGTCCCACTCCTTACATGTTGATACAGTCCTAGTTATGTTCATGGGCTGAGGAGATCTGACAGTTAGTCAAGTTCTTATAGGACCGTAACTCAATCAGAAACATGAATGTGTGTTGTTGCTGTAGATCTTAGCTGAGAAGATGGATATGAATGTGTGTTGTTGCTGTAGATCTCAGCTGAGAAGATGCATATGGCATAAATACTAGTGAGAATTTTTGGGGGGTATTATCTTATGTAATTTAACTTGATATAACCAGTTACAGAGATACAGACTTGTTGTCACACCTGGCTGAATAGTTATTGACCATGAAGATTGCTAGTAAAGACATGTGACCTTTATATGACATTTACAACCCAATATAAGTTTTTGCTCAATGAAAACATCTTTAATTAGGGCTGAATTAAGTTGAGATTAGTCACAGCAAACCATGCAATTAACTTGATTGATCCTTTTAATCATTTGACAGCCCTACTAAAAATACAATGTTCAGCAGCAATCACAACTTTGACTTTATACTTCAAGGGGTAAAATGTCATTGGTATGTGAACTAATTTATTCACTCCACCACTTACACCTGGCATTAGTGCCAGGTGGATACACCATTACTGCTGTGTTTACTTTCTAAAATCTGTATACGAAAATGTCTAGTTGTTACTTTCTGAAATCCATATTAAAATAGTGATAAAACGTTTACTTTAGACGTCTAAATTATACTATAGCACATGTGTGATACCATTCCTCATTCCATTCCATGCATTCATATGACCCAGTTCTCCGATTGTCTACCTCCACCCTCCTTCCCTGATAGCTACTGATAGACTTTTACTTAGAAATGCCTCATAGACTTAATTCAACTGTCTAAACAGTTCATCAGAATTGTAAACAAATACTGTATAGCTTCAAAACATATCTATATAACAAACCTATAATGTTGCCCACATTGAATGTATGGTCAGTCCTTGCATCCATAGCTTTCCATAACTATGATACAAATCACATACAAATCACAAAATTATCTTGGACCAAAATACATATCAGATCTCCTCCCACCCTATATTCCAGCAAGGTCCCTAAGGTCAGCTGAGACTAATCAGCTAATCATTCCAAGAGTGAAAACAAAACATGGTGCAGCAGCTTTCAGTCACGCTGCTGCATGCTCCTGGAACAAACTCCCTGAAGAAATCAAACAGGCCCAAACCCTTAAAATATTTAAATCTAAGCTAAAAACCTTCATGTTTTGCAGCAGTTATGATTAAACACAAACACTTCTATCAATGTATTTTTTCCATTAACTATTGTCTTATTAAATGTTCTATTTACTTCTTATATTTTATTTTATTCATTGTCATTTTTATTTTTATTACTATGCTCCTCTTGCTGTATTTTTAAACAATGTATGTAAAGCACTTTGAAATGTGCTATACAAATAAGCCTTGCCTTGCCTTGCCATGCATCTGAGATCAGTTCCATTTCTCTAGCCCCATCACTCAGCTGTTGTCAGTGAGACACGTTTGTTATTGTTGGAATCCCAGTTGTCCCTTTAATAAGATCCAAATGTTATTTATTTGTATTAATAAATCAAGGTCAGTACAGTGAAAAATGTGAATTATATCAAATTGTATTCAAATTTGGACGAAGGCTGATTATTATTATTTGTATTTTTTATTTAGCACACAGTAAAAAAAAATAATAACCCAACACACACAATAACCGTAATACATCATAAGTACACTGTAAAAAATGTCCATGAAATTTACAGTGAAATGCTGTCAAATCATGACATTAAAAAACTGTAAAAAGACAAATACTGAAGCAGTGTTTAATTTACAGACAACATTTGTAAAATACTTAAGCATTCACAACTGTACATTTTAAAGTAAAAATATGTTCAAAAAAATCATATTTATTTGTAGAATTGACAGATTTCTGTAGTTTAAACATTGAAACACTGTAATAGAAAAAGCAATACAACACAGTTAGAATTACAAAATTACAGTGTTCAAATGACGTTTTTTGTCAGGTAGATTGTTTTTTTCATGCAGAAATAAACGGTATTACATTTTAAAAATGACTTTACAGATAGTAATATCTGTATTATTTACATAATAAATAATGGGAAACATTGATGATTGCCTTAATCCAGGGAAAGGTTTTGGTTGGACGCAGTAGCATGGATGTGCGAAGTAGCCAAACTGAAATATGTTTGGCAGTTTGAAAATAAGCCCAACAATAAATATGTTTCTTTAATCAGGGGTGTAAATACAGGTGGGTAAACTCTGTTGAGTGCAGAGTTTACCAACCTTGTTTCCCCTCATTAATTAATACAGTTGATCAGAAAATAGGTGACGCTCTCAGCCTAATTCTAAAGAGGTGGGTAAACTGAGTTTACTTGGGTTTACCCTCCACTACACCCCTGGATAGCGGGGGTAGTGGAGCAGGCAGTGGCGGGCGGTGCATTTCACACCTAGGCCTTCAGTGATGTCCGACACATTCCTACCTGAATTATTCTACCTCTTAATACCATCGTTATGACGCCATGGCTCTAGAAACTAGACAGAAACACAGTATAACCGGGCGTTGCATCACCTTAACATAGTCAGACAAGTACAACAGAGTTATATTAATATTTCCGAAGCATTTTTAATCAATAAATCCGCATTTACAATGAAGAGTGTTAAACTAACATCTTTAAGATCGCTACATTACCCACGTCTGTCGTCTCGTCCACCATAATAGCGACAAAGGGTGCCTTTTTAATCTCCATTTTGATCTCTTCTCCCATCACTTCAGCAATAGCAAAAATCAGGTCGTTTTGTATTTTGCCTGACGTCCCAGTAAACACTTTGTTTGTGGACAGGTGGTAATGTAAATCTGGGTTGTTTTCAGCCAGAAAAGAAAGAAGCTCAACGTAGTTTCCTCTGTTTGTGGACTCGGCGCTTTTATCGTGTCCCCTAAATGAAAGTTATTGTTTACCCAAAAACAGGACACAATCGATCAGTATTATCGATCAGTCAACGGAGCTCCGTTTCCCTGCGCACTTTCAAAAGTTTCACATCTACCGGCATAGTTACGCATCTCAATAGTGAATATCAATAGTGCGTATCAATAGTGCGTATCAATAGTGCGTATCCAATCAAAAGACGTGCTGGGTGCTGACATCATTGAGCCTTACAGCAGGCGCCGTTGTTGCTTTTGCTCGCATCTACGTAGGTTTACTAGGTACGCCACAGGTTTTCTCGTTCCAACGTTAAGTTACAGGTCGGATTCGCGGCACCGTTTAACGTGCAGGCGGGCAGATTTTGGAGCCCCCTAGCAACACATTTTGATTGGATAAAAGCTCTAACATAAAGGCCAGCCCTCCAAATCTCAATCGGAGACTGGAAGCAGCGCAACCAAGAGGAAAGCTATGAAATGAAGAGAATAGACTATGGGGAATCATTAATACATATTTGTGGAAAAAATATATTAAAATAAAATGTATATTCTGATGATGTTTAGGCCAGCAGAGAAGGCCTTGCTGGCCCTGACGGCACACCACTGGGAGCAGGGGTACTTAAAATGAGGCACACACACTCACACTCTCTCTCTCTCTCTCTCTCTCTCTCTCTCTCTCTCTCTCTCTCTCTCTCTCTCTCTCTCTCACACACACACACACACTCTCTCTCTCTCACACACACACACACTCTCTCTATCTCTCTCTCTCACACACACACACACACACACACTCACACTCTCTTTCTCTCTCTCTCTCTCTCTCACACACACACTTTTTTTTTCTCTCTCACTCTCTCTCACTCTCTCTCTCTCACTCTCTCACTCTCTCTCACTCTCTCTCGGATTCTGAACTTTCAGACACACAAACTAACACACACTCAAACCACAGACACTCTAACCACAGACACTCTAACCACAGACACACTAACCACAGACACTCTAACCACAGACACACTAACCACAGACACTCTAACCACAGACACTCTTTTTTTAAATTTTATTTTTTACCACAGACAGTCTAACCACAGACACTCTAACCACAGACACTCTAACCACAGACAGTCTAACCACAGACACTAACCACAGACACTCTAACCACAGACACTCTAACCACTCTAACCACAGACAGTCTAACCACAGACATTCTAACCACAGACACTCTAACCACAGACACTCTAACTACAGACACTCTAACCACAGACACTCTAACCACAGACACACTAACCACAGACACTCTATCAAAGTGGGTGGAGCTTGAATCAAAGTGGGAGTGGCTTAGACACGTAGGGGGAGTGGCTTGTATCAAAGTGGGAGTGGCTTGAATCAAAGTGGGTGGAGCTTGTATCGAAGTGGGAGTGGCTTGTATCAAAGTGGGTGGAGCTTGTATCAAAGTGGGTGTGGCTTAGACAGTTAGGGGGAGTTGCTTGTATCAAAGTGGGTGGAGCTTGTATCAAAGTGGGAGTGGCTTGTATCAAAGTGGGTGTGGCTTAGACAGTTAGGGGGAGTGGCTTGTATCAAAGTGGGTGGAGCTTGTATCAACGTGGGAGTGGCTTAGACAATTAGGGGGAGTGGCCTGTATCAAAGTGGGTGTGGCCTGTATCAAAGTGGGAGTGGCTTAGACAGTTAGGGGGAGTGGCTTGTATCAAAGTGGGAGGTGCTTGTATCAATGTGGGTGTGGCCTGTATCAAAGTGGGAGTGGCTTAGACACTTAGGGGGAGTGGCGAAGTTTCGGATCTCTAGTTGACTCAGGAGGGAAGTTATCAAATTATGTCCACAGGGGGCGCCACACCGAGTCGGGGATTCCATATGTCTCTCGGTGGGGCCGAGCCGAATCGGAAAATATCTGAACCGTGTCTGTGGCACCTACGGTTGCGACGCTAAAGTCCTTTAACCTTTAATGTCACACTAGGCCGAAAAAGCCTGAATTAAAGTACTGGGGTATGTTTGGGCCCAGGGAACGGGCTGCGAAAGAGTCACACTCACCAAACTTTACACGCTCCTTCCCCTTCATGGGACATTGTACCATGTCAACTTTCACCCTCCTAGGCCATTCCCTAGAGGCCTTCATAGGTCTGTGCCCTTTGACTGAAAGGTGCTCCTGCTGGGGTACGTTTGGGCCCAGGGAACGGGCTGCGAAAGAGTCACACTCACCAAACTCTACACACTCCTTCCCCTTCCTGGGACATTGTACCATTTCAACTTTCACCCTCCTAGGCCATTCCCTAGAGGCCCTGCACGCGACGAAGCGGAAAACTGTAGGGAGTTGTAGTGCTTGATGTGAAGTGCCTAGTGGAAAAAGACATCTTCTCACACGTACAGGCACACGACAAGTACATCATGTTGCATTTTCATGCCATTAGGCAACTTGCTTCCTAGGGTTAGGTCCATTTGGACTTCACTGTGTGTGTTTGAGAAAAGGGTGCTTGTCACTTTAAGACAGCAGGGAGAAACTGATGTGGATAGAGGTACAGAACTCACACACACACTCACACACACAGAATGTCTTGTTTCCATTTCGGTGTGGCAATTTTCATCTGTTAACTATAAATAAAAGCAAATGTATTTTGTCTTCCCATTTGAAAGCCTTTTGTTTTTTTACACATTAAAGTCGTTTAAAGGCTGTTGGTCTTACACATGGTGAGTACAGGAGGCCTGGCGGTCTGGTTGGACGATTCTGAAGTGTGTATAATGTATATGGTCATGGTAAAACACACAATAGCAATAATATAAACTACATCATAAAACAACAAGAATAAACCATACAATCCAAGGGGCATAGAACTAACACTAACCTAAACAAAATAACAAAAATATAAGAATTACTATAAGATTTAAGTAAACACATACTTTAAACACATACAAATATACACAATATATACAAATATACAGATTCAACGTGAAGACACAAGCAACGCTTGTTATATTGTTATATTATATTGTTAAATGCTTGTCTTATTCATCATGACTCGAAGAGAACGCACTACACTACTCTACACCCCTGGTTTTAGTGAGGGATAGCGGGGGTAGTGGAGCAGGGGTACTTAAAATGAGGCAGTGATGGGTTATGGGATGGGTGAGAGACGGTGATCAACAGGTGCATTGATCGACTATGGTTCGCTGCAGGATTTGTTTGAAAGCAGTGAGTGAGGTGAGGGCGGTGAGTTTGAGGGTGTTTTGTAAGGTGTTTCAGTCGTGTGCTGCAGCGAACCGGAAAGCGCTGCGCCCGAATGCCCGCCCACTCGTCCTCTCTCACCGCATGGCGCTGGAGTGGAAGATCGTTTGCACAGTAAGCTCTCTAACTTCTTCAATTTTGAAATACACGACCGTTTTTTGCCACCAGAAATAGCTTAATGTTCCATGCTTAATGTTGTACTAATTTTTGTTATTTTTTTCATGCTGTTATCTACGGAACTGAATTAGACTACCGTTTATAAGCTAAAAATAGCTTACTAGCTAACTAGCTTATGTTTGTGACTGAGGGTTAATTAGTTAATGAGGGTTAATTAGTTAATTAGGGTTAATTAGTTAGGCAGCTCTGAAGAACCTTGAAAAACAGGCGCCAGTTCGCAAAAAATGATTACCTGCAACATTTGTAGTAAAGTACTAGAGACATTGAGGGGTTATGTGCTGCACTGTAGAGTTCACAGGAACGAACCCCATTGTTTTTTCAGATGTGTTGGCGCCGAGTGCAAGCGGACATTTTGTACTTATGCAGCATTTAAAGCTCATTTCTATCGGGTTCACAATGTGGCGCCCTCTCTTAATGCCAGAGCCGTTGTTGAAGCTTTTAAATGCGTCATTCCGCTGTGTGGATGCCAAATTCACACAGTGAAAGAACTTATATCCCACTTAAAAGAGCATCTCATGGAGGGCCGAACTGTTGCATGTCCAGTAAGTGTTTGTAAGAAAACATTCACTGTGAAATCATCATTTACTGCTCATATGTCCAGGCAACATAGAGCATGTTCGGTGGATAGCATAAATAACACGTACAGGGAAATTCCACAGCCTTCTGCTGACATTGCCTGTGAAGATGCTTCTCAAAGCTCAAACGATGCAATGATAAATGAAAGTATTGATTTGCCACAGGATTTCAGTGAGACCTTTCTTAGGAATGTATGCTTATTCTACCTAAAACTGCAAGGACAGCTCCTTCTTCCAGCTTCAACAATACAGACAATTGTTGAAGAGATGCAAAATGTGCATGAGTTGGGACAGGATTACACTTTAAGCAAACTACGTTCACTTTTGAAAGATGACATGTCTCTAACTGATGATGCCATTGATAAAATCAGTGATTGTGTGAAGGAGTCAGATCTGTTCTCTGTCTGTCACCAGGGACCCCTGAGAACAACATATTTAAGAGCTCAGACATTCAAAAAGATGTTCAAATACATAGAGCCTAAAAAAGTAACATTAGGAAATGATGAACACATGACAGAAAGGTTTGCTTACTACATCCCTGTTAAAGAAACACTAAGTAACTTCTTGAATTATGGAAGAATTCAGTGTCACAACAGTCTTGTGAAACAGACTCAGATGTTTTGGGTGACATTAGTGATGGACAAAACTTTAAGTCCAACCAGTTCTTCCTTGAAAATGCAGAATGCCTGAAGCTAATCCTGTACCAGGATGCTTTTGAAATTGTCAATCCCCTCGGCTCTGCCAAGAAGAAACACAAACTTCTTGCAGTCTATTTTTCTCTGGCAAATATACCTGCCCATGTGCGGTCCAATACTGATCACATGTCCCTTGTGTTATTGTGTGCTGAGAATGACCTAAAACGACATCGGACGGGAGAGGTCGGAGGAGCTGAAGGTCGACTTCCGAGCCCTCATCGCCACCGTCAGGGGCACAGGTAAGACCTGCATCATCTCGGGCCCCTTCCCGAGTCCCAGGTATGGCGACACCAAATACAGTAGAATTCGAAGTCTTCACCTTTGGCTACAGGGATACTGCTGTCTTATGCAAATCCCATTTATAGACAATTTCACCACGTTCTTTAACCGTAGTGAGCTGTTTGCGAGAGATAGATTTCACCCAAACAGGTATGGTGCCCGCCTGCTGTCGATGTCCATGGACCTCGCTGTCCGATGTCATTGGCCGGTGCCCTGTCAACGCTGATGTGGGATGAGTCCGATCCATTCCTCTAACACCAAACATGCCATCCAGACTATTGTCTCCCATCGGACTCCCTCCACCACAAATAAGGCAATACATGGCGCAAATTTGAGAAATCTATTACCCATTTCATTAAGTATGCCCACGAGTCAGCCCCAGTGTCAAAATGACATCTCCATGGCAATTTTGAATATCAGGTCCCTATCTAACAAAAAAACATTTATCATAAATGAGCTCATTTGTGATAGAAAACTCGACTGCATGCTACTCACAGAAACCTGGCTAGATACAAATGGAGCAGCAGCCCTTATTGAGGCATCTCCCCCCAACTACAGTTTTTTCCAATCAATCAGAAATGGAAAAAAGGGGGGAGGAACAGCTACCATAGCTTCAAATAACCTAAACTGCAGGAGCATATCCTTTGATATATTCTCCTCCTTTGAATATCATGCCACAGTTATGGCATGCCAACCACCTATTCTTACGGTAACTGTATACAGGCCGCCGAAACCAGCCCCTACCTTCCTACCTGACTTCTCTGAGTTCCTATCCATTATCCATCCCAACTATGATAGGATTATTATCACTGGTGATTTTAACTTTCATGTTGATAATGAGGCTGACTTGAGGGCTAGGGAATTTATTGACCTCTTGGAATCCATGGATTTTGTCCAACATGTCAATGAACCCACCCACAATCATGGCCATACCCTTGATCTTGTGATTACAAAGGGTCTTGAGGTCTCAATATCAGGTATCAGCGACCTGGCCCTCTCTGACCATTTCTGTATTTTCTTTACCATTGTAACACATAAAGCTGAAAGCAATGCTGAACGTGTTGTTAAAAAACGTTATCTTACCCCTGCAGTGGCTGAACATTTCAAAGCTTTAATGAACAGTAATCACACAACTCCCACGTTATGTGAAAACGACTTAGTAATTACCTTTAACAATAAAGTAAAAATGGCCCTAGACTCCCTGGCACCTACCAAACTAAAAAAGGTTGGAGCCAAGAGGAGAGCACCATGGCGAAACAGTGAAATAAATCTCTTAAAGAGAACATGTAGAAAAGCTGAGCGCAGATGGAGAAAGAGCAAACTACAGATTGATCAGAATACTTTTAAAGAACATCTATCTGCCTTTAACTTGGCAATGCGAAATGCTAGGAAAAATCACTTCTCAAAGATAATATCTACAAACAAGAATAACCCCAGGGTCTTGTTCTCGACAATTGATTGCCTTGTAAACCCTGCTCCTAGGACTCTAGACGGCGCAGCCTCTGTCACCAAATGCGAGGAATTTGCAGCCCACTTCAGGGATAAGATAACAAATATTAGAATGTGTATTACTCAGGAAAGACTAGGTTTGTGTAGCACCACAGATCCGCCACCACAGAACATGACTATGAGCATGTTCACCATGATTAGTACGGAAACACTAGGTAAAATTGTGTCACAGCTTAAACCGTCTACGTGTCCTCTTGACCCTATTCCTACCACCTTTTTTAAGGACATTTTTGAATCTGTGTCTGATGACATACTAGGCATTGTAAATCACTCCCTACTTAAAGGGATATTTCCTGCGGTGCTAAAAACTGCCCTGGTTAGACCCACCCTGAAGAAAAGTAACCTAGATCCTTCTGATCCAAAAAACTGTAGACCAATATCCAATCTTACTTTTCTAAGCAAAATTTTAGAAAAGGCAGCGTATAGACAGCTTCATGAATTCTTAGTCCTAAATAATAGGTATGACCCACTTCAGTCAGGTTTCCGATCATACCACAGCACAGAAACCGCTTTGCTTAAAGTAACTAATGACCTTAGGATAAATGCAGACTCGAAAAAACTCTCGATTCTTGTACTCTTAGACTTAAGTGCAGCCTTTGATACGGTAGACCACTCCATACTTATTGAGAGACTTGAAAACTGGGTTGGCCTCTCAGGTCCGGTCTTAAACTGGTTCAGGACTTACCTGGCTGACCGTGACTACTTTGTAGCCCTTGGTGACCATAAGTCAAAAAATTATAGCACAACCTGTGGAGTTCCCCAGGGGTCCATTTTAGGACCGTTGCTTTTTAGCCTATACATGCTACCCCTCAGTTCTGTTATCAAGAAGCATAGCGTTAACTACCACAGCTATGCTGACGACACTCAGCTTTATATCTCAGTAACTCCCAACGACTACAAGATGATCGACCACCTGATAGACTGTATTGCCGATATTAATATTTGGATGACACAAAACTTTCTCCAACTCAATCAAGAAAAAACAGAGGTATTGATCATTGGCGAGAAAACTGGGAGAGAGAAATTATCTGCACACTTGAAAACACTAGCTCTTAACACTAAGTGTCAGGCCAGGAATCTTGGTGTCATAATTGACCCAGATCTAAATTTTGAAACTCATATAAATAACACTATTAAAACATCCTTCTACCATCTAAGAAACATCACTAAGGTACAATCATTTCTCTCCCAGGCAGACACTGAAAAATTAATGCATGCGTTTGTTACTAGTAGGCTAGATTACTGTAATGCTCTCCTGACAGGTCTCCCCAAAAAAATGATAAATAGACTACAAATGGTTCATGCTGCTGCTCGTGTCCTTACTAGGACCAAACGGAGAGCGCACATCACACCTGTCTTGAGATCACTACACTGGCTCCCTGTCAGTCATAGAATAGACTTCAAGATCCTTTTACTAGTTTATAAATCACTTCACTGTGATGCACCCAATTACATGGTGGACATGCTCATAAGATACACACCAGCTAGACCCTTACGGTCTAGTGGCACGGAACTTTTAATAGTGCCAGAGGCTAGGACAAAGAGATTTGGAGGATCAGCTTTTAGCATATATGCTCCTAGATTGTGGAACACCCTACCTGAGGGCCTGAGGTTGTCTAAAACTCAGGACATTTTTAAGCGTGACCTCAAAACCTACTTATTCAATGTCGCCTTTTGATACTAAGGGAGACATTGGACATTATAGAACTAGGATCACTAGGCCACTACACCATACTCGTGTTTTTGAGATTTGTATTGACAGGAAAATGGACCCGGGTGCTGATGAGGCACTGTCAGCTCCAAATAGCACCTAGAGCAGTACTGGAACCGGTACAAGAGTGTACCAGGACCACCATCAGGTTGTATTGCTGTCATCTTTACTGTCTCTATTGTGTTGTTGCATTATAACTGTGCTTAAGTTTCTCTTTTGGCAGGACCTGTGACCATACTGGATGCAGAACGATGCAAATACAACACAAAATTTATGGACAGTGTGTACGCCGATAATATGCAAGGAATTTTTCCTGGATACATGGTGTACAGGTTTTTGCCCTTGCTTGCTTGCTTTGTGCCGGTGGTCCTGGCCTCCCCTGGGGGACCGCTGGGTACTGGTAAGCAAACTGGCTAGTAGTCGCTCTATTGGTAGAGGGCTGCAAGGGAATTTTTTCCTGGCTACATAGTATACAGGTTTTTTACTTTTGCCTGCTCGCGGCTCTGTCAGTATTGATTGATTGATTGACTGATTGACTGAACATTTTCATTGTGTGAAGCGCATTGAGTTGCATCTTGTAAGAAATGCGCTATAAAAATAAAATTTGATTTGATTTGATTTGATTTGATTAAAACAATTTGGAAGTGCTAAGGTTTTCTCTGAGATGTTAGTGGATTTAAACGATTTAGAGGAAAATGGAATAACTACAGGTGATAAAACAGTCAAGGGGCTCTGTATTGTATTGCTGGGGATAATTTAGGTTCACACGGCATTGGTGGGTTTGTTGAAAACTTTAGTCGTTCTCAGTACTTTTGCAGGTACATGTCACACGACATGAGTTTCAGAGTGTTGATCCTAATATTTGTGGTCCACAGCGCATTCCTGAACGTTACGATTCTGCTGTTGTTGATCTTCAGGCTGGAGACAGTCAACACATCAAAGGCATAAAGGTAAAATCTGTTTTCAATGATCTGAAATCTTTTCATGTTTGCCAGCCTGGTCTCCCACCTTGTATCGGCCATGACATATTTGAAGGTGTCTTATCCTATGATGTTGCACTGTACTTGAAGTATCTCATTAAGAAGAAGAAATGGCTTACATATTCACTTTTGAACCGACGCATCAAGCAGTTCAAGTACAAAGGATCTGATGAATAGGGCTTAAGCCTAGTCCCAGACTAAAATGCTGTTTGAGCTGGCTTAACTGAAATTCACTTGCACAGACGTAGCTTACAATAGTCGTGGATTAAGCCTGTTCTGGATTAAACAAAGCCGATTGCAAAATTGAGGATTAGAGCTACTCCAGGACTAAATTGGACTGAATTTAAGCTTAAACTAATCTGCCAAGGAGGCAGGTTTAACTCCCGCTTAGTAGGCTAGGCTACTGTTTGTGAAACTGAGCTTGGATTGTTTGGGAGCATGGACTATTTGGAATATCTAAATGAGGACCAACATGCACGACAAAGGCCAGCCAGACGAATACTGCTGGATAGGAGTGATCCATTGAATCAGTTTGATGAAATAACTTTTCGAGACCGCTTTCGTATGTACAAGGAAAATGCATTGGAGATAATTACTTTGCTTGAGCCTAGACTTTCCTCTCTGTCTCAAAGAGGAGGGCCTGTGTCCAATCAACTGCAAGTTCTGATCACTTTGAGGTTCTTGGCATGTGGAATCTTTCATTGTGAAACTGGTGATTTGTGTGGTGTCAGTGAACCAACTGTATGTAGAATAGTTCACAAAGTCTGCAGTGCCATTTGTGAACTGAGGAGTCTTTACATCAAGTTCCCTGATGCTGCTGGGCAAGCCAACTATAAAGTGCAATTCTATGAATATGGGCACTTCCCAGGAGTGATTGGCTGTATAGACGGATGTCATGTTCCCATCAAGTGTCCATCAACTCCTGATGCAGAGGAATACAGGAATCGTAAGAACTGGTTTTCAATCAATGTTCTAATTTGGAGTTTTCAAACATTGTTGCCCGTTGGAAAGGTGCAACCCATGATTCAAGGATTTTTCTCAACTCTTCATTGTGTGCACAATTTGAGAGAGGACAACATAGTGGACTACTACTTGGTGATAGTGGATATGGTCAGAGTAACTATTTATTTACACCACATCTAAATCCCACAACAGCTGAGCAGCAAAGGTACAACAGAGCTCATATCCGTACTAGAGGGATGGTTGAGCGTATGTTTGGAGTATGGAAAAGTCGATTCCAGTGCTTACGAAATACGCTTCGTTTCAAGCCAAGAAGATGCTGCAAAGTGATCATTGCTACAGCTGTGCTGCACAACTACCTGAAGCAGCATGGCTGTCCTGATCTGCCAATGGAAGATCAGGATGATGCAGATGTGCCCATGGCAGAGGCAGCCAATGACCAGCGAGGACTTGCACACAGAGCTGCTTTCACAGTGCAGCACTTCAGCATTTAAATATGGAATGTATTCATTATGGTATAGTTTTGCTTGCATACTGTTTCTGTACAAAATTACAATAATGTAAAGCAAAATTAAACGAGTGAACCACGGCTGGTTAAAATGTAGTTTGTGATGATTAATACTCACTCACACTCACATGCCAAATGACAATACATTTATTTTTATTTTCACAATTCTTCATATTCACCATGGCTACTGGTATGCAGAATTCTTTTTTGGAGCATAGCCCTCTGTCCCAATTTCATATCCAGTTCAACCTCTAGAATTCTCATTTTCATTTCATGTTCTTCTTTTAAATATGCAATTTTATGCTCATGAAATTCTCTGGCTAACTTTTCATGCATAGTTATCTTTTTTGGTCTCTGTTGGATGGTAGCAGCTTCATCTCCCAGGGGTGCCATAGCAGATGTGGAGGGTTCAGGCTCGTTGTGAACTGGCTCTTGATTGGTTTCCTCTGGAAAAAAAGACCACTGTTACAAACTAAAATAAACTAATATGGTCCTGTAACCAATTTACTTCCTGAGGTATATTTACCATTTGTGCTCAGTTGTCCATGTTCACTGTCCAAATGGTCATTGTCTGGTATACCATCCAGAGGTTGCTGGTGCTCTATTATACCAGACAGCAAGTCACCCAATTCATCAGATGTGTCCTTTATTGGTGGTCCACCACCTGTAATAAATCGCTCTCTTCTGCTTGCTGCATTCTCTTTTTTTAATCCCTGTTTAATGTTCTTCCATAGAACCTATGAAGGCAGATATCATTCATTAGTTTTCTTTATTGATGTGACAAAAATAGTAATATGGGAAATCTGAAATACTGGTACTGATAAGGCATAATAAAAATAAGTGTGTCTCCTGATAATTTAGGTCATGGTGGAGAAATGATTTTATTTTATATTTCTTTCCCCCTCACATAGGTATGGATCTTCCTTTGTGCAACATATCTTACTCTACCACCATGATTAACATTCATATGGCCCCTTAAAATAGGTTACTATCATTTTAAAACAGGATATTCATTCAATGTGAATGCTACAAGCAGCAGGAGTATTGTTACAGTATATGAGAGCCAGATATGAGAGAAACAGATTGAACTTGACATAAATGTCATGAAATAATTTGGGTAGGGCATAAATAAGCAGGGTATAGGCAACAGGAAACAAACACATATTTTTGTGCCTAATAATGAAGATTAACTCACCTGCAGTTGTTGTACTGTTCTTGTGGTGACATCGTCATTTGCATTGAATTCATTGCCAATTGCAGTCCAAGCACTTCTTTTCTTCTGTTCAATAGCAGCAGTATGGATTTTGCTTTCAATGACTGGATGGTTTGATACCATTTTGTTTTAGTAGTGTTTTTTTTTATGCTCACTATAATTTTTGGAGCGAATTCTCTTTGCCTCTGCCATTGTCTTGTCTCAAAATTCACTGCAACAATGGTGTTTTATACTCCATTTCGGGTTTTCATGAGCACAATTGGACCAACAGCCTGTGCTCCCACTTAGTCTAATGAGGCTTGAACTAGGTGTTCTCATTAAGCTTACTCCAGGACTCCATAGTCTCAGACTAACTAAGCCAAATTTAAGCCATGTCCATGCAAGCCACTTAAATAGCCAGGATTAACTAGTCTGACTTAGGCCTACTCCTGTCTTAATTTAAGCCCTGTCTCCGAAACCGGCCCCGAATGTCTAGGAAAGACTGAGTTTGAGCGTCTGAGTTCATGATATTAATGTTATAATCTCCCATTAGAAAAACACTATGGAAAGAGCATTGGTAAGATGACTAAGTTAGGGTTAGGGTTAGAAATACTAATAACAGAAAAAGGAAAGTTAAGATTGGTAATAGTATGAGCAAGGTGGTAAACGTTTTAGAGAGGCTACAAGCATTTATGTGCAAGAGTGATAAACTGTGGTTAGGAATTTGTTCACAAGCAGTTTTGAATTCATCATCAAGGTAATAGTTACAGTTATCATTTACACTTTGGTTCATGACGTTAAAGCAATTAATGTCAGGGTCACTGTTGGATAACGTGTTCCATGGAGATTCGTTACTAATCGAGTCAATATCAGCAGGATCAATCATTAAGCCCCTGTAAGAGGCAATTTAGTGATTGTGTGATAGAGTCATTAGATGGGCCTACCATACATGATGGAGATGAACTTCAGAGTCATTGGAACACATCTAGCTCCTTCAGCTCCCTGACTCCCTGCCTTCTCCGCTGCTCCACTGAGTTTTATGAATATCATGCAGCTGGAGGAACCAAGCTTTCTTTGCAATATCTGCATTTCTTTTAGTCAAGTGCTCATTCAAATAAACATCTCTTCCTTTTAGAAGTTTCCACTGCTTTAGGAGCCCATTCTTGTGTGTCCGGTTGGTAAATCTCAGAATGATAGCTGGTGGTTGGGTGGTGTTTCTTTAACACCTTAATAAGCATCAACAAAGTAAGAAACATATATTATTGTTCTGTCTGTAGAGATTCAACTGAGAATACATGGATCTGAATACATGGATCTGTGAGTCTGAATCATGGATCTGTGAGTCTGAATCATGGATCTGTCTGAGTCTGAATCATGGATCTGTGAGTCTGAATCATGGATCTGTGAGTCTGAATCGCTCGGTTTGGCTTTACAGAGGACCACCATTGTGACATCACTTCCTCATTACCTCTCTGCAAATAACGTGTTTTCAGTTTCCTCATCCCTGCCACAAAAAATGCTAAGATTTGCTCCAGATTAAAACGTTAATGTTCACTAGCTACTTCAGTATTGCTAATAGCTAATCAGAAGTGTTTTTCTAATGTACGGCACACAGAGTACAGTTCTTAAGCTCAGGTTCTTCGACATTGGCATTGCATCAGAATACAAAATCAACAATAATAGAATAAAGTAAAAAGTAATGTAACATTTATTTAAAAAGTAGAATAAGGTAATAAAGTGATAAGGTGATGGTAGTTGTAGGCTACTACAGCAGGACCAGTCATACTCCAGTAGAACAGTAGTGCAACATGTTGTGCAGGTTACAATGAGATGAAATACAATATCATACAGCATGCAATAATATAGTTCAGATATGATTCAGTACAGGAAGTTCAAGTAGTAGTCTGGTGGTGCAAAAATGCTGTGCAGGTAGCAGTGAGATGATTAAGCAATATCATACAATATCAGGGGTGTCAAACTCATTTTCACAGAGGGCCACATCAGCCTCAAAGGGCCAGATGTAACTTATAAATGTAACTAAATGTAACCAAATTACTTATTCAAGTTAAAACATTACAGTTGCATAGAAAAAAAATATGTTTGCTTGTTGCTCTGTTATAACATAAATCCTTTTACTTTGTCAGGTTATGAAACCCACATAAAGGCCCCTGCCCACTGTGCGATTTGTCCACGATTTCGCCACGAATTTGTTGTCGCAGACTACGTTGTGTAGTCGTAGAGACATCCTAGCGTCGTAAGGCCAAATCGGGACGTCGTAAGTCGCACAGTGTGAGAGAGTCAGCGATCAACGACTAATTGCTCCTACGTTCTAAAGACGAGGCTACGACCTGCGGACAAATTTCTGGCAGGTCAGACATTTTCGTCGTGGCTCGTGAAGTGTGGCTGGTCCTACGACACGATTCTGCACATACATCCGCTCAAAATCATCACAAGCCCAATAATGGCTGCAAAAAGAAACCCTACTGCTCGTGTTCAGTGGTCCCAGCCACTGGAAGAAAGATTGGTAGAGCTTTGGAGGGAACACGGGTGTCTGTTTGACGTCTCCTCCGCTTCCTATCATGACAGAGGGATGAGGGAGAACAGTTGGAAAGAGATTTCATCTCCTCAAACCTCCTGGGCTGATCAAATGGAACAAGTCACTGTAGTCAACTTAGCTGTATGTAGAGAGCTAACAGCAGCTAGCCAGGAGGACTACTGTGATATGACTATTCAACAATCAGCTAAGCTAACAGCAGCTACAGCAGCTAGCAGCAGAGTTCAAACAGACTAGCACCAGTATTGTATTCATCATCATATGTAGAACATGTAAAATATGAGTTAACATGTTTATTAGTTGTATCCCTTCCTTGTTGTGAAACGTGTTGTTGTTGAACATGTCTGTGACTGAGATAGACTAGATACTACGGAGGAGGAGGATGTTATCATAGTGTTGTTAGCATAGTAGTGTTTGTGATGCTAACGGCGCCATCTTTGCTATCTCCTCCGGTCATCAACCCAGAAGATCCTCATCTATCATCTATCATCATCTTTATCATCCTCCTGGGCTTAAACACGACTAGACTAGTGTGATCATGTAGTCATATTACTGTGTTAGTAGAAATGATGCGTTGGTTTAGTAGTATAGTACATGATAGTAGCCTTTAGCTACGGCGCTAGTTGTTGTGCTAGGTGCATTGACTGACTGTGTTCGCGAATGCTATGCTATTGTTATGCTATGTTGTGCTATATACTCGTTTTCACTGAATAAATCGCGATTTCTTTCAAAGAAGGTAGCAGGTGTGTATGTCCATGTCAAGGAGAAGGTACGACTTGTATGACAGTAGTGTGATTAGGACATAAGTTAAGGATATTAGTGTAGTTGTACTTTAGCCTGTGGAGACGATAGCATTAGCTCCACACGGATTTAACAAGAACAGTAGGAACCTTTGTATTGTTTACAGTTCACAATCGAACAATTTCAACAACTGCACAAGTCGCGTCACAAGCAATCGTGGATGACAATCGTGGCTGAGAGCAATCGTACAGTGTGAGCACAATCAGTGGGCTCAGAAATACATGAAGACTAATTTCCAAACAGTCTTGTTTACTGATGAGTGCCGTGCAACCCTGGATGGTCCAGATGGATGGAGTAGTGGATGGTTGGTGGATGGCCACCATGTCCCAACAAGGCTGCGACGTCAGCAAGGAGGTGGCGGAGTCATGTTTTGGGCCGGAATCATGGGGAGAGAGCTGGTAGGCCCTTTTAAGGTCCCTGAAGGTGTGAAAATGACCTCGGCAAAGTATGTAGAGTTTCTGACTGACCACTTTCTTCCGTGGTACAAAAAGAAGAACCGTGCCTTCCGTAGCAAAATCATCTTCATGCATGACAATGCACCATGTCATGCTGCAAAGAATACCTCTGTGTCATTGGCTGCTATAGGCATAAAAGGAGAGAAACTCATGGTGTGGCCCCCATCTTCCCCTGACCTCAACCCTATTGAGAACCTTTGGAGCATCCTCAAGCAAAATATATATGAGGGTGTGAGGCAGTTCACATCAAAACAGCAGCTCTGGGAGGCTATTCTGGCATCCTGCAAAGAAATTCAAGCAGAAACTGTCCAAAAACTCACAAGTTCAATGGATGCAAGAATTGTGAAGGCGATATCAAAGAAGGGGTCCTATGTTAACATGTAACTTGACCTGTTAAGATGTTTTTGTTTGAAATAGCTTTTGATTTCAGTAAATATGACCTCCTAATATGACCTCCTAACCCTAAATTCATCAAATTACCATTTTTAGTTCTTTACAACCTATAAAATGTTTTGAAACTCTGTTGTGCATAATAATTTGGAACAGTGCATTTTGAGTTTTTTATAAAAAATAAAATAAAAACTGTTATCATTGGGAGGTTTGTTCAATAAAATTTGAATTATACTCTAACGGTTGATGACTTGAAAATTATACTGATTGTCATTTGCATCGACTATTTAGGAAAATCTGAGAGATATATAATTTGCATAATAATTTGGAACGAGGTGTATATGCATTTATTCGTGGCGGGCCGCCACCAAAGAATTTCCTCCGCCACCAAATGATTCAGACAGTCCACTTTGATTCAGGCTGCGCAGAAAGGCAGCGAGTTATTATGACCGGAGAACAGAAAAAAAGCAGATTGAAGCTAGATTTAGGCCGCTTCCAGACCAACATTTCGTTACGATTTAGCGGTAGTTATTTACAATATGTTACAATGTTGCAATTAACCTCGTCGTTTGTGTGCGCACTGCAATCGAGACTCTCAACAGGCGCACTGCTGTTCTCTGGTTCATGTTCTTATACCAGTGCTCAGTATAGAGTATTTTAAATGAACATTCGTAATGTATGTCTCTGATGTTCATGGTCAATTAAATGCGGTGGTAGCTGACGTCGGCACGTTGGTTCTGAGCGGCAGCAGGTCTCGCTGCTCTGTTTTTAATGTTTGTCGGTTTTTTGTTGTATAATGTCTAATGTTACAACCTCAGCCAGAGTTGTTTATACCAGAAGTGCCCTCTTTGCACTAAGAGAGACTGCAAAACATGAGGGTTTCAAACACTCATTACCGAAGGAACTACGGAAGAAATACCGGGGGTGCAAAGCTGGAGCGAAGCTAAAAGCTAAATCGAGGAGGCGGTGGAGATACAAGCCGTTTCTACCATCAATCGTAATGGGAAATGTTAACTCCTTACCCAACAAATGTGACGAGTTGGAGGCACTCGTGATGCATCATTCAGTGTATCGGGAGTGCAGCCTGATGTGCTTCTCTGAGAGCTGGCTAAATGACAACATCGCCGACTCATGTGTGGAGATCGAACTATTCATAGCAATATGCGCGGGGCAAAAATAATCTATTGCTTCTAAAATCACCACGAACAGAACGGCGGAGGTACGGGTAAGCACGGCTCATGTTGGTGTCCTCAGAGGTAAGAGTTGGTTTTCTTTAACTCAACTGATGCATTACCTTGCTGTTGATTGTTTACCGAATGCTCCATCTGACTGTCACACTGTGATTTTACTTGTGTAAACAGTTAATGAGTAACGTTAGCCGGTTCTGTGCGTGTACTCTCACGTAGGCCTACTTCGTATTGATCTTTCTGTGTGTGTGTGTGTGTGTGTGTGTGTGTGTGTGTGTGTGTGTGTGTGTAATGCGCGTTTCGCATGTTCCGCTGCAGCTGTAGGATATATTGTTATTTGATCACATTCTATATAAAATCACCTGCTCGGCTTTATTGACTTAACCGCTATTTAAGAAATTATAATTGTTGCCACTCTCTATACTAGTTTTTGGTGAAACCACGTCTTTGTTTTGAGCGACAGTGCGCGTTTTATGCGCGTGCACGCGGGGAAAAAAAATCGCGCGCGCTATGCGCGCGAAAGATAGGCGCTTCGCCACTAATGTGAAAACTCCTGGAGGAAACACTGACTAGGACAAAATCATTTTTAAGTTTTTTCCAGATTATGAAAGGGTAGATTGTAAGCTTTAAAATGATGTGTCATACATTGAAATCGGAAACAAGTTGAAGAAGTCATGGATATTTGAATGTTGATACCCCCTGAACCACCGTACTGAGATAAGTCTTCAGAGACATTTCAGAGACATTTTTCACAGAGGTAATGGGTGGGAACAATAGCTGGTTAACTCCACCCTAATCACTCCCTCAAGACAACCACACCCTCAAGACAACCACTCCCCCATTACACTACCTGTCATTATCTACCTGTCATCTGTCAGTGGGGTTGTTGCAGGGCTGACACATTTAAATAGCTAAACAATAATAATAATAATAATAATAATAATAATAATTCAAGATTCATGATTTCTTATTGCCATGTGTGCCAAAGGTTTATTACATCCCATTACAAGTACAAGAGAGTAAAATTCATGGCAATGGAAAAAATTAGGCAAGATACAATTGAGCAATACAATAATAGAATGGTAAAAAATGATAATGTTGTGTCCGTGTGCACATGCATTTATCATTATAGTCCATAAAGCATCTAGTGGGACTTCGGTGTAGTTCCTTCCCATCCCATCTGGGCATCAAAGCTGTAATAAAAAAAGAAGACAGTACATTTAAAATGATTGACGAAATAGCCTTCTACTATCTTCATAAAATAGAATTGCTTATACAATGACAATGACAAATACCTGAAGTGCTGGTGACTCATCAAGGTGTCATCTCTTAGAACCTCTCACCTGACCTCGTCATTCTGTAACACAAATTTCAGGTCAGAGGTGTGGACACACTGCTAGTGTAGGTTTTCCATAGACTCAGTGTACTGTACTTGTACTGAAGTAGGCTAGTGAAATAATTTAAATTCACAGTGTTATTCTACAGCAAATCTACATATCAATGAATTAATCATTATTTTTGATTCCACACAACATTAGCGTTCATTACAAAAGCATTTACTTTTTATATAATCTATTACATCTCTAACAAAGCTAGCTAACTAGCTAACAAGCTAACACTTGTTTGGCTAGCTGGTACACACAAACACACTAAAATGGTGCATGAAACATACTGTACAGTTAGGGTAGTGGTGGTCTAGTGGATAGTGAGTTGGACTTGGGATCGGAAGGTTGTGAGTTCAAATCCCGCCTGAAGCCACACCACTACTAGTGTGCCCTTGGGTAAGGCACTTAGCCCTCAGTTACTCCAGGGGGAATGTCCCTGTAATTCGTAATTGTAAGTCGCTTTGGATAAAAGCGTCTGCTAAATGGCTAAAATTAAATTAAATTATGTTTAGTAGGTCTCCAACAAATGTATTTATTCATTATGTTTTATCTTTGACAACCTATTTCTACCTCCCACCATCTCCTATTCGTTTTGTAGAGGGGTGGCATAATTGTGGCGAGCAGTTTCAGTGGTCTGATAACTGATGCTAACAACGGGGCTATCTACCTTACTCACAAAACAACAAATAACTGTTTGGCTATCCTAAGTAAACAACACAAAATCCTAGTAAACAACACATGTAACTCACTAAAACTTACCCAAGAACACAGCAGAAGTTCTGTCTGCAGACAACTGTCCCAAGAATAGTGAACTGATGTGGAGATCAATGTCTGAAATTCCGTTGTCATCTGTCATCGTCAGATTCGGAGTTCGGAGTTCCCGTTATGTATAGTCCAGTATGAAGGAGTTCATTAATTGCCCACTGTCGATATTTCTGCCTGCTTTTGAAATTCTGTTGATAGTGTTAGCGAGAGGTTCAGCTCCATCTTGTAAATGTGTCAACAGGTCCAGACGCACACACGTGGCTCCTTACATAGAGCTGGGGTGGGCGTGGCTACACACACTGCCACACTAATATGAATAATACCCCCCACCCGACTTTGCTAACTAAATGTTAGGGATGCTCCGATCTGGATTTTTGGGGCCGATACCGATCACCGATTTTTTTCCCTCAAGATCTACCGATACCGATACCGATCTTTTTAAAAATACATAACTGTATGCCTACTGACTGGATAATAGCCTACATATATTTTGCTTTTTAGACAAAAGTCTTGATCCATTAGGCACCTAGCAAACGCAGACCCAAGTCAGTCGATATGGCTGTATACAAGACATCATAAACGTGACCTTCATGGTTTACATACGCAGGGGTGCAAACTGGCGATGGTCCAAAAAGGTGACACTTTTTTTGTCCGTAGATGGTTAAATCTATCATTAACAGTCTAACAATGATGCGCGTGTAAGTAGCGATGGCCCTGACCGTAACACCCACATAATTTATGTAAGTAGGTTTCTACAAGTTACATTTAAGATCTTTATAAGAACACTTTTAATAGATGTGAAGACCTATTGAGCAAGTATTGGTATTAGACTCACATTCATTGATTATTTTCATTAGCAATGCTGGGTGATCTGTTCTGTTGCATATAGAACAATGATAATGTAAGTTAGCCTACTTTATCAATTCTTGATTAATTTCCATTGCTTCTAAACACAATACTAGATATAATAGCATAAATAACAGAATAAACTCACACACTTACTTACACTGCATAGCTGAGATATGGCACACACACACACACACACACACACACACACACACACACACACACACACACACCGTTGCTACCACTGCAAGTTTGAAGAAATTATAACTTCACATGCCTACAGTCGAATCGCCTCCTAAGGCGATTATCGTATCGTGGCCTCTTGTCTTATCGTTTCACGTGGCAACATATCAGGGTTTTGGTCGCAGCTTAACTGACGGTATTTAGTGATCGTTAAACTGTTGTTTATTTTTCGTGTTATGAAAAAAAACGAGTCGGCGAGTAGCGTAGTTCTAGGCTGCGTTCGTAAATTCGCTCTGAGAGCGCCGGAGGGCACACTGGGCTCAACGTCATAAAGGGACCAAGTAATTTGATTGGACAAGAGGCATTCCATGACTGCTGGTCAGATTTCCAGAGCGAATTTACGAACGCAGCCTAGAACTACGCTACTCGCCAACTCGTTTTTTTTCATAACACGAAAAATAAACAACAGTTTAACGATCACTATATACTTTATGGATTAGATTCACCATTCTCGTTTGCCATAGACTACTATTTGGTAAGGCTTTTGTAAATACTTTTGTTTTGGGACGTGTTTGTGTTTGGGGCGGTATGATCATCTAATTATGTGTAGTTATGTGTTTCTAGCATGTCGATGTTCTATCAGGTAAATTCGCTAGAACTAACCTCATGACATTTCACAATCACAAACATATATGTACAGAAACTCACTAAAGTATAAAATACCGCTTCTCTTGAAATCACTCTCCATGACGCTTAAGGGCTCTGCACACAGCGTGCGATTCTGTTGCCCGTCAACATTCCATTTTGAAGTTTGAATGGAAGTCTATGAGAACATCGTAAAACATCGCATCCCAATGCACACAGCGTGCGATGCAATTTCTGTTGTATGTTCTCATAGACTTCCATTCAAACTTCAAAATGGAACGTTCACGCGCAACAGAAATCGCACGCTGTGTGCAGAGCCCTTTAGAGGTCAATGCATTTGTTTTTTTGGTGAACTACCGTAATAACCCTAAATTGTTAGAGAGTGCAACTTCTCTGCTTTCAGAAACTGTTGTTTTTTCCCCGATTGCACATATAGTTCAAGAATTACGATAGTTTGAACGAACCCTGTAAAATCCTGTTGAGAAGTTATCACAACATAGAAATAACGTTTTCCCACAATAAAATAACTTAAAAGATCGGCTTTTGCGATCGGCCATTTTTGCCGATCACCGATCGAGTCATTTGGAGTGAAATCGGACGATTTAAATCGGTGGCCGATAAATCGGAGCATCCATACTAAAGGTATTTAGTGAATGTAAAACTGTTGGATATGATATCGAGTGGGTTCTTCATCGCTTCGTTTGTCGTCCTATGCCAAAAACCGGAAAACAATTTTTTTCACAACAAGACTTGTTTGGCTCGATTGTGAGGTTTCACAATTGCCGAGATGGGGACCTATTAATCAAACCCTGTCACATTTGTATTTCTCAATTCCACTTGTTGGCATTGATGTGGAAACACCGCTGTGTAGTGGCGGTAAGCCGTCACTTTGTGTGTAACACAATCGACATGCATTGTGGGAAATGTAGTTTTTGGTCAAAGCACGCCTTTCAGCTCTCGGGGCCACATAAAATGACGTGCCGGGCCACATACTCTAGTAAGTATAGTAAGGAGTTGTTTTCCCCTAAGAGCCAGATTTACTAAGCGTTTGCACTAGGTACACATGTTGCACACATTTCTATGCGAATGAGACATACTAGATCAGGGGTCCCCAAACTTTTTTCTGTGAGGGCCACATCATTTTTCCTTTCTGTGATGGGGGGCCTGGGTCGGTCTCTAACATAAAATAATATTGAACAGAGTGGAACGGTGTGAAATGGAGGCGGTTGCGCAAAGCAATTGCGCGCAGGAGAGCACTGGTGGATGCAAACAAAGTCTAAACAGTTGAATTTGGATGGAATTTATACCTATAGTGATATGTCAATGAAATATAATCAGTTTTACAGTCTGATACACGAGGGAGGACCCTCATCATTCACAGGGGGACCCATGAAGCAGGGCTGTCTGGGGGTCCTTAAACATCAAACACTTAATTTATTTCATTCTGGTGAATTTATGGTGGAAATGTCATTATTTATGTAAAGGAAAACACAATATTCAGGCACCAGATGATCATTCAAAATGTAATGTAATATAATGCAATATAAGGCTCTCAGGCATTCTGTACTTTCAAATGTATTCTCCTTGAGCAGTCAACATACCATCAGCTATTTCGCTAGCAAACACGAAAGCTAACTTATTTGCGAAACAGCGCCCTCACCACCACGTCGGCGCAATGCCGCAATTGCAGTTAGAAATGACAAATCCACCGCTTGTAGAAAATACGACCATCAGAGTTTTGTCGAGAGCTGGAGGCGGCTAGAAATATTACGGAGGCGGCCGCCTCATAATTCTCTATGCAGGAAAAACCCTGCTTGACCCAGATCATGAACATATCGGTAAAATTATTTAGTTTTCTCCTGCAGCATTGTCTAATCCCCCATTGTTTCAATTCATCTGGTGCCTACCTGCGGACAGACTCACCGCGGGACACACCTCCTCCGCGACCACATTCATACATTTATTGACAAACTCATCAACCTAGCAACCTAGCATTGGCGCGACTATATGAAGTCATCAGTGGCCAACAAAGCACTGATCCACAGGCTATTCACATCATAGTGGGGGATTTCGATCATGTCGACCTGAAGGCAGTACTACCCAAGTTCTATCAGCATGTGAAATGTGCAACGAGAGGAGAAAAAACGCTGGACAAAGTATACACCAACATCAAACGTGCTTACAAGGCTAGTCCGCTAGCTCATCTAGGCATGTCTGACCATGTGTCAATCCTCCTGATTCCTGCATACACTACCATGGGGAAAAGTGCTCCCATCACCACTAAGACTGTCAGAACCTGGCCAGAAGGGTCCGCTCCACTGCAGATCTGCCTAAATGACACCCTATGGCAGGAATATGAGCATGAGGACCAGGAACAGTACACGTCGTCGGTTCTGAACCACATAGTGAACTGCACCAACTCAGTCACCGTGGACAAACGGGTCCGGGTCTACCCCAACACGAAGCCATGGATGACTGGGAAGGTCCAAAAACTGATCAACGAGAGGGACAACGCCTTCTTCGCAGGGAAGAGCACACCGCTGTACAGCTCCACCAGGGCCAACCTAAAGCGCGGAATCAAAGCGGCCAAGGCAGAGCACAGAGAGAAGATTGAGGAATGCCTCCTGAGCAACGACTCCAGGCGGATGTGGCAGGGGGTTCAGCAGATGACAAACTTCAGAGCCAACAGGCTCACAGCCGCAGAGGACGACCCCCTGCTGGCGGGAAAGCTGAACACCTTCTACGCCCGGTTCGACGAGGGGCGAACGGAGGTAACCGCAACACAAACACCACTCTCTCCAGCTCTCAGCAGCCTCACCCTCACAGAGCATGAAGTGAGACGCGTACTGAAGGCGGTGGACCCCAGGAAAGCCTCGGGGCCGGATGGCGTCCTGGGACGGGTGCTGAGAGACTGCGCCGACCAGCTGGCCGGGGTTTTCACCAACATCTTTAACCAGTCCCTGTCCCAGGCCACCGTCCCACCCTGCCTGAAAACCTCAACTATCATCCCAGTCCCGAAGAAAAGCACGGTGAGCTGCCTAAACGACTACCGCTCGGTGGCACTCACACCAATCATCATGAAGTGCTTCGAGAAACTAGTCCGGGCCCACATACTCACACGCCTCCCGCCCAACCTGGATCCATACCAGTTCGCCTACAGAGCCCACAGGTCCACAGAGGACGCCATCGCGACGACTCTCCACGCCACTCTATCCCACCTGGAGAGGGGAAACAGCTACGCGAGACTGCTCTTCGTGGACTTCAGCTCCGCCTTCAACACCATCCTTCCAGACAGGCTAGTGACCAAACTACTAGACCTGGGTCTATCACACTCTATATGTGCGTGGATCAAGGACTTCCTGACCGACCGCCCCCAGAGGGTGCGGGTGGGCCCCCACACCTCCACAGCCCTCAGCCTCAGCACTGGGTCCCCCCAGGGCTGCGTGCTAAGCCCCATCCTCTACAACCTCTACACCCACGACTTCACCCCCGTCCACCCCAGCAACTACATCGTAAAGTTTGCAGACGACACCACCGTGGTGGGATGTATCTCGGGGGGGGACGAGGCGGCGTACAGGGATGAGGTAGAGCAACTGAGCAAGCTGTGCAAGGTTAACAACCTGCTGCTGAACAAGTCAAAGACCCAGGAATTCATCGTAGACTTCAGGAGGAAAAAGTCCGAGATCCAGCCCCTGCTCATCGACGGAGAGAGCGTGGAGAGAGTCTCAACCCTCCGATTCCTGGGACATCACATGCGGGATGACCTGACCTGGAAGGACAACACAAAAGGCACCATCAAGAGGGCACAACAGCGGCTATACACCCTGAGATGCCTCAGGAAGGAACACAACAAGCAGGAGATACTGGTGGCCTTCTACCGCGGCGCAGTGGAGAGCATCCTCACCTACGGCATCTGCAACTGGTTCTCCAGCTGCACAACAGCGGAGAGAAATGCGCTACAGAGAGTAGTGAGAACAGCACAGAAGATCACCGGCGCCCCCCTCCCCTCTCTGGAAGAGCTGTACAACACACGCTGTCTCAGGAAGGCCTCAAAGATCTCCAGGGACCCGACCCACCCTGGGCACGTACACTTTACCAGGCTGCCCTCGAAAAGGAGGTTCAGGACCCTGGCCGCTAAGACAAACAGACTGAAGAACTGCTTCTACCACAGGGCCGTCCAGGCCCTGAACACAGCAAAGACCTAAGTTCTGGGCCCTGGACAGTCTGGACGGATTGTATGGCAGCTGCTGGACTGAAAAAATCAGGTGTAGTGCTGAGGCACAAACATGTACATTTCAAGCCTGCAAACTGTGACACTTTAAATAACGTGAAAAAAGACTATTGTGCAATATGACAACCCTAGTTGACTATCTGTGCAGTATAGTACAGTGGATTGTGTACATAGCCTTTATTTATGTAAACCAGCTCCTTGCCTTCTTGTGATTTTTTTTTCTTTTTCTAAAAGTGTTTTTTTTCCCTTTCCTAACACCAGGGGAGCCACCCCTCCTAAATTTCGTTGTTTGGTACCTGTACTGTAGCAATGACAATAAAGTCCATTCATTCATTCATTCATTCATTCATTCATCAGCACTGGCCCGAACGGATGACTGGTATAACGATAGTTATGGAGATATAGCCTACTCCAGTTCTATGAGTGGAGCGGAGCCCCATATAGTCCTTGGGCCAAACCATTTTTCATTACCAAATTCTGGGCAAATCCTAGATGTGATTTTCTTATTCCTATACATCCCTAGATTATGTTTTGATATGATAGACCTTTTTGTTTGACAGCTTATTAGTAGTTATCACCTCGTAAAGGTATGGAGTGCTTTTTTCAAAACCGGAGTTTTGCCTAAAAAAGTCCCCTGCCATATATTGCTCCCCTTCGTATGATTCGCGCCTAGCTGTGGTGTGGTTGTGATAGATGTATCAATGTGCACACACACACTTGGTCGCCATTCATCAAACTGCTTTATTGGTCACGTTGTACATTCAACATGCAGTAGCTGGTATAGCGCCCCTACAGGCCACTATCGGTACATCTCCCTTTTTCTAAGGATTAAGATGAAGTTGATCTCAGAGAATAACAGTTCACAGATATTACAAGTCTATATCTATAGCTTAGCATACGTACTAGAATTCTCAAGATGTACTCTCCAGCTTGTACAAATAAACAATGTAACGGTACTCTAAACAGTACAATTATTACACTTCTCTTAACTCTTCCCTTTTTTTTTTTTTTTTTTTTTTTTCATTGAAAACAAACTGTAATGGAACCATACAGCATCAATTCACAAATAACCTGAGTCCAGAAACAAACAGTAATGACCCTGAGAACAGAACTCCAAGTCCGCAATAAAAAATTAAATAAAAATAATAAACCCACCCTTTCTGTGCGTGTTATTAGCACTCCTCTACAAGTCTCCTAGGTTTGACAATGGACCTACTCGGCCTTTGAACCCGCTCCACCCCAGGGGAGGGTGACTCGACAGGAGGGCTGTCCGTGTCTGATTGAGTATGCCCCCCTTCTATTTGCTCTCCCGGAGTCTCCCTGTCATTGCCATTCTCTGCAGGCTGTGGTTCTGGGCGTGGAATCTTCAACAGGTGTCTCCGGTTCCTGCGGATTGTATTGCCATTCTCGGTAAGTACCTCGTATGATCTTGGAGCAGTCTCTTTAAGGACCTGTGCGACCGGTCCCCATCTTCCTTCGCATCTGACTCTCACTAGGTCCTCTCGTTCAAGAGGTCCCAAGGGCCGTGCTCTTTTGTCATAGGCACGTTTGGACCGGTCCTCTCTCTGTGTGGACCGGTGCTCTCTCTGTGTGCGGTGGTCAGCGCGCTGGAGCAGGTGCTCTGCTGACGGCAGCTTTGTCTTGAGCCTCCTGTTCATCAGCAACTCTGCTGGTGAGCGGCCACCTTCCAGCGGTGATGCTCTGTAGTTGAGGACTGCCAGGTACGGGTCCTCACCCGCTTCCGCTGCTTTCCTTAGCAGTCGTTTCACGATTTGCACTCCCTTTTCCGCTAGACCATTTGACTGCGGGTACAGTGGGCTTGAGGTTACATGCTTGAATCCATACTGTTTTCCGAACTCTGCGAACTCCTGGCAGCTAAACTGCGGCCCATTATCACTTACTAAAGTCACTGGAATACCGTGCCTTGCGAAAATAGACTTAGAATGAGCGATCACTTGCTTTGCTGTGGTATCAGACAACAGCGCATACTCTGGATAGTTTGAATGGTAGTCCACTATGATTAAATAGTCTCTCCCTTTCAGCTGAAATAAGTCTGCACCTACTTTTTCCCATGGCTCGGTTGGTTTGCTATGAGGCAGAAGCGGCTCTCTAGGCTGCATATATCTATGCTGTTGGCAAATCCCACATCGCTGTACTACAGTCTCAATATCTCTGTTCATGTATGGCCAAAACAGTACCTCACGAGCCCGCCTCTTGCTTTTCTCTATTCCCAAATGGCCCTCATGTGCTAACTTAGCCATCTCTGGTCTCATGGAGCCGGGAACTACTATTTTGTTACCTTTAAGGAGTACCCCGTCGATCACTGTCAGTTCATCTCTAGTGTGACGATACGGACTTGGCAGTATCCTGGCCTCATCTCTTGGTGAGAGGATGGCCGCTATGACCTCCTGCAACTCTCTGTCGCTTGCTGTTTCCTGCGCGAACTGGGCCCATTTCTCATTTGATGCAGGCAGCTGGGCCTTCACACAGTCCACATGGATTTGCACCTCCTGCTCGGTGCTGCTCGGGCCCGTGTCACTCAAACTCGCTCTGCTGAGAGCGTCTGCCACTATTAAGTACTTTCCTGGAGTGAACTCGAGCGTCATGTGGTACTTCTGTAGCCGTAACATGAGACGCTGGATGCGTGGCGGTGCATCTCCAAGTGGCTTTCTGGAAATGGCAATAAGCGGCTTGTGATCAGTCTCTAGTATTATTTCCCTGCCGTAGATATATTCATGGAACTTTTCACATCCGAAAACCGCGCCTAATGTCTCTTTCTCAATTTGCGCATAGTTGCGCTCTGCAGATGACATCGTTCGGGATGCGTAAACGACGGGAAACCATTCTGTGCCGTGTCGTTGGAGCAGCACCGCTCCGAGACCCTCTTTGGATGCATCAGTAGAGACTTTGACCGGTTTGTCAACATCATAGTACTTTAACACCGGCTCTTTGATCAGGTTGGCCTTTAACACCTCCCACTCATTTGCATGTTCGTGTTCCCACTGCCATTCGTTTTGCTTTTCCAGTAGACTACGGAGGGCCTTTGAGCTTGCAGACAGATTTGGTATGAACTTCCCCATGTAGTTGACTAACCCTAATGCTCTTTGCAGGTCTGTTTTATCTTTTGGCGCTGGCATCTCTACTATTGCCCTTATTTTCTCTGGATCAGGCTGTATCCCTTCCGCGGACAACTTGTCACCTAGGTAAGTAACCTCTGTCACCCCAAACTCACATTTCGACTTGTTCAGTTTAAGCCCTGCTTTACGTGCTTGTTCTAGCACCCCGCGTAGCCTCTCGTCGTGTTCTTCTTTTGTTGTGCCCCAGACCACTATGTCGTCAATAAACACACCCACACCCTCCATACCATCAAACAGCTGCTGCACTGTTTTGTGGAACACCTCTGGAGCTGAGCATATCCCAAACGGTAAGCGGAGAAAGCAATGCCTTCCAAATGGTGTGTTAAAGGTACACAGTTTGGAGCTGTCTTCGTCTAGAACGATCTGATAGAACCCTGATGATGCGTCTAACTTAGAAAAGAAACGCGCGCCTGCCATAGCATTAGTTATGTCTGAGTTAGTTGGTAGTTTGTAGTGTTCTCTTTTGATCCACTTATTCAGGTCTTTTGGGTCTATACAGAGCCTCAAGTCACCATTCTTTTTCTCAACTATCACCAGAGAACTGACCCACTCAGTCGGTTCCTCTACTTTCCTCACTATGCCCTTCTCTATAAGGGCTTGTAGTTCTGCTTTCAGCCTAGCTTTAAGGGTCACCGGCACCTTCCTTGCCGGGTGGATGACAGGTTCCGCATTTGCTTTTAACTGGATTCTGTACTGCCCAGGTAGGCATCCTATACCACCGAAGACGTCTCTATATTGCTTCCTTATTTTTTCTGTGTCAGCTACAGTCTCATGCTGTTCCTCAGCTGCACCACTAGGTGTCACTACAGACCTGTCAATTACATGCACTCTTTTGATGAGGCCCAATCTCTCACAGGATTTCAGACCTAATATGGTCTGTCTATCACCCTCAACCAACACAAACATAGCATTAACAGAGTGCCCTTTCCTTGACAGTGTGACCCTACATACCCCTTTTGTAGGAATCGGTTCATCATTGTACGTTCTCAGATTAACCTTTTTCACATGCACTTTTGGCTTCTTGTACAGTTTATTAAAGTCTTTCATCGTCAGTATGTTCACCTGAGCCCCCGTGTCCAATTTCAGAGGAATTGTCGTTCCATTGATTTCCAGATTGGCTATCCACTCCTCCTTATTGTCCTCGTTCTCCACAGTTCCCACGAACCACTTCTCGTCATCCTCGTCTGTGTCGGTCGTGTCGCTGCCTTGTTGCACCACCTGTACTTTCTTTGACAGGCAGCATCGGGCGTAGTGATTCTTCCTACCGCATTTGCGACAGTCCACACCGTAAGCCGGGCAGTTATTCGCTGCATGTCTGCCCCCGCATCTGTCACAGTCTGTGTCCTTTGTGGGCCTGGGCGCGCGGGACTTTCCTTTGCTGTTCCACCTGCTAGCGGCCCTCTCATGCACTCTCTCATGCACCGCGTCCACCGATGCTGGTTCGGGCTCGAATGACTTGAGCTGCATCTTGGCGCTCTCTGACGCCTGGCAGATTTGTACTGCCTTCTCCAGGCTCAAATTGGATTCTCTGAGCAGTTGCATTCTCACCTTCTTGTCGACAACGCCGATGACGACCTGATCCCTTATTAGCGAGTCACACAATGTGCCAAAGTTGCACGACTGGCTTTTCAGACGCAAGTCCGTGACAAACTGTTCAATGGATTCTGACTCGGCCTGTACTCTGTTGCGAAAAACATACCGTTCGTACGTCTCATTTTTCCTAGGTGTGCAATATTCCTCAAACTTAGCACTGCTGCATACTTTTGGTCATCGCCCTCAGGAAACCGAAACGTGTTGAAAAAGTCCCTCGCGGCTCTGCCTGCCACTGTGAGAAGCAGTGCTACCCTTCGACGTTCATGTTTCGCCTCTTCCAGACCGATTGCCAACACGTACAGCTCAAAACTTTGCTTGAAAGCTTTCCAGTTCTCGTGGACATTTCCACTTAACTTCAACTCGTCCGGCGACCGAATGTTATTCATCTTTGTAGGCTAGTGTCACCCCACTCCTGGTACCATGTATCAATGTGCACACACACACTTGGTCGCCATTCATCAAACTGCTTTATTGGTCACGTTGTACATTCAACATGCAGTAGCTGGTATAGCGCCCCTACAGGCCACTATCGGTACAATAGAGACATGAGCCTTTTCATGTTCTTTATGCGCCTGAGTCTCCTAAACACGTAGAGACCAACCCCGAGTCGATCAAAGCTTCCTGCGCTGAGCTATGGTAACTTTACCGCATCTACCCCCTACCGGTGAATGCCTATTTTTTGCGGTTTTCCGGAGGTATTGTGCGGTAGGTGCGGGAAGCTCTGATCGACTCGGGGTTGGTCTCTACGTGTTTAGGAGACCCAGGCGCATAAAGCTAACCTGGCTCATGTCTCTATCACAACCACAGCCCGAGCTATGCGCGACTGACGCGAAGGGGAGCAAAATATGGCAGGGGACTTTTTTAATGGGTAAAACATTTTATGATAGATATCACCATGAAACTTCCCCAGTTGATTACTTACATTGAGACAATAATTTTTAGTATTACAAGTTTTCAGAAATGTTAGTTTAAAATGTATTTAGCCCACAAGGCAGTGAAAGGTGTAGGTGTATGGAGTCCTGTGGTTGGTGTGGGAAGCCCTGGGGCAGTGGTGCACAGCAGACCAGGGGAGGTGAAGGTCCTGTGGACAGAGTAGAATACACAGAAAGGCAGGAGTGCAACCACAGACAGAGATCACAATATGAAACACTAGGAATACATTACCATGGGATGAAGCGGAGGTGGGAGTGTATTTCAGGTCAGATCATCATCTGCATCTTCATCCACATCTGAGTCTGTCAGATGTGCAGCAGGCTCTTCCTCACTGTGTTGGTTGGCACAGGTTTGTAGTTTGCACAGGTTTGTACACTTCAGGCCATTGTTGATACATGTGCACTGTGGTGGTTTGCATGACCTCACACACTTGCAGGAGAGCAACTGCAAGACAGCATCTGGTGCTGGGGAACCGCGCATCCACTGGATTTCCAGCTGTCCCTGATCGTCTGTGGTCCACCCGTGCTCCTTGGGGCTTGGTACAGATGGCTGGGTTTGAAGAGACCGTCTCCAGATTGCAGCCTGATAGTTGGCACGAATGGAATGCATGAATAGACAATCCTCACAAGGTGGAAGCTGGCTCGACTCAACCTCCCCACGTCTGGTGCAGAACAGTTGGTACCGAAGAAGGTTGACAGATGTAGTTTTTGTAGAGGGTACATACATGCGACATGTGATTTCTTGCAGCTTCTTGAAGAGCTCATTGGAGACATCCCAAGTACGACCCAGCTCAAGGAAGGCATCTTGGTATGTCATGTCTGACTTCAACTGTTTGAGGGTCCCCACTTTCCCACGCCCTGCAAACGCGCTGACAGTGTCACAGCCAGTGAATGCGTGCATGCCATTCAAGGCACCAGTAACACTATCGCCAAGGGATTGGCATAGTTTAGTGATGTCCAGGAATCTTGTCCTGTTCTGTGTGCCACATTTTTGATACACTCTGCATGGGATGTCCTTGCTCAAACCCAGAGTCAGTACCAGAACATCTGTGTCGTCAGCCGTGATGATCACCGCCTTATAGCCAGACTCTGCTGCATGGAGAGCATGCAATAGCATGCGGGTGTCAGCTTCTTCCTGAGAGGATTTGAGCTGTGTTACCTCTTTCCACTGGGTCTTGCTGATTTTGAAGCAGACTTCTTCACAGGTAACATATAGGGTCTTGTCCTGTAGTTTATTTCTGTGATTGGGTCCTTTCCATTCCTCAACTAAGAACTTGATCAGACTGGCTTTGCTGGCAGCGCTGCAGAGCAGTTTTCTCCACTGCTGGATGTTGTGGCCAGAAACAATATTCTTGAATTGGATCCCCGCATCTGCACCTCTGTTCACCCTTTCTGAATTTTTGATTGACATGTCCTTGTAAACATCAAAAACAACATCAATGCGTTCACTCTTGCCTCCTTCATGCAGGACCTTCGCTAGGATTGATTCTGCCAGCTGTGCAAATGTCTTGTCATTCCCTTTCATCTTTTGTACCAAGCTCATTCCATCGATGATGGTTGTTGATGGTTCTGGGATGACATCTGCTGGGGCAACACTCTTCTCCAAATCTCTGGCAAGAGCTGCCTTGTTTGTCTTGCGGAGAGATCCATCCCCATTAGCTAGGTCCCATGGCAGTGGTCCCAGGGGATGAGCCAACACATCACTCATGTGTAGCTCTCGGCTCTGGGCCACCAGAACCATGTGGCCAAAGAGATTTCTATCTGCTATCAGGGCAACTTCCTTGTCTTTTCCTTTGCTGCGTGGTTTCTTTTGGATCTCTGAGAATGTTTTCAACTTCTTCTTTGTCATCTTGTCATGGAACTGTGTAGTTGGCGGAGTTGTCTCGAGACGTTCATGTTTGAAAGCTTGATATGCTTGCTCTCCTATCTCACGGGCATCAAGCAGGTCCTTGGCCACATCTGGCGGGGCAACAGTTGCATTTGACAAGCTAACAAATTCACATTGGTCTGGACTGAGTGGATTCACCCAGCAGGTTTCCAGGATATCAACAATGGACTGTACGTCAGCCTCATCTCTGATCCTGGGCAGCTGTAAGTCTGGGTGATTGAGCTATTTCCATCCTACGGCGGAGGTGGGTCTTGGTCGAGTCCTTCATCTGGCTGATACCAAGAGATGTCATAGTTGATTGAAGTCTCGGTGATAGGTATCTCATGGGTAGCACTTCTGGGTTGGGGAAGAGTTCATTTGTAATATAGGAGAACAGTACCTCGTACGCATGTTTTTCTGCTGCCTCATATGCAAATGCATCTCCACCGTGGTCCCTTGAGTTGGCAGCAGGCTCTCCACGTGTATAGGAACGGTAGCAGGACCTATGATAATGGCCCTCAGCAGCAACAAGTTCTCTACTTGTGATAGCAAGCATTCTGTGGTCCAGTTTGGTGACTGCTGCTTCTCTGATCCTTTCATCCGCACGCAGCTCTGAACACTGGATGAAAGGTTCCCTTGTATTTTTGCCCTTTAGATATTTTGTTAATTTCTCACAGAAGATACACACATTATCATACACTGTGGATTCACTTGCCACATCTCTACACTGTCTTCTTGAACTTACCTTTTCAGGGTTAGGGTTAGAGTCAGAGGCAGTTTTGTTTTTCTTTGTGATCGAATCCAGGGTTTTTTTCAGTGTGAAAATACTACGGCAGCAGCGATGATAACGCACTGGTGGAATAACTCCTTCACATAAGTTTTTGGCTAAGTCCAAAATTGGCCGATGTTTTCGGATTTCTGCCGCCCTCAACAAAGTTTTCCATGAGTCCAGGTTTTGGGGTGACACCAGGTTTGGGTTGGAATTATCATCAGAGCAGTGGATGATGCAGTCCATGCGGGCCCGCTTTCTAGGCAGGTTGCTGCTGCATTCGCCTGGATCCATCATTAAACTTAAACTTACTGCTGATGATGTGGGTCTCTGAAATAGAGGAATACATCTAGTTTGACATTAAATTACCATCCTTATTATAAACAAAAAATATTTAATGGGTCATTTTGTATAGGGTGCCTTTTCCCTCCCCAGTACAAATCAGGTTGTATTTTGTCTAAATTTGGACAAAATTTTTCATGTGTAGTCAATTGTTATTTATTATGAATAATAATTATAAAGAAGTCCTATTTAAAACGTATGTTAATAGCAATCATGCACTGAAAACACAATTAAACAATTATGTCTATGTCCTATGTCCTGCCTATGTTGTTAATATATCTAAATATAATACAATTTAGGTGCCTGAGCTCGACCACCATGTTTTTCAGCAAGTTAGATATGTCCTTTATATAAGTTATGAAGTCCAAATGGCACCCTATGAAAAAAAATGACCCTAATATTACTACAATATAAACACGTGTCTCAAGGCTGGGTACACAGCAGGCTACTTGCTAGCTAAACTAGCTAACTAAAATGTTATTAACTAGCTAGCTAGCTAGTTATAATAATAATAATAACTTGCATTCATATAGCGCCTTTCAGGGAACCCACGGTCGCTTTACCACTAACTCTAAACTAGCTTGCTAGCTAAAGTTACCTGAGGTAACTGAGGTAAGTTTGTTATCTCTAAATATGGATCTGTCTGGGGCTAATGAAGCTAAATTCATTTGAACACACACTTTATTTGTTTTAATACTTTGAACAAATTACTTACCAACAAGGCATCTGCCTATGGTCCTAGCGGTCACCAGCAACAGTCACTGAACATGTAACTACCGAGAGGCTACAGACTCACTCACTGAACATGTATGCACAAAGATGTGTGATACCTGGACATAAACAAAACCTTCAAAAAGGGTTTAGGCAAGGCAAGTTTATTTGTATAGCACATTTCATACAACAAGGGCAATTCAAAGGGCTTTACAGTAGGCCTATGTGTTATTATCCATATTCTAAAGGCTTGCTTAGATTAGTTTTTTTTACATTTGTTTTTACAGATTAGATTTTTATTCTGGAAAACTATGTAAATTAATGCATATTTTAAGTAGATAATGTATCATTTGTATATTTAAACATACACATTCAGAAAACAATAAATGTACCCATCCATGGGTTTGACCTTTCATCTGACTCCGCCTCAGTGTCCTGCATTCGGGTCCACAAGTCCCCTGCCATATGTTGCTCCCCTTCGCATCAGTCGCGCATAGCTCGGGCTGTGGTTGTGATAGAGACATGAGCCAGGTTAGCTTTATGCGCCTGGGTCTCCTAAACACGTAGAGACCAACCCCGAGTCGATCAGAGCGTCCTACGCTGAGCTATGGTAACTTTCCCGCACCTACCGCACAATACCTCCGGAAAACCGCAAGAAATAGGCATTCACCGGTAGGGGGTAGGTGCGGGAAAGTTACCATAGCTCAGCGCAGGAAGCTTTGATCGACTCGGGGTTGGTCTCTACGTGTTTAAGAGACTCAGGCGCATAAAGAACATGAAAGGGCTCATGTCTCTATCACAACCACACCACAGCTAGGCTAGGCGCGAATCATACGAAGGGGAGCAATATATGGCAGGGGACTTTTTTACGCAAAACTCCGGTTTTGAAAAAAGCACTCCGTACCTTTACGCAGTGGTGTGCCGTCAGGGCCAGCAAGGCCTTCTCTGCTGGCCTAAACATCATCAGAATATACATTTTATTTTAATATATATTTTCCACAAATATGTATTAATGATTCCCCATAGTCTATTCTCTTCATTTCATAGCTTTCCTCTTGGTTGCGCTGCTTCCAGTCTCCGATTGAGATTTGGAGGGCTGGCCTTTATGTTAGAGCTTTTATCCAATCAAAATGTGTTGCTAGGGGGCTCAAAAATCTGCCCGCCTTCACATTAAACGGTGCTGCGGATTCGACCTGTAACTTAACATTGGAACGAGAAAACCTGTGGCGTACCTAGTAAACCTACGTAGATGCGAGCAAAAGCAACAACGGCGCCTGCTGTAAGGCTCAATGATGTCAGCACCCAGCACGTCTTTTGATTGGATACGCACTATTGCTACGCACTATTGATACGCACTATTGATATTCACTATTGAGATGCGGAACTATGCCGATAGATGTGAAACTTTTGAAAGTGCGCAGGGAAACGGAGCCTCACAACGAAAGCTTTCGTTGACTGATCGATAATACTGATCGATTGTGTCCTGTTTTTGGGTAAACAATAACTTTCATTTAGGGGACACAATGAAAGCGCCAAGTCCACAAACAGAGGAAACTACGTTGAGCTTCTTTCTTTTCTGGCTGAAAACAACCCAGATTTACATTACCACCTGTCCACAAACAAAGTGTTTACTGGGACGTCAGGCAAAATACAAAACGACCTGATTTTTGCTATTGCTGAAGTGATGGAAGAAGAGATCAAAATGGAGATTAAAAAGGCACCCTTTGTCGCTATTATGGTGGACGAGACGACAGACGTGGGTAATGTAGCGATCTTAAAGATGTTAGTTTAACACTCTTCATTGTAAATGCGGATTTATTGATTAAAAATGCTTCGGAAATATTAATATAACTCTGTTGTACTTGTCTGACTATGTTAAGGTGATGCAACGCCCGGTTATACTGTGTTTCTGTCTAGTTTCTAGAGCCATGGCGTCATAACGATGGTATTAAGAGGTAGAATAATTCAGGTAGGAATGTGTCGGACATCACTGAAGGCCTAGGTGTGAAATGCACCGCCCGCCACTGCCTTTACGAGGTGATAACTACTAATAAGCTGCCAAACCAAAATGTCTATCATATCAAAACATAATCTAGGGATGTATAGGAATAAGAAAATCACATCTAGGATTTGCCCAGAATTTGGTAATTAAATGTTCAATTTGGGGGTTTGGCCCAAGGACTAATAGGGGAGCTCTGCTCCTATTGGTTAACCCCGCTACCTAAAGTAGCAAATGACTGAATTTTTCGATGTCCGCGCCCGCCCTGGGGTGTATAACTGGGTTTCGGGTACAAAGGTATTCTGCTAAGCTGATTTTAGCTTCGACACTTGTCTGCTCTCATTTGGTCTTGTAAACTAGCATACTTGTCTTTGTGGCGGGCTTCATAGTGTCGGTGCAGATTGTATTCTTTGAACACAGACACCGCTTCTTGACAGATGAGCCTTTTCTTTGCATTTAACAATAATAATCACTTGTGCACTGTTGGTTAAAAACCCTGCATTCTGAATCAACTTTTCTCTTTACCAACCGTTTGGCCATTTTTCATCTCTCTGAATTTTCGTTCTAGCTCGCGTGCACCTGCTATAGATCCGTGCTCGTTCACTATGGAACGTTACGTTGAATGTACCGCATTCTGTGGGCGGGTGAAACTAACTAATAATGTTATTAATGAAAATAGTTTATAACTAAGGGACATTTTAATTTGAAAGCCAACCTTTAATATCAAATACAGATATGATTTGATTAAAACATATATTACATTTTTTTCAAAATATGTTTCTGGCATTGTTGAGAGTGTGTGGGGGCGACGTTGTTCAAAGGGCCGGTCCAAGTGTGGGGGTGGGCCGTGTTCGGCCCGCGGGCCGTAGTTTGGGGACCCCTGTACTAGATACTTGCATTTCTATAATTTGGACATGGCACACATGTTTTGTATCTCTACAGTGTGTGCAACTCCAGCATCACTGTTTTCACAGACTGAAACAAACTAACACTGACTGAGAACGGATCTGTCAGTTTGACTGAAATATCTCAACCACTTCACGCTAAGCGCTACCACTGAGGCAGACATTGCTGCCTTGACTCTGCCTACACTCCACACCCTGTCATCATGTTTCCATTCCTCAACATGGTCCAAAATGAAACTGTGTTGATCTGAAAAAGCAACTGTAAACCTCAGCCCAGGCTATACACTTCCAGGAATTATCCTGGAACAAATCGATCCAGAGGTGTGTGCTTGCCGAGCAGTGCAAACTCGGTTTTGGCAAAGTGTTGAAGAGGAGAAGAACAAGCGGTATGAATAATAAAACATTAAAAAAGAGAACAGATAGTGGGGGAAGATAGAAAGTGCTGGCCACTGCAAAGTTTTCAAACAAAGAGGATATGTGAGGCGTGTTCCTCGAGCCGTTTTCCCCCTTACAAGAAGAGCCAGTAAGCACTTTTCTCTGAGCTGAAAAGCTTGCTCTCGCACTCAAGACCCATCAGCAGTTTTTGCTCAATGCAAGAAAAGCATATCCAGGTGAGAAGACTACATGGAAAGGATTTCTCAAACAGAGAAAAAAAAAATAGAGAAATAGATTTCTCCCCCTATCAGTCTCTTTCAATGTCTCATACCATTTTCCCTGCCTTTCTCTCTCTCTCTCTCTCCTTCTACTCTCACCTCTGCCAATCTCCCTCTCTCTCCATCTCTACCCTCCAGGTCCCTCACTGTCTTACGTTTGGCAACTCTTCTCTGTTTTCATTGTCTCCCTTAAGATATGTTCACTCTCTCTCCCTCATTCAACCCCCCCCTCTCCCTCTCTCCCAGCATGTACTGTGGATTCCCATGTGTGTAGAATCTCTCCTCTAGCCTAGACCATCCCCCTCCATCCCTTTTCTCATCATAGTGTCCGCTGTGCTATCAGCCTTCAGCAAAGAGCGAATAATGACACATACTGTAGAGATATGCAGTGGTAGTGTAGCTCATGTTATAATTCCAGAAGCACAAGATATCCCTTCACGTTTTCCTTCCCCATGTATACAAGCTCACTAGGACCGTGGAGTGTATTAACCGAATGTGTCACAATGATTTATGTTAAAATGTAGTACACTACCTGTAATCTGGGTTGAAATCTGTGATTTTGTAAACAATACATATTCATATATATGTTAGCGTTCCCCCTGCCTATTTAAGATATAATGGGTAATCATATTTTTGAAATCGTGCTTACAGATGGAGGACACACAATATGACACACACACACACGCACACAAAAAGTCTCTAGGTGGTTGAATAGCAGAGCTAATCATGCGAGTGGTAATACCCCCAACTGTGAACACCACTCTCCCAAGGAAGTAAAGCTGGGACACAAATCACATTTTCTGCACAATTAAAGCGGGGCCACGGCTAAGTGTATCAGAGCCTTGCTCTCCACTGTAGCCCAGGGAGCCAGCGGGCCCAGCCCCACTCCCCCATAATGGCGATGTGATGAAGATGGCTCCTCTGTAATTAGTTTCTTAAAGTTCTCATTCAGCCGTCACCACTGCGGACTGGGGAGAAAAGAAAGGAGGCTTTGTTTTCGCAGTGTTGTGCAATGAAGACATACTCCATATGGAAATTCAAGTTGATGATTATATTACACATATTCAACTAATTGTCAATCATTTCCCTAAAATGACGAGTCAAGGGACAACCCTTGTTGTGGAACAAATACACATTCCACAATCAGTTTTTTGTTCTGTTTAGCAAAGCAAGCACATTCTGACTGGCTAGATGCTGCAAAAGCAGAAAGGTCTTGTCTGGAGAAAAAGTGAAGCTGACAAACTATTCCCTATTCTTCTCTTTTTGTTAACTGAAAAAGTTTCCTATTTAATGTACCTATCGCTAAGCCACGCCCACTCAGACAAACAAACAACGCTTCACTGACAGTGACTGACTGACTGACCGTGACTGAATGACATTCAATGACTTACAATGGCGGGAGATGGCACATTTCTGATTTACCACAGCCAGTAATAGTCTTTTTTTTTTTTAAAGATTACAATAATATTTAGTCTAGAAGCTTTTCACCATCAGATATTAGCGAGTTGTTTGTCCGAGTTTTCTGCCTGTAGTGACTTTTGCTGCCATATGATTGGACAATTTCTATTTTGAGGTGTGCCTTAGCGATAGGTCCATTGATAATGTCCACTCTAACATCATTATTAGGACGATAGTCAGTGTTTCTGTGCAAATACTGACATCAGATATCAACAGAATGATGACATTAAAATCTAACATAAAACGCCTACTTGGTTTTGCTAAACTCTGGGTTCTGCGGGAGACTGGAGGCATCAGACAGTTGGGCCAAGCAGAGTGGTCAGGAGAGGGCTGTTGTCATAAAGTACCACTTACACTATTTGGCAAATATATTTTGGACTAAGTGAGAGAAGCTGTCTCCTAGCCTGAGTAAGTCAATTTAATGTTGTTTAAAATCACTGTGTTGCTAGTAGGAGTTGTTATTGTTGTGGAGGCTGTGTGGCATGGGAGGTATTCCATTAATGTTGGAAATGTTTATAAGTCTCACGAAACTTATCAAAATAAGCCTGGATTTCCCTTTAGCGATATTGATGGAATACCCCCCAGGAAGCTAGTTTCTATTGAAAGCGATTGAGTGAAGGCTATTACTGTCAATTTGCATTTCCCATGTCACCCCTCTCCTTTGCACCCTTCACTGTCTCCCGGTAGCAGCTTGCATCACATCAGATTCAAGACCCTCATGCTCGCCAACCACGCGGCAAAGGGAACTGCCCCTTCCTACCTGCAAGCGATGGTCAGCCCCCAAACACTTGCCCGTTCATTCCGGTCTTCCACCTCTGCTGGTCGACTGGCACCACCGCCTCTACGTGGATGCAGCAGTCACTCTACCCGGTCACGGCTTTTCACCGTCCTGGCGCCTCCCTGGTGGAACAAGCTTTCCACTGCTGCCAGGACTGCAGAGTAATGCCCAAGCTCCACTTACAGCGTCCCGTCACCTCGCCATCTGCGTTGCGTCAACTTCACGTTGTACATGCTCCACCTAGCGTTGCGTTAATGTCACGTTCTACCTGCTCCACCGTCGCATATAAACATATATATTTTTCCACCTCAAGTATCAGCCGTTCGTCATCCATTTCTGCAACAAGCGTGAAGGACCTCCTGTGGTGATTCACAGCTGACTCACGTGAATAGCAATTCGCAATAGCTGCGACCAGGAGCTAGTTGGCTACAAGCATTTTCAATCTGGTATCATCTCTATTAGTGGATTAACCGCTGTGGTGATTTAACAGCTGATAAAAAGACATCAAGTAGACAGACAAACAGCAAAACAAGAAAACAACACCAGAAAACAACCAATATGTGATAGCTGCTGGTGAAATGTGCAACCAGAAGGCAAAGTCATTTTTCAGTTTTTTTACATGTGCTTAAACTACAGATTGTAAACTTTCAAATGATGTTTCATACATTGAAATCGGAGAAAATGTGAAAACGACAGGCATATTTGAATTTTGGTACACCTCAAACACTGAATGGGAGAAAAGTGACTCTAAACGCAGCCACAGCTACAAACACTGCTAACAGCTAGAGGCTAACAAAACACATCGCTACGAAGGTCTAAACTGTATTTTAATAACATCACAACATGCTGAGAGAACATCGACATGATAAAAACACATAACTACGCATAACAAGATGAACACACAGTTCTTGCTTTTGAACCCGAGCTAAAACGAAAGTATGTTTACAAGTCAAGTCTCCCTTATCGGTAGCCTCCGGCAAACGAGAATAGTGAATCCAATCCACAAATTATAAGTATTTAGTGATTGTTAAACTGTTGTTTATTATATCGAGTGGGTACTTTAAAACTTCAAGCTGGTGTTATGAAAAAAAAAGAAAACTAGATATTGTTGACACAATAAGTTTAACTTCTTCACCCCTTCGAGTGAGCGTGTTTGGAATTTCACCAGTCGCTGCCACATATACAATTGATCTCATTATTTTTAATGCACTATATGTGAGTGGACGCATGCGTTCGCCATCAGAAATCAAACTTCGCCGAATTTGTACTTTGGACGCAGCCATCGGACGCAACGCAACGCAACTCAGGCAGAGGAGCACCTTTCATTGATTACAAAAGCATCGTTCCCAATTCCGGACGCAACGCAGACACAACGCTCGATGGCCATAGTGGAGCTTGGGCGTAACTCTCTATCTTCCGCCATAGACTGGAAACCAAGGACGTGCCGTCCATATAAGCAGAGTAAGCAGTACTTACCCAACGAAAAAATAAAAAAGGACCGTGAAAATATTAAAATTAAAGTGCATGTAACCGTTTGTTTGTTTTCATTAAAAGAGTCGTATTTTAGGTCCCAGGGCAGCAGGAGTCATTCATTTTGACGTTGCATTTTTAGCGCCACCTGCAGGAGTAAGCACTTCCTACTCTGCTTGCATTGCGTTGCATTATAAGCACTTCTCTCTTTGCTTACCCTCGCGTACATTCGAATGCGTGAAAATGTCTTTTTAATTTTTTTCCGATGCCTCAGCCCACTGTTTAATGTGGCCAGGGTAAGCATGCTTACAGCCAATCAGTAGTTCTTTCATTCCGATAAGAGCTACTGATTGGCTCTTATCACTTTCAAGTTCACTTAACATTTCACCTCTCGCCCGGCAGAATAGCTTATGCTAGCTAGCTCAAACGATCTAAATAATAATAATCAATAAGGTGTAGTGACCGCTCGCTAGCGGAGCAAAGTATTCCTAATTCACGGCGTTCCCGCCTTGTACAAAGCATTCTTATATGTTGGTGTTGACTCAATCACCCAGGCTGCTTAGCGGGTGATATGACAGGATATAAGTGGGACAGAGTTGAATGAATGTTTGTTGTTGTCAGTACGCATGCAGAGAGTGAGAATAAAGCACATGATTGTTTTTCTACCGGCAAACCGACTACATCGTCCTGTTATTGCCGTCACTCCTACATTGGTGACCCTGAATTTCTCTCGAACGTTTTCGGAGATCATTGAACATGACAACAAACGCAGTTTCACTCAAGCTGCCCGAGTTTTGGGAACAAAATGCCATTGCATGGTTTGCACAAGCTGAAGCTCAATTCGCCCTCAGAGATGTTACCGTGGATAATACCAAATACTACTACGTGGTAACAGCTCTTACCAATTCAACGGCAGCGAGAGTGGTGAGTCTTATTGAAAACCCACCGGCACAGCACAAATATGTTACCTTGAAGGCACACCTCATAGATACTTTTTGTCTGTCTGAATCTGAACGTGCACGCCAGCTCCTCTCTCTCCCTGGGCTCGGTGACACAAAACCCTCTGAACTGATGGACCACATGCTAGCTCTGCTGGGCGACCATCAGCCGTGTTTTATTTTTAAAGAGCTTTTTTTGCAACAGTTGCCAGACCAGGTTCGTTTTTCTATGGCTAATTCAATCAAAACAGACTTTCGTCAGCTAGCCAAGGAAGCGGATATATTTTTCTCAGCTGGGAAGAGGTGTTTTACAGCCACCATGGATGAGTATGGGTTCCAACCACTGTCCATCTCCGCTACTGCTGTGGCCCGCCGGGTGAGGCCGGCGGGGTTGTGCTTTTACCATGCAAAATTCGGGAACAAAGCTAAGAAGTGCCTACCACCATGCAACTTCAGTGTGTCGGGAAACGCACAGGCCGCCACTCATTAGCAGCTGTGGGTGCCGGCCATTCTGCAGGCTTGCTGTACGTCACTGACTCCCTCTCTGGCCGCCGGTTTCTATGTGACACGGGGGCCCAGGTGAGCGTGCTGCCTGTATCGGCAATAGACATTAAAACAGCGAAACGAGGGCCCTCCCTTGAGGCTGCCAATGGCAGTGCAATCGCTACCTTCGGCAGGCGCACTGTGGGTTTGTGTTTTGCTGACCAGCGTTTTACCTGGAGTTTTGTGTTGGCCAAAGTGTCTACTCCCCTCTTAGGCGCTGACTTTCTCTGCGCTAACAGCCTCCTGGTGGACGTGGGGAACCGCCGACTCGTCAATGCTGAGACGTTCGGCTCCTTGTCATGTGAGCGCAGTGACGCAGCCACAATGAAGCTGTCCAGTGCTGTCTCGCCGGCTGATGAGTTCTCCCCTCTTCTATTGGAGTTCTCAGACATCACAACACCTACCTAACTTGCTTGATTTTGTGAATATGGACATTACTGTCAGCGACCTAAAGGGATTTCGTAGACTGGACTGGACTGGAAAAACAGAACTACTGGCTAAATGCCGCCCGAAGCCACCGCTCACCGATCTTGACACCCAGAAAGGGAGAGTCGCTAGGGGGTTCCAGCAAGCCTGGTATGAGCGGTTTATATGATTTATTATACAACGCCATTGTGTTTGGAGAGAGAGCTGCTTAATCAATCGCTGAGATAGGCCTAATGTCGCTGTCCGTGCCATTGGTTCTGGACCAAAAGTGTTTGAGAGAGATAGAGAGGGAGGGTTTGTGATGTGATGTCAAGTGCCTGTGTGACAAAGTGTGAAAAGAAAGTGTGTTGTGAGTTTACTATGGAGGATGGAAACGGTGTGTGTCTGTGTTGTGCATGTGTGCGTTTGCAATGTTGAAACTGGACTTGTAGATTTCAGCAGGCTGGCTACTTGAAAAGATCTTGGTTCAAAAAAGATTAAACAATGAGCACCCCTGATATAGTCGAAACTGGCAACTGTTTTTTTTGTTTTTGGTAATCTGGCCCGAGCATAGTTTTTCTTGCGCTGACTGATGGTTAGATGATTCACTTACTTAGACAAATGTATTTGGTGTAAGTTGCTTTGGATAAAGGCATCTACTAAATGCCAGAAATTAAAATGTAATGTAAATGGCAAGCACCAAGTGCTTTCAAACTATTAAAACAAATGAGTTGAAACAATATGTTAATGGTTTATGAATAAACAAACAATAGTTTATAAACTAGATATAATGTATATACAGTATCCTTTAATGTATGTTTAAAAAGGGCACCCTAATGTATGGTGTTACAAGTGTTTTTGAGGGAGAGAAAAAAGGAGGTCACACATCTGGGGCTATCCAATTCAGGGCCTAATAAGACACGTGAGATAAAGTCATGGATCACAGATATCTCCACCTACTGTGAGAGATGCCCAGGAGGGAAATGTATACTTTGTGACCCATTGTTACACACCTGAAGGTAGTGACAAATAAGGGAGTCCAGTCTTATATACACATCCTCAGCTCCCCAAACCCAGGTGACACCATTTAGCCTGACGACCTACACACTCTGCCCAAGCTCCCACAGGAACCAGCAACAGCCAATGTGCAGGCAGAGTGGGAGGCGTCACACCCCTGCGTGAAGGATTCTCCTGAGCTGTCATTTGTGATGAAACTCAGGCCCTGTCCACACCTATACGTTTTTTTGATAAACGTTTTTCGTATATAAAAATATTACCGTCCACACCAGCATGTTTAAACGCAATATAAACGCTGTCATTGAGCATTCCACACCAGTAGTCGGCGATATAATATTATCCCCATAGCCCCGCTGGCCAATCAGACGCCTCTGTCTCTCAATGTTCTCGATCATTAACTGTGCATTTATCTGTAAACAGGTTAAAAGTCCAGTTAACAGTGAAAGAAGTAGAAGCACTTTGTTCACATCCATTTTCCTCGCTTGTGTAGCCTCGAACACCGTTGCCTGTTGTAAACAAAGTAGTTACTGGTGCTAGGATATGACGTTGGAGGGAACAGCAAACAGCTGCAGTGCGCATTATCATAGAAATCTACGCGCATGATGACGTGACGAATACAAAAAGCTCTGTCTATCTCGTCCACACGTCAAAAAAATACGGCGAATATACAGCGTTTTTAAACATCTTCACTCTGGCAGGCGTTTTTAAACATCTCCGTTTTCAGGGGGCAAAAACTCGTTTGCGTCTGGACGAACCCCCCAAAACGAATGTAAAAATCCACGTTTATCAAAAAAACGTATAGGTGTGGACAGGGCCTCATTTGGAGCCCACAAGCTTCCACATGTAAACAGACTGGTAACACGACACATGACTGCACGGGGGTAAATCCATACCAGCCTTGGTTTACATATCAATATTTACAGTCTGGTACAAAACATTTTGTACATCAAAATCATTTTCTGGATCAACTTACCAACGTGTGGGCATGTGAAGTTAGCCTCCGAATGTGTTCTGTAGATCAAAAGCTAGGTATGGCTAGTTTGAGGATTTGACCCTGGGTGACAGTGTTTGGGGGTAATCACATGGTTTTGAAGACTACAAGGAGCTTTAGGGAGCAGTGAGATTATCTTTTCCGAATGAGCTACTCCCTGGTTGCGTACATCCATAGGCACGCTGCACACATCTATCACTTGTGTTTACTAAAGGGCACCTTAGCTTAGACATGCCTCCATGGCTGGCTAGGAGGCGCAAAGCACTATGGACGTTGTATGAGTTCATCACTATGACATACAGTGGCTATAGAAAGTCAACACACCCCTTAACATTTTTAAGTTTTTTTTTTCTTTTTCCACATTTTGTTGTGTTATAGACTCATGGATTAAATAAATACAAATTGGCATCAATCCACACACAATACCCCATAATGACAAAGTGAAAACCCCATACGTTGAATTGAGTTCATCTTAATGCAAGGATAATAGTTTATGTGATTTTGGAATCAATATATTTGTTTTTATAGGGTCTCTGATTTGCATAGGAATCAATTACACAGGTGTTGCTTTCATCCAGCTTTTAACACATGAATGATGTTCATCGACATCAGCTCAGCATTCAACACTATCATCCCATCCAAGCTGGTCACCAAGCTCAAAGACCTTCGGCAGCAGCACCTCCCTCTGTAACTGGATCCTGGAGTTCCTGACTAATAGACCCCAGTTTGCCAAGCTCAACAACCGCCCCTCCACCCTGAACCTGAACATCGGTGTGCCTCAAGGCTGTGTGCTGAGTCCACTCCTCTACTCCCTCTTCACCCACGACTGCTTACCTGTGCATGGCTCCAACACCATCATCAAGTTCACAGATGGCACCACGGTGGTGGGCCTGATAAACAACAATGACGAGTCAGCCTACAGGGAGGAGGTTCAGCACCTGGTTGGGTGGTGTGCCGCCAACAACCTGGCCCTCAACACTAAGAAGACCAAGGAACTCAGTGTGGATTACAGGAAAACCAAACACTGTGAACACACCCCCCATCTACATCAATGGAATGGAGGAGGAGCATGTTTCCAGCTTCAAATTCCTGAGTGTCCACATCTCAGAGGACCTCTCTTGCCATAGCGGACCTTCAGGAGATGCGGTGTCTGTGGAGGGAGCGGGCTAGCATTGAACACTCCTCTCACCCCAGTCACGGACTGTTTGCCCTCCCCTCACATGGGAGGCGGTACAGGACTCTAGGCTCCCAGCAGGCTGGCCAGCAGCTTCTTCCCTACAGCTGTCAGACTACTGAACTCTAGACCCCGGAGGTAGCCTTGCCCCTCTACCCCCTTCCACCCCCAAACAGGATGTACTTTGCACACCCCACCCAGCCCCAGCCCCCTCTACCTCCAGCCCCATTCACTCCCCCCAACAGGATGAACATTGCTGTTTTTGCACATAGTATATACTGTACATAGTGGTTATCACCACTGCTCTGTACATATCTACTGTACTGTATATCTTACTGTACATACCTCACCCCTGCCTGTACATATATCTGTACATACCTATGGCTGCACTATGCACTATTGCACTGGCTGGATGCCGAATGCTTTTCTTTGTCACTGCACTTATACTATGCCAATGACAATTAAATTGAATCTGACATTTCTGTTTAAATTGTAATAAATGTGCAGACATTTCTAAAGACGTTCTATTTAATCCATTTTAAATGTTTAAAAAATCAAATGTTTTATGGAAACAGGTCATTCGAATAAACTCTGAATTTCAACAGGCGATGCAATGCCGGTGGTGGCTCTGACAGGTGGAATCGTAGTTGGAAAAGTTTGGCTGCAGAGTGTTGAAGTAACGGTGTTACTGGATGGACTATGAAGGATATAATCCATGCGAGGATACTCCATACCAGCAGCCTGTTGATCCACATCGTTACCTCGGTGGTGAATCTACCAGATACAGGTCGCGGGAGTAGCAGCGGTGGCTGGGCGAGGCAAGGGAGCCAGCCAGGTAGGAAGCCGGTAAATCAGTAGTCCAAAACACACGTTAAAACAAGTGATCAAGTCACTGATATTGTCGGGAGGACTATCAAATGGCTGAGAGAAGAGTAGAAATATCGACAGAGAAACAATATTAGAGTAGAAATCAATTCAAAAAGACCTGGACAGTTCCACATCAGGTCCCCCCAGGAAGGCCGATTGTGTCCGATTGTGGGAGCGAGTCCTATCGAATAGCAGAATTCATAGATTTTTATTTAAATCCATTATCCCAAATTCATGAAAGTTTCATTAAAGATACATATGAATTTGTGGAAAAACTGAAAAACAACCAGGTTCCTATTGGTTCGATGCTGTTCTCGGTCGACATTGACTCCCTGTATACAAACATAGAGACCCCATTGGGGCTCAAAGCGGTGCGGGAGCTATTTAACGACCATCCAGACCCTTCTAGACCAGATGAGGCTCTTCTCCATCTCTTAGAGTTAGGGTTGACTAGAAACGATTTTGTCTTTGATTCCAGATGTTTCCTTCAGGTACATGGGACAGCCATGGGGAAGAAGTTCGCCCCTGCGTATGCCAACATTTATATGGCTGATTGGGAGCGGACTGTCTTCCCCAAATGCCCGAAACTCCCAGCACTGTATGTCCGTTATTTGGACGATATTTTTGGCATCTGGAGCCACACAAGGGAGGACTTCCAGGTTTTTATTAATGTACTGAACACGCATCATCAGGCAATCACTGTAAAATTCAACATTCAACCTGAGAAAATCGAGTTTTTGGACACAGAGGTGTTTATTAAGAGAGGAGAGGGGGGTTATAGTCTGGGCACAAGAGTATATTTTAAACCCACAGATACCCATGCGCTGTTGCACAAGTCTAGCTATCACCCCAAACATACCTTTAGGGGAATAGTGAAATCGCAGCTTATTAGATTCAAGCGAATTTGCACAGCAGAGGAGGACGCGGAGTCAGCCACGAGGACCCTCTTCAAGGTCCTCAGATCGAGGGGTTATGGGAGAACTTTCCTCCGGACCATCAAAGCTGAGGTCCAGCAAAACTTCAGCAGGGGGGATAGACCTGCAAAAGAAGGGGACAATTGCAGGATAATTCCTTTTGTTTCCATGTTCTCCCCATCCTCGATGGAACTTAATAAAATGATTAAAAGTAATTTTAAAAGGACTCAAGATATCGTCGAACCGTTGGTGGGTTTTAAAATTATTGCAGCCTTTAGGAGGAATAAAAATATAAAAGATTTGCTAGTACATGCAGCATTAAAAAGCGATAAACAAAATAAACTAAAAAGACATTTAAAAACACCAAAATACATTACGAACATATATACAGACAAAGGGGCTCCAATCTGGAATGTTCTGGGTTTGGAGTCCTCAAACCTGGTATATGGAATAAAATGTGGGGTCTGTTCTAAATGGTACATTGGTGAAACTAAGAAAAAACTTTGTGAACGTTTAAAACAGCACCTTTACAGGGTAAATCGTATTGAGGAATCCACCCTACTGTACGAACATTTTAGAGATCATGGTAGGGAGAATCTCCTGATTGTAGGCCTGGAATCTGGAACCTGTTGGTCAAAAAGACAGAGAATGATGAGGGAAAGACACTGGATTAAAGAACTAAACACAATTTCACCCAGTGGTTTAAATGAAATATAAAAACTTACCTCTCATTTAATATGTACAGTCCAGTCCTGAAAAAAATCTGTAAAGGAAATAAACACTTACCGGTACCTGCGATCCGATAGAACCTGAAAAATGGGTTAAAAATAAAATAAAAAATACAGTTAAAATGGGTGCTTACCTGGATACGTACTGAAATTCTGAAGCCGGAGATCCTTGGATTGTGGATGGTCGACGACATAATCTGAACAAAGATCTGAAAGTAGAGAAAAAAACTAAAAGATTAGTGTGCCCATGCATTCTGCGAGCCTTCGGGCAAGCAGAGCCTTTTATTCCCCTAACCTAACCCTAACCCTAACCCTAACCCTAACCTAACCCTAACCCTAACCCTAACCTTAACCCTAACCCTAAATGTGGCCTAACTAATTAATGCATGTGCAATTCAAAATGGAATAATCCTGAGAGAAGCCCTGACAGGCGCACATAACAGGTGCACCCCTGACGAGCTACCCCAATGTCACGTCGGAATTCGACGTTTGGATGCTGCCGAGTGAGACCAGGTTGGCTAAACATGTCTTAGATGGCAAACAGCAAAGAAATGCCACAATATACCAGCTTATTCACCTAGCTTATTCGCTCCAACCAAGTTGGAGCTATTTTAGTGCCAGCAGAAATTGAATTGTATTTGACAGATTGAATTGAATATGAGCACAGATTGAATTGTATTTGACAGATCTGAATTGGATTTTAGGAGGAAGAGAAGGACCCCAGCCCCCATCACCATCAAGGGGGTGGAAGTCGAGAGGGTGGACTCCTACAGGTACCTGGGAGTACAAATTAATAACAAACTGGACTGGACTGACAACACCGAGGCTCTTCTCAGGAAAGGGCAGAGCAGACTGTTTTTCCTGAGAAGGCTGAGGTCTTTCGGCGTCTGCAACAAGCTGCTGCGAATGTTTTACCAGTCGGTGGTTGCCAGCGTTCTGTTCTTCGCCGTGGCCTGCTGGGGTGGAAACATCTGTGCCAGGGATACTGCGAAGCTGAACAAACTGGTGAAGAAGGCCAGCTCTGTGGTGGGGACCGGGCTGGACAGCCTAGAGGTGGTGGCAGAACAGAGGATGGGGAAAAAACTGGCGGCCATGCTGGCCAATCCCTCCCACCCGATGTACTGCGAGCTGGCGGGGATGAGGAGCAAGTTCAGCCACAGATTTGTTCTCCCCCGTCAAAGTACAAAAATATTTGGACAGTCCTTTATCCCAGCTGCACTCCGACTCTACAACCAGGCCCTGCAGGGTGGGGGAGACCTGGAGCTGGGGAGCTAGAGGCCGTTAAGACTGCTACTTGGACTGCATGCACTTGAGCACTTTATCTTGCACTTTTTGCTTGTTGAGCCTGCACTGTTTTATTTATTTGTTTGTTGAATGTTTTCTGCCTGCCCTAACTGAGCTGTTTGACAACACAATTTCCCCATTGGGGACAATAAAAGTTTTCATTCATATTTGACAGATTGAATTGAATCTGAGCACAAACTGAATTATATTTGACAGATTGAATTGTATTCAATTCAGTTTTCATTATTTTAATTCAGTTTTCAAATTCAGTTTCTCTAAATACAATTCGTTTTTTCTCAAAATACAATTCAGTTCTCAAAATACAATTCAGTTTTTCTCAAAATACAATTCAGTTTTAGAGGCACTCATCCGGGGACTCTGGGCTAGGTAGAATAATAGAGCACCGATTCTAACTCCCATTTATAAGAACAATTCCGCGTCATCTCCCTGTCATCAGAACGATCACGTCCCCTGTTGGGTGCTAGAAGTGTACAGTAGAAGTTTGACTGGCAGTCAATGGAAATGTGTGGTCTTTGCTACTTTAATCCGATAAAATAAGAAAACTATCGCTTTTTAGATATTAGGATCTCAAATCCGATGGCCAGTCAGGCAAACAATTATATAGTGTCGTTGCCGATCAATGATCGACGTCGTTATATGGAGAACATTTATGAAATAGGCAATGAATGTGTGTCCTTTCAGTCTGCCTCCATCCATGTGGATGAACCACCCGACCCTGGTCTGAGGTGTGTAGGGGGATATTTAGTATAACAGGCTAATGGGTTTATTGTGAGTTTACTTTAATTGTTTGTTTATTGCCTAGATCACCGTATTGAGAAGTCATATGGTTATGGGGGGTGATATTGCAAGGTAATTTAAGCACCTGCGCACCTTGCATGGCGGTAGTGGAGAGAGACGGGAGCGATGTATTTTTGTTGACCGCATTATACGCATTGTTACGTTAAAGATTTCTAGTTGTAGAATGGTGTTGGACCCATGTGCGGTGCAGCTCAGATAAATGGAGGTCGAGACAGTAATAAAATAAAGTTTCTCTTTACTGAGATATGCAAAGAGCAGTCACAACAGGACAAGGATATATAATCAAAAAGTAAAGTGGAGCAAGCAAGGCTCTGAGTAACGAGTAAACTAATAATAGTGGAAACAAAACAACTTGCGTATCGACAAAACAAAAGCAGAGCAATCAAGGCTCCATCAGTTAACCGCAAGAATAACGCAAACACAATGAAAATAACAAACACTATATACAGTCAAAATACCTGGGAACAGCGACAGGTAAATAAAGTCCTCCAGGACAGAACGGACAGAGTCAAAATAGGAGACACAGTATTTCCATAGGGACAAGCAAGGGTTCTCATCACATCAACAAGTACGAACAACTGACAAGGGAACAGGGAAATGGGACACACCTAAATACACATACAAACACTCACAGGTGACAATGATAATGCAATTAGTCCAGGGCATGAGTAATGCACATTGACCAGCAGGAGGCATCGGGGAGTTATCCTCGCTGACCCCCCTCGTAACAACGCATATTCTATATGCATTGTTTGTTATTCTTCTGGTTTTGATCGCTTATGGATTATTTTTGTACGTCTCCAAGTTAGATTGTTCTTTTCAATAAATGCTCTAAAACGTACTTATCTCAGCGGATACAATTACCAGCCCAGACCCTGCTTGCGTCTCTCAGCGACTTTTTACTTTTGGCTCTATCTTTCTATCTCGCTACAGGTGTCATATAACCCTTACCCATATCCTGTCATATAAAAGTACCTTATTGAATCTCCAGGTAATGTATTTCTGACATCCATCACTTTTGCTGTCGTTAAGATTCTTTATTTTTCTGTTTTGGTAGTCTGTCCAATGTGACACTTGCCCTCCTCCACCGGCCCTAGTTATGGATCTAGCTGGCTGTTCATTATTTTCATGATAAATTGTAGCTATAGCTAGCTATAACATCTTCATATACACCATACAGGCTAAATACTGATTAACAGTAGGCTACTTTGGCAAATGCCCATTGAACAGATTTATTCATTTATCCTATCTTAAGAAAACGAATGTAACACTCTCATCTGGGGATTTACACGGCAAATCAAATGAAGAACTACAAATCCCAGATGACAGGGAGATGACGTATGACTGCTCTGATGAATCAACCCCTATTTCATTAATTTTCTCTATATAACGACGTCGATCATTGATCGTCAACGACACTATATAATAGTTTGCCTATCTGGCCATCGGATTTGGGCTCCTAATATCTAAAAAGCACGACGGTTTTCTTATTTTATCGGATTAAAGTAGCAAAGACCAGACATTTCCATTGCTCTCATGAATTCGGATGGGAGGGATGGCAGTTAGAATCGGTGATCTATTATTCTACCCTCTAAAACTGAATTGTATTTTGAGAAAAACTGAATTGTATTTTGAGAACTGAATTGTATTTTGAGAAAAACTGAATTGTATTTTGAGAAAAAACGAATTGTATTTTGAGAAAAAACGAATTGTATTTTGAGAAACTGAATTTGAAAACTGAATTAAAATAATGAAAACTGAATTGAATACAATTCAATCTGTCAAATACAATTCAGTTTGTGCTCAGATTCAATTCAATCTGTCAAATACAATTCAGATCTGTCAAATACAATTCAATTTGTGCTCATATTCAATTCAATCTGTCAAATACAATTCAATTTCTGCTGGTACTAAAATAGCTCCATAGAAACACTCCACATTTCATGATTCGCATTTCGAAATTCGCTAAACTTAAAACGCCCAGCATGATTCACAGTTCATGATTGGCATTTTCAAAATTCGCTTAACTTTTATGGAAACACAACTATTGTATGTGACAGGGTCACTTTTTTATGTAAAGAATCCATTTGCAACAACAAAATATATTTAAAAAAAAGAAAACAAGGACTGCAAACAAAGACCACGCTCAAAGTCATCAGGCAACACAATAGTTGTCGCAACAAACAGGCAGCAGTAGTGCTACTTTAGTATTGCATGGTGATAACACACACAGTCATATTCTGCACTACTAACAGTAGTTGGCGCTTTTGGGGATAAAACATGATATCACACATTATAACAAAGTAAGCATTATATATAAAGTACTAATAACACATACCGTTACCAGGCAAACAGTAGGTCTAGCATTTGGCACCACTAACAAACAGTCTACCATTAGGACAGAACAAGCATTGTAGTCATCACTGCTCTAACACGATAACAATGCATTTCCCCACCCAGCACCCACAGCATTATGCAATGTGCATCTGCTGTGTGTCTGCTCTGCACTGTTCCCTCTGTTAGACTCTGGGCTGTGTGTGCTCTGCACTGTTCCCTCTGTTAGACTCTGGGCCTGGGTTTCCGTTAACCGGGAATTACCGGTCTTTGTCCGGTAAATTTTGTTGAAGTCCGACATATTGAAAAGTCGTCGGACATATTGTCCGGTGAAAATAATTCCCTTTGAATACAATTCGCTAAAGTTCACATTCTGATTCCTTCTATTTTAAAAAAGACGAATATATAGGCTATGTATTTCTTTTATTATGATATGATTTGACACCGGCATGATGATGACTCCTAATGTGTAGGCCGGCCTATGCGAAACAGCGCACAGGTGCCACATGGGATTGATGCCAGATGGGATTACAGCTTAACCAGTCTATTACCGCTTAAACACAGTAGCCCATTCGGCGGTAACCCATGCCTATCTGGCAACCCTGCCAACCCGTCCACCATAGTAATACGGTTTCTTGATTTCCCATCTATGGGTGCGTTCGTAAACACGCTCTGGAAATCCGATCAGCACTCGCGGAACGCCTCTCGTCCAATCGAACGACTCGGTCGCTCTGTGACATCGAAGCCAGCGTGCGCTCCGGCGCTCTCAGAGCGTGTTTACGAACGCACCCCTAGAAGTTTCTAGCCAGCTAGCTGAAGCTGCTACACACACTAGAGCCATGGGACCGAACGGCAAGTTAAACAACATACTATAAAAGTGACATTGTTTTACTCATTACTCATACATTTGTTGTCATTCAGTTATACAGTTATGTTCTTCCCATTGTCATACTCCCGAGCTAAACGAAATGCCTTCCCAACCAGCGAGACTTATAGAAATGACGTTGTTTTATTGATTTTAAAAAAAAGGGTAAAACTGGAAAGAGAAAATAGAAAACTCACATTAATCCCAAACAATTTAACAAACTTCAGTTAACGTAATGTGGAGTCCGTTCATTGATCGATGCTGTCTGTTCAGTTCCCAGTGAGGCGCCCGTTCAGCGCTGGACCCGTTCAGCGCTGGATTTGACGCATGGCATAGCGCGCATCCGTCAAATCATGTTATATTATTATATATTATATAGCTCGCATCTAATTGTATCGGATGAGAAATAGACATTAAATGGCATATATAGGCCGCTACACAACAGTAATCACCGCGACAAACAGCTATATTAGATTTGGAGATTTTTTTTTTTATGATTTTGCAAAAAAAAAAAAAAAATAATATTTTAATATGATGACCGGAATATATCACGTTTGTCCGGTAAATCGAATTCTTCCCGGACACGATGTCCGACGGCAAATTTTTCTAACGGAAACCCTGCTCTGGGCTGTGTCTGCTCTGCACTGTTCCCTCTGTTAGACTCTGGGCTGTGTCATTTGGATCCTACACATGCAGCCAGCAGCACAACAGCTAGATTGTTAACTACCTCTTTGCATAGAGGGAGATGGTCACATTACCTTCTTGACCTTTTAATATCCACATTTTATTTACTAATTTCGTTCCAACCCCGTCAATTTACCTCGATTTCTGATCTTTGGCCACACTGTATGGCCACACTGTAAAAGACACTATGAGTATCAGTCTTACAATGTGCCTGTAGGCTGACAGTCACAGAATGTGTCCCTAAAAGACACGGTCACCGCCGTAACGGCCGTGATCCTTACGTTCTGACCGGGGAACTCACTTCTCTTCTCTTTCGCTGGGTAAGGAGAGTGGAAGGGAAATGAATATGACTCCTGATTCACTCTAAGCCAAGATGGCCTCCTGTTGACAGTGGAGCGAGCGGAGCCTCGGGGTCCGTTATAATCTCCACACGCTGAGCAGGCGAGCAGGGCGACTGCACACTGTCGCCTCTCCATCGTATCCCCAAAGAAATAAACGGCGGTGGCAGCACTGGTAGCCGGATGTGAGGAGAGGGGTGCCATCGGCCCTAACAGAATATATATATATATATATATATATATATATATATATATATATATATATATATATATCCCTTATTAGTTGTCTGCAGGGTTAGGGGGAGCCGTGAGAGTGAGTGAGAAAGAAAGAGAGAGAGAGAGAGAGATAGAGGGGAGAGAGGAGAGAGATACAACAGCATTGGGAGGAAATTGCTTTGTCGCCAACAGCCCAGTGGAGGTAAACATACCAAGTTAGTGTGTGCGCCGGAGAGGGGGGGGGGGTATAATTGTCTTGACGTGGACATTGTTTTCGATGGACAGAGCGAGGGAAAGAGGAGGGAGGGAGGGAGGGGGGTGGCTGTGAAGTATGGATTCAGGAAATTGTCATGGCGTTCACACACCGCCTCGGTAAAAGTGGCTCAACGGCGGGGATAGAAAATTGTTTATGAAGCTTTCCATCCCGAAGTCTAAATTCTACAGCGTCAGGGTGGAGGAGAGGAATGGATGGGGGAGAGAAAGAGAAAATTGGATGGGATTGTGTGATGGGAAGAGAGAGAGAGTGTTGGATAAGAAAATGGAGCGAGTGAGATACTGATTTGAAATCAGACCACAGAATTGTCTGTGACTGAACCTGGGTGACCTTAGAGTTATGAGAATAGAAATCGTCCACAGTGACACGTTCTCTATTTTCACTTCAGAACGTATGGTATCGCTCATAACTTTATACAATCTCATAATGATTACCACCATCATTCACACCATTCGGGCTGAATTTATTGGTCTATCATTTATGGTTACCTAAAATGACATTGTATACAAATGCTATTGGGCTGTATATATCGGGCTGCTTTGCAATGCAACAGGCATCTGATTTCGATAAAAAAAGATTTCTGTATGGCATACTGGTTTATGGCGAGGTAAGGTTTTATACAGAAAATCATGAACATTTAAATGTTGATAAATGGTTGCTACCAATGATATTTCATCGAAAATCACAAGAAATAATCGTTACAGCCTTATCCTGGATTTGGCCAACTATTGAGTTCTATGCAGCATGTGAATCCCTCCCCTTGTGCACTAGCATAATTAGTATTTTCCAAAAGTGTCAAAGTGAGGATGGACCCACGTCGGGTTGACCAATTGCAGTCAATATTTAAGATGGATCCAAGTTGTGTTGACCAAATGAGGTCCATATTTAGCCTGGGTAATTGGCCCGGGCCACCTGCCACCGGACTGGGGTTACTGTGTTAATATCCCTGTGTCCACAACACTCTCAGTATGGTGATGGATCTGAACCCAAACTATTCTGTCACCACCAATCAATCAAAGCCTGCACAGAATATCCACTCTGTCATATTCCCCTCCGGGGATGGAGTGGTAGAAGAAAATAAAGTGGGTAAGCGCTGAACACTGAAGAACAATTATGAACGTAATTGCTAACATAAAAATCTGCAAATATCCGTAAAAAGGTGGATAAATTCATAATTCATAATTCAAGAAAAATGTTTATAACCTCTCTCTCTTTTTCTCTCTCTCTCTCACACACACACACACACGCACACACACACTCACTTTCACTCACTCATTTTCTCTCTGTTTCTTTCCCTCTCAAGATCCTTACTCAGCATTACTAGGTAGTATCAATTAAGGGGGGCAATGTGATTATGAGGTTTGTGTGGAGTTAATTTCCTGAGGAACTAGTTGTTCTCTGTCTTAAAAGCTTTACCGATAAAAGCATTGGTATACAGTTCCCTGCATAAGTATTGGAAAGTGGAAGCATTTTGTGGGCTTGAAATCAAGCTGTTCAGAGTTTTGTTTTCTTTAACATTTTTGCTAAACACCCTAGTTGCTATGGTAGTAGCTGTTCTGAGTAGTTCTCTCTTCTTCTCTTTGTAAAAAGTTATTCATTCAACCTCAGGGTTTTTAAGAGGTTAACTTGTTTATTTGTACTATTCTTATAATATATATATATATATATATATATATATATATATATATATATATATATATATGATGAATATAGTAAAAATAAAATAATAATATTATTATATATATATATATTTATTTTTACTATATTCATCATCAATAAAACAACACAAGTGTCTAAACTTCTGTTATTTTTATTGTGCATGAATTGTTTAGAATACATTGAGACTACTAAACATGTAGATAATGGAAAAGAAGCCTTCATTTCTCTCTCTTCCTTTTCTTTTCCCGCTTTTTCTCCCTTTTTTCTTCCTTTTCTTCTTCTCCCTCTTAAGGCCAATGCACACGGCGTGCGATTTTGTCGCACGACAACATTCGATTCTCAATTCTTTTAAATATTTCAATTGGTGTGAATGGAGAATCGAATGTTGTCGTGCGATAATATCGCATCGCACGCCGTGTGCATTGTCTCATTCAAAACAATGGAATCGAATTCGGCGGTGCGACAAAATCGGGGCCGTGTACATTGGCCTTTACACTTTCTTCCCCACCCTTAACAGACTATTGTGCACCTCGCCCTGGCGCAGTGGGTAGTGAGCTGGACTGGTGATTGGAAGGTTGTGAGTTCAAATCCTGCCTGAAATCACACCACCACTAGTGTGCCCTTGGGTGAATCCCAATTCACCACTCTGGCTCCGTTTTCACCCCTAATCTCCGTTTTGCGCGTTCACGTGTAGCCGTAGTGGCGTCCCAATTCATTACTCATTTAGGGTTAGGGTTAGGATTAGGGTTAGGGTTGGCTCCGTTCGGAGAAAATCTTGATCCTCGTTCGATTCGGAGCCATGTGACTCCCTTCCGGCATGCATTGCGAAACATCTACAGAAATGTTCTTTTCACTCTCGTAATACGGAAGCGAGCCTGAAATGTAATTTACTTTTTCTGGAATTACTTGTAATTAAAGACTTGAACAATTATGATAACCATCGTATTATCTTAGTTCAATGTCATTACAATGCATTATAGACCTTTTATTTATAACAAGCATAACCAAAATATCGCTTTTATGTCGGTGCTGTGTCTAACGTGACAGTAAGGCAACGCTGCATGACAGTCGAGCATTTCAGAGATGTACAATCATAAATCAATTATTGCCTGTGGCGTTTGACAGCGGATGATGGTACACATATGTAAAGTTATCTATCAAACGTTCGTCTGACTTGTACATGATGCGCATTTTGACCTATTTCCACCCGCAATCTGATCCGAGCAGTTGTTATTAGGTAATATTATTAATGGGTTGTATCATTCATTTAACCCTTGTGTGATGTTCACTTTTTGGACCCTTTCGTACTCTTCGGGTCCAGTTGACCCGGGACATCATTGGGGTTTTAAAAGCACTTGTCTTGACACGGTGCTCCTAGTCCCAAGGGTGACCCATACAAGGGGGTATACTCAGGGCGCAAGAAAGCCCCAAAATAGCCCATAATATTAAAGGGTGCCTCCTGTGGGCACAAACAGGTACTGTACCCAATAATGCAAAATAGGTACCGTGTACACATTCAAAAGTGCATATATTTTGTTCTGGTGGATCTAGGGGGCTGCCCTTTGGAGAGGCTGGAGCAGAGGATGCTTAGTAACAACCCACAAAGTGTCAGACCCCTGGGAATAGGTGGGGCCGAACGACAGCATGATGAGTAGAAGTGTTTTTACGCACATGATGCCCCTAACTTTGAAAAGGCAAAATCCACTATAATAAAGACCTGGGTGTCATAAATCATACGTATCTAGGAAAAATGTTAATGAAACAATGTTTTCATTGCTGTTTATTATTTTGAATTTATATTCTCAATTGAATTTCACATTTATCTAATTATAATCAAAGCTGTAAAGAAAATACAGGTGATGAACAAGAATAGAAATGAAAGAACCAAACTAAGATTGTTTTTGCCAATAGCTATGAAATACATCTCTCAAAAATGTCTGCAAATGCTGAATCACAAAACACGAACGGAATGTACACTGTTTTCACTGTCACTGTCGAAATACAGTATTATGTCTGAAAAATCCCAAATAATTCTGAAATACCACTGGCTACAATTGTGTGTGCATGGGTATGCCTGTCTACACAACACATGAAGCACAGAATGTGACAGTGTGTGTACCTCAAATGTACTTTTTGCAGTTGCTGCATACGTTCTGTACAGTGCAAGAAAATGTCAAAATGTTTACAATGTTGCACTTCAAAGGGTAAAAAGTGCGAGAGCAGACGGCTTCTTGGCACGGGAAAGCTAGAGCAGAGGTGTGTGAGTGAGTGAGTGAGTGTCAGTGTGAGTGTGTGTATGTTTCTGTGTGTCTCTGTGCATCCGGGCCTAAATGACCCGAACATCTTATGAAGGACATAAATGTGTTGGGGTATTGTAGGATGTGTAAAACATTTTTTTTCTTCACTTTTACATGTTTTTCATAGAAAATAAGCCAAGGCCATGGAGTTTCATATTGATCAAATGTATTCTTGTACCATTTCTCACCAAGTAAAAATGTAAAACGGGTCCGGTTGACCCGAACACCACACAAGGGTTAAATGCATTATAGACCTTTTCTTTATAACAAGCACAACAACAACAAAACGTTATTATGCCGATGTGCTGTGTGTCTAACGTTACAAGCTGATTTGTGCATGACAGCCGCGCATTGACATATTTCCAGGTCTGATGTCTAATGTCTAATGTCTGATGTACTAATGTCATTTCCATGCATTATAGACCTTTTCTTAATAACAAGCATAACAAAAGAAATCGCTGTTATGCAGAGGTGCTTAACATAGAAAGTTCCACAGTCCAGCGCACTTGGGACAGCGGGCAGGACACCGGAGCGCGTTTGTCACAGGCTGACGCTGCCCCGGCGTCAGCCTTCCCAATAGAAATAAATCGGTGCGCGATTCACATTTCAGAGATGTACAATCATGTTTATTTAGAAATAAATTATTACCTGTGGTGTTTGACAGCATGATAGGCGTGAATTCCCCCCCCTTGGTGGTATATGACGCTATAGTTGTTATTATACCAAAACAACCGGCAATCTAATCCGAGCAGTTGTTATTATGTACTATTATATACTGTATGTAGTTAACTAATGCAGTGGACAGCGGCTGTTTCTCCAGCGTTCCTGTCACATCGGATTTCGTAACGTCATGCATTTTTCCATGTTTCCCTTTGATGGCATATGACGCCGTAAATGTAACTAAAGTTCAGCCTCGAAGTTGTTGCACTGTTGTCCTAAATCAGTGCAGACTGGCAGGGTAGGAGCACAGGTTTCATACAGGTTAGAGCTTATTCTGTCATGGTCTGATAATGAAGCATTGTTCTTTTTTATTTGATGACTTGTTTGATCGATTGATAGCGTTCAAGTTCATTCAAGTTGTGAATGAATCGCGATCGTCAATGCTTTTCTACGATACTACGTGTAATGTCACTTGGACATAGAATAATAAGACACTTGAGTCTGGGTTCAACAAAGGTATAACCAGTTTACTTCGGTTCTCTCGACACGTGTCAGTCACCTAGTGGTATATCATGAACTCTCTCTAAGGCGCATGCGCTGTCCTGAATATGAATTAACCTATTAATTACACTACGGATGACGTATTAGGGTTGTCCCATGAAGGGTTGTCCCATTTCCCCCGGGGAACCACTACGGCTCTGGCTCCAAAACGAGTGACTCCAAAACGAGTGACTCCAAAACGAGCCGAAGTGGTAAAAAAGAGAATCGGGATTGGGCCCTTGAGTAAGGCACTTAGCCCTCAGTTACTCCAGGGGGAATGTCCTTGTCATTTATAATTGTAAGTCACGTTGAATTAAAAGCATCTGCTAAATGGCAAAAAAATGTATACAAAATAAATTAAACATCCATGTTTCACAGATCAGGTGGTATGCTGTAAATCTCGGACAGAACCTTTTCTCCAAACACTGAATTATGTTGCTGAGAATCTCTACTTTAACCACAACTGTTTGTAACGGTTTGATTTTAAATCCAAACTGTTGGAGTATAGAGCTAAAAGAAGACAACATGCTTCTTCTCTCCAATAGTTATGGCGAGCACCGTATGTACAGCTCTTAAAGCAGTATGAAACATATTCCTAAGTGTCATACACATCTCTCTCTCTCTCTCTCTCTCTCTCTCTCTCTCTCTCTCTCGCTCTCTCACACACACACACATGCACACACACATACTCCTCCAAGTAAGTAAAGGGCTGAGATCTAGCCAGTTTTTTTTTTTTAGAGCATCCGTGGGTGATGGCATGGCAGGGCTGCGGGGATAATCGAGAGATGCTGAGAAAAGCTGGCATCACCCGCACCAGGGAGGAGTGGATTACCCCAACTGAGAGAGATAGCAGGGGAGAAGGAGGCTACTCTGGTCTAGATAAGAGTAAGGGGAGGAATTGGCAGGGACCGGATAAGACAGAGGAGGAGAGGAGGAGGAGGGATATACTGGGGTTGGGTTGAAATAGGCTAGTACAGTAAGCATAAACCGGGAGATGAAGATATGGAAAGTAGACGTGAAAGAAATGATGTGTGAGGGTCCATTAGCAGATCATGGAATCTGGTGTGATTACCTGGGTTATTCTTCCCACCTTACCCTTTCCGACCGTCACGTCAACTTGCAATACAGTGCTAGACAAAACGTGACTGACGGAATGCAGCCAACTCGCTCATGAAGGTATTTCCAAGGATCTGGCAGTGAGTTTTCGCCTGATGCAATGTAACCATGGAATAGTCCCAAGAGTGCTGACCGTGCCAATTGGACGCTCTAGACAGGCTCAAGGAAACTAGGTCTGGACATCATGTTAGACAGACAGACAGACAGACATTCTATCCATGACATTCGAGCCATGTTCATTGCACATTGCAGAGTAGGACAATGGCATCATTTAGGAAAAAAAAATATTCACAAGAATACAATGTGTTAAAATGCTAAAAGTGAATACATGTAATTTAAGTGACTACTCTAATTTCAGAAATAAACATTATCTGTTACTGACGAAGGATGAACATTTTCTGAGACAACTGATTAGACCTTCATACATTACAGTTGTGCTTTCACACTAACATCAGAACATGAGACACAGTGACCAAAACCCTACCTTATCTCACCCCAACACATTTCCTGCTTTTCACTCATTCTTTTTGCAAAACACTACACACAATTATCTACATTTGGCACAATCTTCATCGATAAAAACTATTTTCTTCACATTCACTTTTCAATTAGCAATCATAGCTTTAGCAATAAAAGGGCCAAAGGTGAGCTCTCCTGTGTTGGAGAACAATGGATGCCAATTTTGCAGAGAGAGGTAGAGTGGCCTGAGTGAGAGTCAGTGTAGCTATCGCTGCTGAAGCATATCAGGGCTGGATTCGTCATGTAAGAAATGAAAGGCAGGATGCAGCCTAATTTTTATTTTATTTTTTTACAGTATTTACTTACTTACTTACTTAGGCCTTTAAATTCCCTAGGGAACATAGGCCATCGATGAAACCCCTCCATCCTCTCCGGTGTTGTGCCAGTTGTTGCCATGACAGCCCTTCCACCTTCATCTCCTATCCTGTCCTTTCCTATGTGCGTTCTACCACACAGTATCCTTACATTTTCAAAATCACATCAGGAAAAGCGCTCCATAGATTCGTTTTTATTCAGGAATTAACATGTTAACTTTGACAGCCTTAATGGTGAGAGTAACCATGTAATACAGCTATCTTTGGCCAGGTCTGATACAATGTTACAATAATATACCATACACAGTTTTACAGAATTTGCTTCCGAGTCCCCACCTTTGGCTACACTATGCATCTCTCTCCATCACTCTCTGTCTTGATCTGGGTGTCCTTTTCAAATCAATTCAAGGGAGAGTGCAGGGCAAAAATAATAGCCAGCACATGACAGAAAAGTACATGGGAATTATCCCATTGCAAGGTTTGTCTTCCTATTCATGAACCCCCATGGCTTTGTAATCAGTCTTTCTAAACCATCTTAATCTCTTAATTCACTTGTATCAATCCAATGGCTTGCTTTTTTTCTTTCTACCAACAGGCACTTTGTATCTCTTAATCCTCTAAACTGCCAGAGATTTCCTGCTTGTCTCTCCAAACCACTGCAGACATATTAAGAGACATAACCAAAAGAAATAGAAAATAGGAAAGGATAATCGTATCCTTTAGATGAGGACATCAATGGAGGTTTCGACACTCAGCGGGAGTTTAAATGGTCCAGGGTGCGTGTGGCGAGAACAGGAGTGTCCGCCCCAGTGTCCTAGTTGAAATTCCACACCGCCATGACAACCTAACTGAGGTCAGCTGATTATGCCTGACAGTCGACTCATTCAGCCTGTTGTTCTGATTCATTGTTTCTCCACACCTTTGCACTCATTATTGCTGCTACATACACTTGACATTGTATTACTATTGCTACTACACACTATAATTACAGTCATTATGACTGTTACTTACACTACACACTACTACTACTACTACTACTACTACTACTACTACTACTACTACTACTACTACTACTACTACTACTACTACTACTACTACTACTATTACTACTACTACTACTACTACTACTACTACTACTACTACTACTACTACTACTACTATTACTACTACTACTACTACTACTACTACTACTACTACTACTACTACTACTACTACTACTACTACTACTACTACTACTGTCACTGTTTTACTATATTATATTGTATTATTGATGTGTTGATTGTTGTTGACTGTTGTTGATCGAAGAGCAAGATTCCAAAGATTAGATTCAACTTCATTTTCATTGCAGGGTACCAGAGAATGAAAAGCAGTTAACACTTCAAGCGCAACCAGGGACGGCTGGTATCAATGGACTAGCAGGGCTAAGCCCCCCCTATCTTTTACAATAAATATGAGAAAGTCATTAAATTAAAGAAATATTTAAATATAATAATTGTTGAATAATATAATTCATATATAATAATTGTTAAACCTTAGAACTGATTGATTTTGGTGGAACCTAGAGCAGCAACAGCACCGAATAGTCACAAAAAACGCAGGATACGGTATATCTAAATGGGCTGATTTTTTACAGCCCAAACTCCTAGCATCATCTTCCAATCATTGTTGTCACATCGTGATTGACAGGTGTCCTGGCGCCGCCTTGATGTCCCGAAAATTTGGGCTGAATTAATTCACATGTGCTGAATTAGTCCACATCAGGGGCGGATTTAGGATCGTAGGAGATCCGGGGCTTAGCCCAGAGGGAGAATGTAATGTGCGCGCGGAGCGCCGGAAAATTTTGCCTTCAACCTTCAACTTACCACCACCTTAAAGCGGACAAAAGGCACTGGAGAACACATATACATTCACACCCTTTAATGAAGCAAACTAATTGTGGTGGTTCTGGGCACAGAGGGAGGTCAGCACACGTAGCTCCCCCTGTCAGTCAGTCACCATCATTTATATTTGTATAGAATTACATCATTGATGGGCTGAGGCTAGTTATGTTACAGTATGTATATCAGGGCAGACTCTGTGCTCACCACTTATATTGTATTTAGAGTCTTGTCCTGTGTTATATGACGATATATTACATGTATTGTTGGCCTGTGTATAGTACTGTGAAATCAAATCCCCCCTGGGACATTAAACAAACTTAGTTAGTTAGCGTTACATCTTAGGATAGATTTGAGTCATGTTCTGTATACATACATACTACCATAAGGGCATACTTAATGTGGTTACTCCATGTTTACTAGCTGTAACATTAACGCTACATCATTCTTTTTCACTTGTTACTCAGTCAACCAGAGTGCAGATATCAAAGACTATCAGCCTGTTATTCACTTTATTTGTATAAGTATTATCCTTTGTTTGATTTCTTACCATGTACCGTAACAGTACCTTGCTATGTTTCATTTTCATTATAACATAACGTTATGTTATGATAGCCAGCTAGCATCAGCAAACCGGAAAAGTAGTGTCAGTGAGTCAGTCACCTTTCTAATAAGATTCACAAACCTGAAACATCATCTATGTCATCACTGCTGGTGATGTCATTCTTGCTGCTGATACTGCTGCTGCAACAGTTCTTGGCGCTTGTTTTGTTGAAAACAACTTTGGGATATCCATCCTTACAATTTTGCAAGTCAGGCACTGATTGAGATCACTTCTTCTTCAGGGCAGGGCAGGCTACGCAGTACGCAGGCTAATGTCGCGCAGCTGCTGCCTCTCTGTTGGACTCCGGTACTGCACGTTACTCAAGATTTTTATATTTTTTTTTAAGTAAAACATTCGGGGCTTTTCAGAAAACATCCGGGGCTTGAGCCCCAGTAGCCACCCCCTAGCGCCGCCCCTGGTCCACATGTGTTTCCTTCCCTTCTGTGTTCTCCTCTGTCATTCTCCATCCAGGTGTCGTCAATTGGCCAATCTATTCATCATTCCACTCCTGTCCAATCAGAGGGCTACCCATCCTCCAATCAGAGGGCTGCCCGTCTGTTTGAATGTTCCTCATTGTGTCTCATTGTTAGTTGACTGTTTGGTTGTGTTTTGTTTGTTAGTTTGTCAACACTTAGCTTTAGGTTGTTTGTGTTAATTAGTACGTACCATTCCATTTAGTAGTGATGGGGGAGACGAAGCTTTCGAAGCATTGACACATTCAACACAATTGTGTTGGAAAAAGTGTCGATCTATCGATGCATTCGATACAGCAACTCCATAATGCTATCTGCTGGTCAGGTCATGGTATGGCGGCTGTATCGACTGATTCTTCTAGCATAGATGGCGGCGCGATCACACGCGAGGCTGGAGGGGCTACCGACGTCGGTGCTTTTTAGCGTTTTTAAACACATTTGTATGTACATTTTTATGTCAGTACTTACGGGAACTGTTGTGTAAATAGTACCTACAGCAGACTAGACCTACTAGAAGTTGGTGCGCAAAACGAGAAGACAGTAACAGCGGATTTCCTGAAGCAACAGCAGATCCCACACGATATCGCTCGGACACCGGGAGAACAATGGTACGCGATCCCGCCTCTCAGACGCAAACGTCGGTGTCGAGACCGTAAACAACGCCAAGGCCGCAGGGGAGGCCTGCTAGCTAGGCTGAGGAGGAGCCCGGACAAGCCAGCTTTGCCGAGTATATTCCTCTCCAACGTGAGATCACTCGCTAACAAGATGGACGAACTGAGACTGCAGGTAGCTACCAACAACACCGTGGGGGACAGCTGTGTGATTATTCTCACAGAGACCTGGCTCAACGCTACCATCATCGACTCTGCGGTCGGCTTAGAGGGCCGCTCGCTTCACCGAGCTGACCGGACATTGCTTAGTGAGAAGACGCGCGGAGGCGGCCTCATTATATCTACGAAGGACAGCTGGTGTTTAAACACGAAAACTGTAAGTAGCCACTGCTCCCCAGACCTGGAATACTTGACTGTTAAATGCCGACCCACATACCTCCCGAGGGAATTCAACGCGGTGTACATAACAGCTATTTACATCGCACCAAGCGCAGATGCTAGCTTAGCATTGGCGCGGCTACATGACTGTACCGATAGTGGCCTGTAGGGGAGCTATACCAGCTACTGCATGTTGAATGTACAACGAGACGAATAAAGTTCAGCTTTGTGAATGGCGACCAAGTGTGTGTGTGCACATTGATACATGGTACCAGGAGTGGGGTGACACTAGCCTACAAAGATGAATAACATTCGGTCGCCGGACGAGTTGAAGTTAAGTGGAAATGTCCACGAGAACTGGAAAGCTTTTAAGCAAAGTTTGAGGAATATTGCACACCTAGAAAAAATGAGACGTACGAACGGTATGTTTTTCGCAACAGAGTACAGACCGAGTCAGAATCCATTGAACAGTTTGTCACGGACTTGCGTCTGAAAAGCCAGTCGTGCAACTTTGGCACATTGTGTGACTCGCTAATAAGGGATCAGATCGTCATCGGCGTTGTCGACAAGAAGGTGAGAATGCAACTGCTCAGAGAATCCGATTTGAGCCTGGAGAAGGCAGTACAAATCTGCCAGGCGTCAGAGAGCGCCAAAATGCAGCTCAAGTCATTCGAGCCCGAACCAGCATCGGTGGACGCGGTGCATGAGAGGGTGCATGAGAGGGCCGCTAGCAAGTGGAACTGCTTAAAGAGACTGCTCCAAGATCATACGAGGTACTTACCGAGAATGGCAATACAATCCGCAGGAACCGGAGACACCTGTTGAAGATTCCACGCCCAGAACCACAGTCTGCAGAGAATGGCAATGACAGGGAGACTCCGGGAGAGCAAATAGAAGGGGGGCATACTCAATCAGACACGGACAGCCCTCCTGTCGAGTCACCCTCCGCTGGGGTGGAGCGGGTTCAAAGGCCGAGTAGGTCCATTGTCAAATCTAGGAGACTTGTAGAGGAGTGCTAATAACACGCACAGAAAGGGTGGGTTTATTATTTTTATTTTATTTTTTATTGCGGACTTGGAGTTCTGTTCTCAGGGTCATTACTGTTTGTTTCTGGACTCAGGTTATTTGTGAATTGATGCTGTATGGTTCCATTACAGTTTGTTTTCATTGAAAAAAAAAAAGGAAAGAGGTAAGAGAAGTGTAATAATTGTACTGTTTAGAGTACCGTTACATTGTTTATTTGTACAAGCTGGAGAGTACATCTTGAGAATTCTAGTACGTATGCTAAGCTATAGATATGTGTGGTGGCCTGGGAAAACCCTTCACATGCTGGCATTTTGACATTTTCATTTTTTTATATTTCCATAAATAACTGGTTGAATGACTGAGATAGCCCTTTATTTTAAAAAGTTATGAGCATTTTAATGTATCATGTCAAAAAAAGTGAAAGGTAAGAAATGCTGCCCCCATGCTGCCCCCGACCCCTTTCTCCTCCGGGTCGGGGGAGGAGCCTATGCAGATCGGCCGGTCTCGTTTGTCTGCTTGTGATGCGGTGTTAGTCTGCTCGCCTCGTCGGTATAAAACAAGTACTTTCTCTTTTGTTTTCTTAAAATGTTTATTCACCATAATGTAGTATGGAGTTCAAAGTACTAGAATACCACATAATATCAAAATCGCCAAAATCGCGATTTCCGTCTATTTTTGCTCTTTGCCACAAACGAACGCCAGCGACATCCGACGGGTTTTCCCAGGCCACCACAGATATAGACTTGTAATATCTGTGAACTGTTATTCTCTGAGATCAACTTCATCTTAATCCTTAGAAAAAGGGAGATGTACCGATAGTGGCCTGTAGGGGCGCTATACCAGCTACTGCATGTTGAATGTACAACGAGACGAATAAAGTTCAGCTTTGTGAATGGCGACCAAGTGTGTGTGTGCACATTGATACAATGACGTCATCAGTAGTGGACAGAGCGCGGACCCTCAGGCAGTGCATATAATCGCGGGGGACTTTAATCATGCTGACCTGAAGGTAGTACTACCCAAGTTCTATCAGCATGTTAAATGTGCAACAAGAGGAGAAAAAACACTGGACAAGGTATACACCAACATCAAGCTTGCCTACAAGGCTAGACCGCTAGCTCATCTAGGCATGTCTGACCACGTGTCCATCCTCCTGATCCCAGCCTACACTCCCATGAGGAAAAGTGCTCCCATCACCACTAAGACTGTCAGAACCTGGCCAGCAGGGTCCGCTCCACTGCAGATCTGCCTGAATGACACCTCATGGCAGGAATATGAGCATGAGGACCTGGAACAGTTCACGTCGTCGGTTCTGAACCACATAGTGAACTGCACCAACTCAGTCACCGTGGACAAACGTGTCCGGGTCTACCCCAACACGAAGCCAGGGCTGCGTGCTAAGCCACATCCTCTACAACCTCTACACCCACGACTTCACCCCCATCCACCCCAGCAACTACATCGTAAAGTTTGCAGACGACACCACCGTGGTGGGATGTATCTCGGGGGGGGACGAGGCGGCGTACAGGGATGAGGTAGAGCAATTGAGCAAGCTGTGCAAGGTTAACAACCTGCTGCTAAACAAGTCAAAGACCCAGGAATTCATCGTAGACTTCAGGAGGAAAAAGTCCGAGATCCAGCCCCTGCTCATCGACGGAGAGAGCGTGGAGATAGTCTCAACCCTACGATTCCTGGGACACAACATGCGGGATGACCTGGCCTGGAAGAACAACACTAAAGGCACCATCAAGAGGGCACAACAGCGGCTATACACCCTGAGATGCCTCAGGAAACAACACAACAAGCAGGAGATACTGGTGGCCTTCTACCACGGCGCAGTGGAGAGCATCCTCACCTTCGGCATCTCCAACTGGTTCCACAGCTGCACAACAGCGGAGAGAATCGAGCTACAGAGAGTCGTGAGAACAGCACAGAAGATCACCCCCTCCCCTCTCTGGAGGAGCTGTACAAAACACGCTGTCTCAGGAGGGCCTCCAAGATCTCCAAGGACCCGACCCACCCTGGGCACGAACACTTTGTCAAGCTGCCCTCGAACAGGAGGTACAGGACCCCGGCCGCTAAGACAAACAGACTGAAGAACAGCTTCTACCACAGGGCCGTCAAGGCCCTGAACACAGAAAAGGCCTAAGTTCTGGGCCCAGGACAGTCCGGACGGATTGTATGGCAGCTAGTGCTGAGGCACAAACATGTACATTTTCAAGCCTGCAAACTGTGACACTTTAAAATAATGTGAAAAAATACTTTTTGTGCAATATGACAACCCTAGTTGACTATCTGTGCAGTATAGTACAGTGGATTGTGTACATAGCCTTTATTGATGTAAACCAGCTCCTTACCTTCTTGTGATTTTATGCATCTATGCTCTTTCTAAAATGTGTTTTCTTTTTCCTTTCCTAAACACCAGGGGAGCCACCCCTCCTAAATTTCGTTGTTTGGTACCTGTACTGTAGCAATGACAAATAAAGTCCATTCCATTCCATTCCATTCCATGTGAGTTAGATGAGGAGTTTTAATTTAGCAATGTTAGATGTTTTAAGAAATGTGCCGAAACCTACCTCCTTCAGGGATTTTTGGTGCACATTCATATTTCTTGTATGGCATTGATTTCCAATTTGACCTTTGATACATTTTTGTGTGTACTGTATTGTACATTTTCTGTCAGTAATATTTGTCTTTATGGACCCTTGGAAAATAAGCCTGATTGTAGGCTAAAATAGACCCTCATAAACGAAGAAAAACCATAAACAAACATTACACTGTAATAATAAATTGGACTTATATAGCGCTTTTCTAGACACTCAAAGACGTTTTCCAAACTGAAAAGATCGAGTAGTAATAATAAAAAGAAACAAAAGATAAATAAAAGAAAGTATAGGGGTCTAATTAATGTTTTGATTACTAATCTAAATCTAAGTGTCTTTGTAGGACAATCTACTCTGTATACTGCAATTACACCTCTAGAGATTTCGGGCGGAGAAGCGGCGAACAAGCAACGCCAGCGTCCTCTCTCAAACGGTATTTTTTTGAAAAGTAAACAAATATTCATAGTATAATTTTAAATAAAATAATATTCAAAATCGTATTGAAAACGGAGTAATTACAATAGTAATTACAGTCACATTGGCAAGGCCCTGTAGAGTGTGAGGAAATACAAACCCAACGCATCTGCAACAGCAACAGTGGATCTTTCAGTATTAACACGCTTGTCTTATTGAAAGGAAATATAATTTTGAACTCTCCCTGACAGCCAAAATAAATTGCACTTTAACAACATCCCAAATTACATTGCTTAACCTCAAAATGATTGGCTTGGGCTACTCTCTCTGAGGGCTCTGATCTGTAGGTGATGTATGGGTTTAGTTTACTCTGGCATCACAAATCCCACTGTGTACAGCAGCCCCTGAGAGGGGCCGTGCACTGTGATGGAGAGAGAGCAGCCTTTAATGTTTTGTAAATCCCTCTCCTGCACTCCTCTTTAGTTTGGAAATATGAGGCTGTACAGAACGTGTTGAAAGAGAGGATTATTAGCTGGTGCTAATCTACACTCCCTTTATTCCTGCGTGTGTGTGTGTGTGTGTGTGTGTGTGTGTGTGTGTGTGTGTGTGTGTGTGTGTGTGTGTGTGTGTGTGTGTGTTAAGAAAATAAGAACAGAGAAAGAGACTGAAATTGGTCTCTTAATGTGTTGTGAACATTGAAATGTAAGTATTGAAATTATCAAACGTTAATCAAGTCAATGATTCAAACATTTGACCTCAGGAAGGGGTAAATACAATTGTTGATTTGATTTGAGTTAAATAAACACTTAGCTGTGTTTTGCTGAATCTCTTCTCTGCACTGTAGTGCTCATGGTGCTGTTTTGCAATGCTACCACTTGTTTCTTGGCAAGCCGGCTGGCTACCTTTAACAGTTTATAAGTTAGCCGGCCACCTTGAACTGTTTGTAAGCTAGCCGACTACCTTGAACTCCTTGTAAGCTAGCTGACTACCTTGAACTGTTGGTAAACTAGCTGACTACCTTGAACTCCTTGTAAGCTAGCTGACTACCTTGAACTGTTTGTAAGCTAGCTGACTACCTTGAACTGTTTGTAAGCTAGCTGACCACCTTGAACTGTTCATAAGCTAGCTGACTACCTTGAACTGTTTGTAAGCTAGCTGACTACTTTGAACTGTAGTCAGCTACAGCCAGCCCCAATGCCTATTTTACCATTTAGCCCACCTCACCGCCCTTTCCTCCTACTCACTTGGAGGAGGTGTGAATAGGAGGTGTGATGTGTTGTAACATAACTGATGTAAATAATGGGCTGTATATGTTCATAATATATATATATATATATATATATATATTTATTGCCATACAACCACGGTTGGTGGAATCTGTTTTCAATAAAGCATGGTGGGAAGCTCAACATTCACAACCTCCAGTACACAACAATGAAGAGAAGACAGACAATGTAATAAGTACAATGCAACATTATGAACTATGAGTGTGTGAGGTGCCGGAATATAAGCAAGATCCCCCCCCCCCCCAAAAAAACAAAAAACAGTAGACTGACAGTTCACAGGTCACATAATGCAGTTAGTAGCAAGCATGCACTACACACTTTGAAAAAAAAGTTCAACATCACAGTCATCACATCTCATCCATATGCTGAAAATGGTCATCCTGCTTTTGATTAATAATAATACAGACTATGTCCACTTGTTGCAGATATGGTAAATTGAGGTTGGAAACCATGTCCAGTTAGGAACATACAGTATCTCTCCAAAAAATGTTCCTGTGAGTGCAAAGCCAGTCCGCTTTCATTGACAATTGGTGTTAACCTTTCTTCAAGTGTGAGCTCAATCCGAGAACATAGGATTCATTCTCTCACTGTGGGTGGTGGGATGGTGGTGTGTGTGTGGGGGGAGGGAGTAAACAAATAAAGCCCAATTTATACTTCTGCGTAAAATCTTGCGTAGGCCCGCAGCCTACGCCGTAGGCTACGGCGTAGGTTGACGCGCACCTCTCCAAAAATGTAACTACGCGGCAGTGCCTACGCAACCGTAAGCACTGTGATTGGTCCGCTTGGTAGCACATGATTCCGATATGATTCCGACTCTCTCGTAGGCGGAAGCCATGACAGAAATGTCAATTACTTTTTCTGTAATTACTTATTAATAAAGATTTGAAAAATTATGATAACCATCTTATTATCTTAGTTTACTGTCATTTCAATGCATTATAGACATTTTCTTTACAACAAGCATAACTAAAATACGTTTTTTGATCGCTATTATGCCGCTATGAGTACACCGACCAACGCGACGCAGACGGAACCAACGTATAAATTGGGAGAGCCCTTGCGTAGGCTACGGCGTAGCCGCGTGTAAATTCAACGCAGAAGTATAAATTGGGCTTAAGGGTGTGACTTAATTTATTTTCCCCTTTTCCCCCCCAAAAAAATAGTCCCCAAACCCACCATGTTACAGCACTGACTCATGCATTCAAAACCTGGAAAGTGCCATCTGGAAGGGGGGAAATATTAATGACAAACACGGATCCTAGTATGTCTCAGAGTTCTAATCAAGCAGCGATGGTTCCACACTGCTCTGTTTTCTAGGGAATTGTGGGGGGGGGGGGGGGTTGGGGGGTTGGGGGGGGGGAGAGAAACAGCCTGCGTGCTAAAGATTGATGCTTTGTGTGGCGTCTGAATACAAATGAAGGATTTGTCAAACCGCAATATTTGGGTCCCAATAGATTACCATACGGCGCTCGGGTAATTATGCACACAGTTGATTGAATGGAGTCAAAACAAGGAGAATGTGTAAACTTGTGACTGCCACTGCTTTGATTTCCATAGAAATGGGGGGGGGGGGAGGCGACAGAAACGCAGGCGAGGATGCACGCGTGCATGCATACAAACACAGAGAGAGGAAGCATACAGAAACTCACAAGCAGATGCAGAGGCTTATGGACACGAATGCTCGCAAAGATACTGAGATGCGCGCGCACACACTCACACACACGCACACACACAGACACGCGCACACACACACACACACACACACACACACACACACACACACATTGAGAGCATAAAAACAAACAAATATAGACTTGCAGAGACAAGAACAGCCTACCCACACACATGCACCCACACATAAGGACCCCACAGAAACAATGCAGAGACACATAGACAGACGGCACTCACCAACACATTAAGCCACACTAAATAGAGCTGGATTGAAACTGTATTCCAAATAATTTCAAGCCTCAATTAACTGTGCTTGATTGGGATAGTGGCACTCAAGGTGTAACATTGATTTCAGGCTTTGCATTTGCCTTTGGTGTCTGTCAACACGAGGACGAAAGGGGTGTCAATGAGAGACAAGGAAGCCATTATGAGACTGAAATATCAGAATCAATTATCCGAAACATAGCCAAAACCTTAGACTTAGACCAAAACCAACAGTTTGTAACACCATTAAGAAAAAAGAAAGAAAGCACCGCTGACCTCAGCAATCACAAATGGGCCAGTAGGCCAAGGAAGACTTCTACAGTGGATGAACAAAGAATGCTCACCCTACAGTAACTAAGAACCCTCAACCCACCTTCCCCTCCCCCCCCCCTCTCTCTGCAGATATCAACTACATTGTAAAGAAGGCTCATGACATTAGCAGCTATTTACACAACAACCATGCTATTACTACTAGCACTTAGATTTGGCTGCGGTTTATCATCACTTTCCCCCTCGCTCCACTGATGATGTCCTGCAACCACCTGCTCTCTCGATCCCATCTCCTCACCCCTTCTCAAATCCATCTTGAACGACATCCTTCCTTTCCTTACCTTACCTTTCCTCCCTGACCACTGGCTCCTCTGTCCCGGCTGCCTTTAGGCCTCCAAGATCTCCAGAGACCCATCCCACCCTGGGTACGAACACTTTGCTCGGCTGCCCTCGAACAGGCGGTACAGGACCATGTTCGCAAGGACAAACAGACTGAAGCTCAGCTTCTACCCCAGGGCCATCCAGGCCCTGAACACAGCAAAGACGTAGGTTCTGGGCCCTGGACAGTCTGGACGGATTGATGGCAGCTGCTGGATTGAAAATCAGGTGTAGTGCTGAGGCACAAATGTGTACATTTCAAGCCTGCAAACTGCGACACTTTAAATGAATGTGCAATAACACTATGTGCAATATGACAACCCTAGGGTACACAAGGTTGCAGAGAATAGGAAATGTTAGAATAGGTATAGCATAGCATAGAGTACAGCACAGTGTTTTATTTGTACAGTATAGTATAGTGGATAGTGTACATAGCCTTTATTTATGTAAACCAGCTCCTTTCCCTTCTTTTTTTTTTTCTTTCCTAGCACCAGGGGAGCCCCCCCTCCCAAATGTCGTTGTTTGGTACCTGTACTATATCAATGACAATAAAGGCCATTCATTCATTTAAGACAGCCAGAGTCAAACCTCTTCTCAAGAAGCCATCACTTGACCCATCTGTTGTCCAAAACCACAGACCTGTATCCCTTCTTTCATTGTCATGTAAAACCCATGAAGGTGCTGTTTGTAACCAACTCTCACATTATCTCTTTCAGAGCAATCTCCTTGACCTGTTCCAAGGCTGCTCAATCTACTGAAACTGCTCTCCTTGCTATCATGGTGACCCTCTATACCCCTCCGGTCGTGTTCGTTTCTCCCCCCTACTTTGGTGTTCCCGGTCAAATTTGACCGGTTTGTTTTAATTACTCTTACATTAACACAAAAACCATTAATCATCACCACATTTTATTTAACACCCTTTTAAGCTGTAAACAATGTCTCAGACTAGCAGTTAACATGAATAACTGCAGTTAATATATAAAGAATAGACACTGAAAATGTAATGGTTGTGGATGTATGGGTGTGTATGGGGATGTTTTCCATCTGATGGATGAACATAATCTAGGGTTACCCATTCATTTCCTATGGTGGTCATTTTTGACTGGGAACACCACAGGTGTTACAAAGTTGACTAAACCTCTCAAAATTCAATGAACGTCGTGATCAGCAATTGTACGAGTTCAAATGCTTAGTGTGGAGGATATCATAAGGCCTTGAGGCAATCACATGTAAAACACAATATTTATGATTGATGAAAGTTGTAAATCGGTCAGATTTGACCCGAACACAACAGGAGGGATACTGCTGGAGCGTCTTCCCTATCCTATGTACTCATTCTTCTGGCCTTGTCTACTGTGTTTGACACAGTAAACCACCAGATCCTTTTCTCCACCATCTCAGAGCTTGGCCGAAACAACTGTCCCACAGATCAGGAATACTCTCCAGGAGGTAGATGTCAGGAATCCTCTCCAGGAGGTAGATGTGAATGTCACCGAGCTACAGAGACTTCACTGTAAGGGTGAAGGATGGTCAGGTTACATTTAGCTAAAAAGTCTCTATAAAGCCTGTAGAGGTCTGTTAAAAAGGTCTTGTGGATTTTTACAGATGTGATTCCAAGAGGAAACTTTGTAGAAAAAAAGATTTGCCTAAAATGTACAGCATACCACCTCATCTGTGAAACATGGTGGAGGAGGCATTATGGTTTGGGCATGTAGACCGTCAACTTGGATTAATTGATGATCTTACTGCTAACAGCAGCAGCAGAATATTGTGAAGTATACAGAAACATCTTGTCTGCTCGAGTACAAACGGATACCTCCAAATTCATTGGATGGCACTTCAACATCCAGGAAAGCCTGGTGCACATGGATTGAACAGTTTTGATCCTATTGTGTGTGGTGTGCGCCGATATTCCCAATTCAGCACCCCACATACATAAAGATCTATCAGACAGTCTAGACTCTAGAGTCTCGTTCCCCAAGCCAGAAATCTTGCGTGATCAAACGTGATCTAACGTAGTACCCTGACTGACCTGTACGAGGCAGCCATGTGCGACAGGGCATATAAAGTGCCGAAGAACGAAAAGAAGAAGTCAGCTCGCTTCTTGATTGGCTACATTCCATCCACGTCACAATCGGACTCGGGATCAGGGTTGCCACAGTCTCAAACCACAAATTCCACCCCAAAAAACGAGCCCATCTGGCAACCCTGCTCGGTTGTTGTCGGGAGTTGGGAGTTGCCCACACACAAAAGGACTTATGGTCGTAAATATTGAACACGTTTAATATTTATGATTGTCGGCCCGACCATTTTCCAAGCAGATTATCGGGAGAAATGGACTCTTAACACACCTCACACCACAGGATAATCTTGTAGGATAATCTTTAGAGCCATCCGATAATCGGGCGTTTTCTGTCCTTGGTCGGAAGGGGGAAAATCGGCCAGATTATCTTAATGTGTGTACCGGGCTTAAGGCAATGATCCCAAACATACTGCCATAGCAACTAGAATATTTTTCAGGGCCAAAAAGTATAAAGGTCTGGCCAAGTCTATTTTAAGATTTAAATCCAATTGAACATGCATTTCATGTCCTGATGATAAGATTTTATATGCAAAAAACAAACAAACAACTGAAGGTGGCTTCACTGGCAGAGCATCACCAGAGAATCTCTACCCAGCATCTGGTGGGGTCAAGGGTCGCAGACTTTAGGCAGTTAATAGGATCGCCGACCAAATACTAAACACAAGTACTTTATTTGGACATTATATTACTTTTGTCAATACTTTTTGGAGTCCTGAAATAGAGGGAGTATGATTAAAACATGTTTTTTTAGGTGAGAATCTCTACTTTGACCACATAGTCCAAACTGTTGGAGTACAGAGCTAAAATAAGACAAAAAAGCTTCCTCTTGCCTATGGTTATGGAGGACACTGTACACACATACAGGCTAAATGACACACACAGGCACGCGCACACACACACACACAAGGAACAACTTAAAGGCTATATGCTATCTGTAGCTTGTATTCAGGAGGTTAGGGATTGGCTTAGGTCAAAAGCTAAATAAACCCTTCACTGGCTCCCAGCAGCTCGCATCAGATTCTAGACTGGTGCTCCTCTACAGGGCTGTAAAAGGAACAGCCCCTCCCTACCCCAAACCCCAGCCTTACCACTCCCTCCCTCCCCCAAACCCCAACCTTACCACTCCCTCCCTCCCCCAAACCCCAGCCTTACCACTCCCTCCCTCCCCCAAACACTCATCACTCCCTCCCTCCCCCAAACCTTCATCACTCCCTCCCTCTCCCAAACCCCAGCCTCATCACTCCCTCCCTACCCCAAACCCTCATCACTCCCCCCCTCCCTCCCTACCCCAAACCCCAGCCTCATCACTCCCTCCCTCCCCCAAACCCTCATCACTCCCTCCCTCCCCCAAACCCCAGCCTCATCACTCCCTCCCTACCCCAAACCCTCATCACTCCCTCCCTCCCCCAAACCCCAGCCTCATCACTCCCTCCCTACCCCAAACCCTCATCACTCCCTCCCTCCCTCCCCCAAACCCTAGCCTCATCACTCCCTCCCTACCCCAAACCCTCATCACTCCCTCCCTCCCCCAAACCCCAGCCTCATCACTCCCTCCCTACCCAAACCCCAGCCTTATCCCTCCCTACCCCAAACCCCAGCCTTATCCCTCTCTCCCTCCCTACCCCAAACCAGCCTTGTCACTCCCTCCCTCCCTCCCTACCCCAAACCAGCCTTGTCACTCCATTCTCCCACTCGGCTGGCCGCTTGGCACCGCCATCCTGATGTAGCGGTCGCTCTGCTCAATCAGGCTTCCCACTACTGTCAGCATGGCAGAGTCACTACCTATCTTCCGCGGTAGACTAAAGACCCATCTCTTTAGATCACACCTGGGCCCCTCATCCTCAGACCTCAAGAGACAGAGAGAGGGAGGCTCTATTGTACATTACCTGAACTTTAGGTACAACTTATCTTCCTTTCTCTAGCACTGTGATTGCCACTTCTTATCAATGCCTTTCATTTACAATGAATGTGTGATATATAGGTGATTCACTTACTTTAGACAAATGTACTTATTGTAAGTTGTAAGATTTGGATTAAAGTGTCTGCCAAATTACTAAAATGGAAAACATAATTTCAGTATCATCCCTTCTCCGAAACTAAATGAATGTATTTTTCTTCCCCTAGATACATTTCAACAGCACAGTATTTTATCGAAAATAAATTAGTGCACGTTTTTTAATGTTAAAGACCACAGAAGTAATAAAGAAGGAAAAGAGGCTGTCAAGGAAGGTTTGGTTTGTTCTTCAAAATTGTGTAGATTCCCTGTTGGAATACTTTGAAAATGTATCCTTTCTTCCACCCTTCATTGAAGTAGTCACTGATCTAACATGATTAGATTTTTGCAATGTTGCTTGCACCAATCCAGTCATGGCAGATAAGGGATTTCTTCAAAGACGTATTGATTGGGGAACAAAAAAAACACCTCAAATGAACTCTCTAACTTGGTTGGAAGTTACTTTGAGGAGAAGTTTCAGCTTTGTTATTATTAACTATTCTTATTTAAAGTTGGACTGAAATTAAAATGACAAAATGCCTCTAATAACTCTTTAATTATCATTGTAGGCTAATTCTTGTCTTTCAAATCTAAGTTGATATATAATGAGTTGATAGAAAATAATGACACTCAAAGGTGTTGATGCTTCGCTGTCTGCCACCTTGTTTTACATACGTATATTGTCAGACCACATGTCAAGAACCTCGGTGTCATCTTTGACTCCGAGCTTAACCTTGACCGACAAGTGAGCTCCGTCGTGAAGGCATGTTTCTACCAACTACGCATCATAGCCAAGATCAAGTCCTTCCTCACCCCCAGCGACCTGAGGAGGGTCGTCCTCATGCTAATCTCATCTAGGCTTGACTACTGCAACTCACTCTATGCTGGACTTCCTGATAAGACCATCTACCGCCTGCAGCTAGTCCAAAATACCGCTGCCAGGCTGGTGTCAGGCACCAAAATGAGGGACCACAACTCCCCTGTCCTCATCTCCCTTCACTGGCTCCCAGTGAAGAAGAGAGTGAAGTTCAAAATCTGCACCTTTGTTTTTAAAGCTCTCAACAGTCTCGCCCCACCCTACATCAAGGACCTCCTGGACCAGTCTACCTCCTCAAGGCCCAGACCCAGGCTCAGGTCAGACGCCCAACTCAGCCTGAGGGTCCCACGTACCAACCTCAAGAGGATGGGTGACCGTGCCTTTGCGGTGATAGCACCGACCCTGTGGAACGCGCTCCCTTCTGCCATCAAGTTTGCCCCCACTCTGGACTCCTTTAGAGCCAAGTTAAAAACCCACCTCTTCCTAAATTATATTCCCTAAGTCTACTCCCTATTTGTTGTGAATTGTATGCCTGAGATTTACGTTTAAGTCGTCTGTGTCTGATTGCTTTCTGTGTTCCTTGTCTTTGTCTTTATCTGTTCCTTTACCCGGGCTGCGCCCCGGGCCGATGTAAAAGTTGGATGGGGGGCGCATTATAAATAAAATTAACATTAACATTAACACATGTTATAGCATAGTAAATTGCTGTGACTCCTTGCATCACAAATGACAAAAGTTGCACGTTCTTCAGTTACATAATGATATGGCACTGGTGAATTGTGTCTGTCTCATCTGTAAACAAAGCTGACTGCCCCAGTAGTGGATACAGCCGTGTTAGCTTTCCAATTTAGACTATACAGGTCACCCACCAGCTAGCTAAAATAATAGCTCGCCAATGTCAACATGAACTTAATCTCCCTGATGTTGGAAGATGTTAACCCAGGAAATTCCCTCAGGTAGGGACATTCCCTGAGGTCCCTCATTAACAGTTAGGAACAGTTAGCTAACAGCTACCAACTGTAACATTGATTGGCTAGATGTGCTGTCAGTCAACCACTACCTTGTCAGTTGTGAGGCTTCTCAGTTGAGCATAAACTATAAATGAGTAAAGCTAATTTAATTAACTTAACTTTAAAAGAACTTTGAAATGTGAGTTTGTAGTGAGTTTGTAAATGCACAATTACAATTTCGCCCATAGACTACTTTCAGGGTATGGAACCATCATATAGGCCCTTTCTCAATTGTTGGAAACATGTGACGGCAGCTGGTGAAAGGGGAAACCAATCAAAATGTTTGGACTTCAGAATAAAAATCTGAACATATGAACTTGTTCTACCTTTCACCACCTTTCACATATTTGCTCACATACTCTCCTCTGTCCTCCACATGCTTTCTACACATTGGTGGAGAAGATCTAAGTTCTTCCACTACAGCATTCTTAGAGCCCCAGTAGGTCTCTCAGGTCCTCTGATCGGGGTTTGTTGGTTGTCCCCCGTGCCAGATTAAAAACCAAACCCCAAAAGCCTGTCTTTTTGTGTCTTGTTATTATTTGTTGTACACTTGCTATTTGTTTGTTTTATTTTGTTTCTTTTGCTCTTTAAGTATGTTTTTATAGCCTATGTAAAGCACTTTGTGACCGCTGGTCTGTGATAGGTGCTATATGGTAAATGGACTGCACTTATACAGGTATAGCGCCTATTTCTGCTGCTCCAAAGCACTTTACAACGGCCTCTCATTCACCCATTCACACACCAATGGCGGCAAGCTGCCATGCAAGGCGCTGGCCCGCTCATTGGGAGCAATTTTTGGGGGGTTCAGTGTCTTGCCCAAGGACACTTCGACATGTGGCCAGCCGCATAACTTTTATTATAAAAATATTCTTTTAAATACAATCATAGCTATACATATTCATACATGTTAATTGTATAGCCTTCATTGTATTCTAATTCAAATAAAATAAATTAAAAAACAATAAATAAAACAAAACACACCCATACCATTTTGGTATGAGATAAATCCATCTATTATTCAGTCAGTCCTTCATAACCAAAATAACCCTTTAACATAAATCAATAACAAATGAATGCAACAATAAAAACAAAAAACAACTTCAAAAATCTAAATCAAACTCCAACCCTCCATCCACCCCCACCCTTATAAACCCACAATCCCTAATAAAACAACTTCTCAGAATCTTTTTGCCCTGTCTTGTGCATCAGTCCCACATTCTTCCTGACCAATCCCTCCAAGACTTTCCACACCGTTATCCACTTTCCCTCAAATCTTGCTACATTTCTCCTCAAATAAATTGCATACCTAGCCTGTGATAATACATAATTTAAACACCATATATTCACTCCCTTCCTCTTTACCTCCACCCCAAAAACCACCATCCTCCTCCACTCCTGCATCCCCACCACCTCCACCCCCCAGTGCTTCTTCACTAGTCCTTTCAACCTTTCTTCAAATCCCTTCATTTCTCTACATTCAAAAAGCATATGCATTAAGTTCTCATCCTGTATCCCACACACATCACACTCCCTCGAAACTGTTCTGTCTACCTGATGCAACACCACCTTAGTATAAAGCCTGTTATGCCTGAGCATAAAATCAAAAATGTGTACATTCTAAACTATTATATTTCAAAAATAAATTCCTCCATATATTCTTCACCTCCAATCCTGGGAACACCTGCCTCCACACCTTCTCTGCCGCAGGCTCCTTCACTCTACTCTCCAACAGTGCCCAGTAGCACTCCTTCACCTTAACAGCTGAGAAGTCCCGCACTGTTTCCCCTTTCCCTAGTCTAAACCTAGGTAGCTCTGTTTGCTCCTTCCCTCTTAACTCCCTATCTAACCTCCTCACCGACTCCCCTGGTATACTCTGCTTTATTTTATTATACATGCTCACTATTTCTCCCCTTCTCATCTCCTCATCTGTTTCCCTAACAACTTCTATAATTGCCTGCTCTGATAGGAACCCTGGCACTACCTCATACCTAAAATCCCTTACTCTAATCAGTCCTGCCCTCCAAAAACTCCTAGACTCTAACATGTTCCCCTCTCTTCTTATTACCGGGTTCAATAAAACTGGAACATTTAGTATCTCCCCTCTCTTCTCACACTCATATCCTACCCCAGGCAAAAAACTACCCCAGGCTTTAAACACCTCTGTATAGTATTCCGGCACCCTATCATACATCCGTGCTTTAAAGCACATCAACAACCCATAATCCCCACACCCCCCACATCTATGTACCCATTCCCTAAAGTATCCTTTCCATCCATGTCCTTTCTCCCAATACAAAAACCTTTTGACTGTTCTGACTCTCATTGCCCTCATCTTTATCTCCAAATCTACCAGTTTCAACCCTCCTTTATCATAATCTGCTACTAGTACATCATACGCTATTTATCCCCTTTCCTCTCCACAAAAAATCTGACACTAACATCCTGGTTTCTTTTAGAACCCACTCTGGTACATTCAATACACCTAATACATAAACATATTTTGACATTAACAGTGCATTAACAATTACAACTTTTCCCTTCAGTTTCATGTTCCTTTGCTTCCAATAATTCAATGTTGTTCTTATTTTATTCAAAACCCCTATCCATGTGTAATCAACAGCCTCCCTGTCATCCTCTCCAATATATATCCCCAACACTTTTATCATCCCCTTTACAATTTTCAAATCAAAATCACAATTGTCTGTATTCACTCCCCCTATACACAACATTTCAGACTTGTCAACATTCACTTTTGCACCAGAAGCCTTTCCATATATGTTTACACACCCCATTATTTTGTTCACACTATTTACATCCCTGACAGTACATGTCGTGTCATCTGCATATTGATGGTTTAGGCTAACTCCTCCCCCCGGCATATGTATTCCCTTAATTTATTTCTCCTGCTTAATATAAGCTGCCAATGGCTCCACATATATGCTATATAGCAATGCTGACAGTGGACACCCTTGTCTTATTGATCTACCCAAAGGGAAGGAGTCAGTCAATAATCCATCTATCTTTACTTTACTTCTAGCATTCTTATATAACAATTCAATCCAATCCCTCATAACAGTCCCAATCCCAAAATGTTCCATTGTTTAAAAAAAAAAATACATGTTCCACCCTGTCAAAAGCCTTATTTAAATCCAAAGATAACAATAAACCCCCTTCCTCCCTCATCTCCTTCACAGCATCCCTTAATGTGCACATATTCTCTGCCACATCCCTCCCTGGGACTCCATTGGCCTGGGTAGGTGCAATCATGTTTTTCATTACTTCATTCAATCTATTAGCTAATACTTTTGCTATGGTTTTATAATCACAATTAAGTAATGATAATGCTCTATAATTCTGTAATATGTTCCTGTCCCCTTTACCCTTATACAATAAAGGGAGCACCCCCAAGCCCATAGAGTCCGGAACCACCCTTTTATTCCCCATACACATATATACTCTGCACAATATAGGAGCCAGGATGTCAACAAATGCTTTATAAAATTCAGCCGTCAACCCGTCCGAACCCGGACTCTTATTTAGGTTTAACCCCATGATGGCTGTCTTAACCTCCTCCACCCTTAGATCTGCATCACACATTTTCCCTTCTTCTTCTGTCACCCTGGCTTCCACTGTTTCTAATACTTTATTCATACATTCCTCATTCACACCCCCAGATGTATATAGGTCTGTATAAAATGACTGCACAGTATCCATTATTCCCACTAAGTCAGTTATTATTTCACCTTCATCATTCTCTAATTCCTTAATTTTCCCTTTCTCTTTCTGTCTCTTCTCTAAACCTAAAAAGAATGCTGTACTCCTTTCTCCCTCAACCACATACCTTGCTCTACTCCTTACTAAAGCACCTTCACACTTTCTCTTCTCTAACTCCCTCAAATCTTCCCTCACCCTCAAATACTCTGTTAAATCATGCCCTGGAATATTATCAACTCTCTCCTGTTCTATTGCTAACCTTTTCTGCAAATCCCTTTCCTCCCTCACCCTCTCTTTCCCTCTCCGTTTTGCAAATGCTATTATTACAGCTTTTAATTTATCCTTCATCCCCTCCCACCACACACACACATCAATCTCATACATCTGGTCTTCCATAGCAACACTCACACACTCTCTTACTATCACCCCAAAACGTATATCTTTGAGCAAACTTGCATTAAAGCACCATGTCCCTCCTCTTCCCCCTACGTTCCCCGCACCTAGCTGGAAAGACTGAGCATCGTGGTCACTAAAGGCCATAAACCGATACTCAACCTTTCCAACCAGGTGCCTCACCTCCCTCTTCACTAAACACAAATCAATCCTTGATTGTCTCAAAACCCCCATCACCATTTGTCTCCTTGAAAAAACCTGTGTATCAGGGTGCCCCTCCCTCCATATATCCACCATTCCTCTTGTGCGCATCATGTCTAGCAGTACTGGGCCTGACGGATCATTCCTAAATTTCACCCCCCTTGTTACATCTAACCTATCCACCACCACATTATAATCCCCAACCATTATACAATTCCCAACACATTTCTCTTTCAAAGATTAAAAAAAAAAGTTTCTATATTTATCCACATTTGGTGCATATATACAATACAGTGCATACTCAATCCCTTGATATTCAAACCCCACTCCCACCACCCTTCCCTCATTGTCATTCATTATGTTCCTTACATTGTTCACCACCCCATTCTTTACCAAAATAGCCACCCCACAAGCATACACTGTTCCATTGCTTACATACACTTGTCCATTCCACCTCCTTCTTACCTCTTCCATTATGTCCTCTGTGCAATGCGTCTCTTGGAGGCATATGATTTCCTCCTTGTATGCTGCCAACACAAGCTCCATCTTCTTCCTATCTCTGAGTCCATTTGTGTTGACAGCAACAACCCTGACCATAGTCAAGATACCAAAAAAAAGGAACACATTCACCCCCATGTCATTTTCCTATAGCCACCTTGGTCTTCTTCCCTCGTGCTTTTGCACCCCTTCCCGATCTTGTCCTCACCCTCTGTACATCCTCATATAGTCCTTCATCGGAACCTTTTCTTTTTCCCACGCCCTCTGTTGAAGGCCCTGCCTCATCCATTTCTCCATCTCTTACAGCATTATCGAAGCTGGCTCCAATTTCCTCTCTCTCTTTACCCTCCACTTCCACCGAACCAGGCCCCTCCGCTCCTCCCTCCACTTCCGGCTCCAACTGCGTTTCCTCCACCACCTCAGCTTGTCCTCCTCCCTCCGTCACGTCTTCATGGCTCCTTTTCCCACCTTCTCCTTGTATCTCCACCTCTTCCTCCTCCACCACCTCCTCTTCCTCCTCTCCCATCATCTCCTCTTCTTCGTCCCCCTCCACCTCCACCTCCACCACCTCCTCCTCCTCCTCCTCCTCCTCACCACTGCTCACTCTCTCTCCTCCATCCCCTCCTCTCCTTCCAATGCATTCACGTGCATAATGTCCTCGTTTGTTACATTTAAAGCACACGAACTCCGGGCATTCTCGCAATACATGTCCTGGCTTAATGCACAGCCTACACACCCTTACTTGCTTATCGTGAAACACCCTAAAGTGATCCACTCCAACCAGGGTCTCAAACTTCGTAGAGTACGGCAAAGACCTCAACTCTTCTGTGAATTTCACTTTCATGTATCGAGTCCCGTCTGCTATGTCCGATCCCGCCCGGCCATGTCCTTCTCTTGATCTGTGACACCGCTTTCACCCCCCACGACTCCAGCCTCTGCCTGATCACGTCGTCTTTCAAATAAACCGGGAGATTCAAAAACGAGACCACCATCTCATCCACTGCCAAGTCCTTTCCCATTATCCTTACATTTTTAATCAGGAATCCATCTGTCAGCTTGTCCTTCCCTCTCCTCGATGACAGGGTAATTTCATATTTCCTGTCTCCTTTCGGCCGACAGCCCTCCACATTTCCACACACCTCCTTTATTCCTCTTAGCATTTCCATCACCGTAATGTTACTTCCTTGCTCCAGTCCCACTTCCACCGTCAGGCTCGCGTCGTACCGTTTATCCGTATTCCTTTCATCATTGTCCATTCCGTTCGTTGTGTTTGTTGCCATGTCGTCCGTCCTTAGAAGCCCCCGATCAGCACGAAGCTGTCGGGGTACTCAAAACCAACACTCACTTAAACTTAAATGTTATACAGTTCGATTGATTTGCCAAAATCTCTTGAAAGCTTTCTCAGACCAAACGCAAGTTTGTTTCCGTTCACCTCTCGCTCATGCGCAGACGGAGACTCTACCTCCTGCGCCACAGCCGGCCCATATAAATAAACTTTACTTACTTACAATATTCTCCTCCAATGCCTTTCTTTTTGAAGAAGCGAGCGAAGGACGGAGGACAGGACACAAGGAACCGAGTTTCAAAAAATTAGAAAAGGCGCTCTTGGAAAAGAGTTAACTATCCCTTTAACACTATAACAGCCACGGGTGGGGTTATTTGACCAAGTGAGTAAAAAAATGTTATACCTTTGCACTCTATCAAATTTCAGGACCCTCCTTTCATGACTTTTTCTAGATATGTGTGTTCTACCCCCCAGTATCCTTACATTTTCAAAATCATCAGGATAAGCTAATATAAAGCTAATTTGTAGTTTTTCTGTGTAGGCGGCAGGCTAATTTACAAGACGCGCCAACTAGTGGTCTTTGTGTGTAAGTAGCAGATTCCCATTCTAAAGACCATTCTAAATGACCATCAAGTCAGTTGACCCCTGAGGCGGCTCTTATAGTAGGTAAAATAGGCACGGCTGTTCTGGTGTTAAGGAAGGAGGAAGGACACATTTCCAGGCCGGACTGTACAGTATACTGTATGACCCATGACTGTTCAGTATACTGTATGAGCTTGACGTCTGGACAGAGATCCATTTTCACCGCTTTAACTCTTCAACTCTCAATTAAATATGCCAATGAACATGCATGTCTGTATCAAGGCACTTGATCCTTGGTATTCTTGGTATACTATCCTAGTATTCTTCTTGTGTTTGGCAACTAAAAAAAGACCTCATTTAAAATACTGGAATTAAATAAAAAAATGGAAATTCTGGCTTCAATGGAGTACAGTACATTTACAAGTGAGATGATTATGTAGTGTAAGGTCAATTACTGATCATTTTCCAGCAAGCTTTTGTTCCCAGTGTCAGCCTGCAGTTATGAGGACACTTCCATTTTCGCTTCATTTCAAGTCAGCAGGAATTTCAAGTAGAACAGTGCGTGCTGTTGGAAGTGAGAAAGCCTAGTCCTTATGCGCACAGTCGTGTGGTCAGGTAGACCCAGGCTTGAATTCCGTCAGTCACACTGATGTGGAGATTCAGCCCCAGATTGCCACGGTTACTGTAGAGGATGAAGGGCTGAAGGTGTCTCAACCCCTGTCTGTTCAGATAGGGCGATGGAAGGATGCCATTGTAATATATTTACTTTAAAGAATTTGGTTGAAATAGATCACGAGTAAAACTTAGACTATTTATTCAATCAAAGTTACAATTACTGGTTACAGCATTCCTCTCTGATCAGAGCTCTGCTCAGCTGGGGGGAGAGGAAGAGAGCTCTTTGTCTTTTCCTCACACCTTTCAGGGTATATACAGGAATCTTGAGGTTCATTTCAATACCTTTCTAAGACTTTTTAAAGACCTTGTCAATATTTTTCCAGACCTCACCGCCACTTCAAGCTGTAACCGTTTACATCAGTGACACCTTTAACTTAACAGGTTTAGTTTGCAATAGACTAGACCACTATCATACAACAGAATTTCCGGTTCATCTTAGTTTTTTAAGAAAACTAATAAATTCACGAACTTTTACTAAAAGTTTTTAGGACTCAAACTCTTTGGACAGAGTCTAATTCAGACCTCGTAAATGATAAGACTTTTTAATACTTATTAAGGGTCTTGATTTTCCCAAAATTGATTAATCAACTTTTAATACTTTTCAAGACACCGCGGATACCCTGCCTTTATAACCCCAATGACCAGGGTGTGAAAAAAGGGGGTTAGGTTACAGCAGGGCAAGGGGCAGGGGGCAGGTCACAGGAAGGGAGGCCATATTGAAATGAACATGTGACTTCTAAGACAAAGCAATGCTAATTCTTAAAAACCGGTGTAAGAAAAAAACAGCCATGAATGCGTGTGCAACAAGACAAATTCTACAGGTCTATACACAGGTTTATGTGTGTGTGTGTGTGTGTGTGTGTGTGTGTGTGTGTGTGTGTGTGTGTGTGTGTGTGTGTGAAAATATACCACACCATAGTAGCTGCTTGTCAGAGAATGATTAGAGAGGACATCTCTGCCTGTCGTTACTGATCAATATAAGTGAGCTCAGGTGCACCAGCACCTCACTAATGCCCCCCTGCTGTCGTCCCCCCCATGTCGATCCTGTCTGGGGAGGTAGCTGTCTCTGTGTCCTTGGACAACAAGGGGACGCTGTTCGAATCAACCTGGACGGCTGCGGTGGAGAGTTTTTACCACGGTCGGTTAGGTGTGAATCTCCCACTTTGGGCTATGCCACCTGTCCCCTGGGGATGGTGTGGGGTGTATGTGTGTTATGTGTGTGTGTGTGTCTGTGTTTGCATGCCTGTGTGCGCGTCCGTATATGCGTGCGTGTGTGTGTGTGTGTGTGTGTTCAGTGTGTGTGTGAGTGGTGTGGGGGGGGGGGGCTAAACCGAGCAGGTGGCAGCGTGTGTTGAGCGAAACGTCTTCACCAATCAGCGGAGACCCCCTCAACCTTGGGCTGGGGGGAGAATCCTGCCTAGGCCCTCTGTCACGCTACGGCTAAAGTGGAAGAGACACGCAGACAGAAGCTGTTATCCAGTCTTATTTACTCCCCCGCTCTACATACACACACACTCCTTTTTCACAGCGTGCGGAGCTCGAAACATTCTGTTCTTTGCCCGATATCGTTTCTTCCTTACCTGCTACCCCCTCAGACGTTTATCAGGCTGTTGACAGCTCCTGCGGATGAGCCTCTGTCAGCTTTGTCTCGACCCACATCCGTGTCACTCAAGTCACGTAAGGGGAGAAACACACCTTTAACATCCCGCTCTGAGGGTGCGAGAGATTTTTCTCTCTCTCTCTCGTTTTTTTCTCATCTTCATTAAAACCCACTGTTGGAGGAGGCCTGGTGTTGTGTGCACTATATTACCATTAGCCAGGAGAGCTATGCTAAGGGCGAGCACCTTTCATTATAACCTGTGTCTTTGAGACGGGGATGGAAACCAGGCGGTTCAGGAGGTCGGAGGAGGCTTGCGTTCATTCAAAGCTACGGTTGAAACACGAGTAGCCTCGCCCCAGAGGACCCGTGTTATGTTGGCCCCATCATAGCACCCTCACCTGTAGCAGAGGAGAGGTGCCTGGTTAAAAGCATTCAGAAGTGGCCTGGGGTGGTCCAGTGGTCTCGCACCACGGTCTGCAGTGTACACATAAAGCCCATGTCGGCATGGGTTTGAATCCAGTCCATGCTCTGCTGACATGCCCTCTTCTCCTTACTTTCATGTCTATCTCCACTCTCTCTACCCCCCCTCCCCCCCCCAAAAAAAGCATTCAGTAGCCAAACGCCTTGACATACCATATCCTGACTCTAAGGTATGATTGTCCACAAAGTATATTGCCATAGGTTTCATTTTGTATTACTGTATAGATTCAATTTTACTACCACTATATAACGCTATACCAGTAGGCTACATATCTTTTAGGCTTTATTAGGATGACAGTTACAATGTGAAGGTTTGGCAAGGAAATTCAGCTATATTTTGTTAGTATTTTTTTTTTTATAGTAAAGCATATCTTAATAAAAAATAATCTGACTCCAAGTAATGGAATTAACACTATGTGCAAATAATCAATGAGTTTGTGCTGAATTAGTGCAAGAATGGTCAAATATTAATCAAATATATCAAATGAGGCTTTACTAACGCGTAAGGAAAATACTTCATAGAAACATTTGACATTTTACCCTGAATGGTAGATATAGAGGGAATAAAGAGAAGAGTGAGAGAGAGAGAGAAAAAGACCCAAGACCATGAGGTCTAAGTACTGTACTCCCATGACAACAAGAGGAAGAAAAAGAGAAGGAATCTGTGCCTCTTCCTTCTGTTTTATAGACCATTGCATTTAAATTAGGAGCTGTTTGCAAGGTAGACCAATCAGAATTCATCCTATCCATTGTATACTGATGCACAATTTTGACACTGCCCAGAGCACAGAGAGATCACAGCCAACTGCCTCATCAAGGGAAGGGATCTCAAGGAAGAGGGGGGGGGGCAGGATTGCTCACAGTGCTGCCACAGTGACAGTCTGATATCAACATGGTAAACCATCGGTAAACTACTGTAAGAGATTGAGTTGAAGAAATGAGGGACGTTCCAGGAATATCGTAGCTCCATCAAATTGGAAACATTTCTTCAAAATCAACATTTAGTTGTGGCGTAAGGTCTACGGCATGTTCTGAAAACAGTCATCCGTTAAGATTCAGATCCCAGATTCAGATTCAATTGAATTGTCATTGGCATAGTACAAGTACAGTGACAACGGAATGCATTCTGCATCTAGCCAGATAGTGCAGATAGCCATAGGTTATAGATATATATACAGTATATATATGTACAGTGAGTTATGTACAGACAGGGGCGAGGTATGTACAGTATATGCAGAAACAGCAATGTTCATCCTGTTGGGGGGAGTGAAGGGGGCTGGAGGTGGAGGGGGCTGGGGCTGGGGGGGCTGTGCAAAGTACATCCTGTTTGGGGGTGGAAGGGGGGGGGGGCTAGAGGGGCAAGGCTACCTCCGGGGTCTAGAGTTCAGTAGCCTGACAGCTGTAGGGAAGAAGCTGTCCGCCAGCCTGCTGGTGCGGGAGCCTAGACTCCTGTACCCCCTCCCATGTGGGAGGAGCCTAGACTCCTGTACCGCCTCCCATGTGGGATGTGGATTTGATAGCGTTTCTTCCAACAAAAGCCTCATTGAAAACACATTGAGAAAACAGACCGTTCTCTGGCCACTAGTAAGCTGTGTGTAAGTAAGCGTTGGACCTAGACAGACTCCGGTCTTCCTCAACGTTTGAACATTTGACATTGAAATGCAAGATAGCTAACGAAGATAGCTAGGTGTTGTCGTTCAGGATTAAACCAGGTGGTTTCACAAGACCACACAGAGTTTGCTTTCCATCTTTAATTATATCTTCAGCAGCCCCCCCACCCCGGGGAAGTGGTGTGGGGGGAGAGGCCCTGGGATAGTATCATGGCCGACCGGTATAATCACCCTGCTGTCTGTGTCAGTCCAGAGCCTTCTCAGCAGGTGCCCCCCGTGTGCTGTTTCGACTCACCCACGAACGCTTAATTAATAATCAAGCTAATTGGATATAAGTCCCCTATAGTGCAGTCTTGTGTGTGTGTGCGTGTGTGTGAGAGTGTGTGTGTGTGTGTGTGCGCGCGTTTGTGCGTGTGCGTATGCATGTGTGTGCATGTGTGTGTGTGTGTGTGATAAGACAGAAAGAGTTCTGCAGTCTGCATGTAAGCAGTGAAGAATTGTGAAATGTGATGGTGCTCAAGTCCTCTATAGTGCAGTCTTGTGTGAGTGTGTGTGTGTGTGTGTGTGTATGTGTGTGTGTGTGTGTGCATGTGTGTGTGTGCGCAAGTGTGTGATAATAGACAGAAAGAGTTCTGCAGTCTGCATGTAAGCAGTGAAGAATTGTGAAATGTGATGGTGCTCAAGAGGCTATTTCCATGTTCTTACATGTAGGTTGCACTGGGCTCTACCCATGTATAATAAACTGAGAAATAGACAGAAGTCTATTCTCCACCTCTCCAATGCTCCATTATTCATGATTGATTATTAGAATGGATTTTTCTCTTTTTGGTGCTGAATCCATTAATTGCCACTGTGTCAAAGTTGTCTAGAAAATCCTCAACCCCTAATTATGCTTACTAAATAAATAACCTGTGCTCATACATTTTAGAATGTGCTGTCCAGCAAAAAAGGACAATTGCTTTGACAATTACTCTTTTATGTACTTAATTGCATCATAAGTAAGTATTTTATTTTCCCCATTGACTTCCATATCTAATCTATCCTTTAATTGGTCTGAGCAGTAATGCATTGTACAGCACTACAAAAAGAGTGGACATAATTCGCATGAACACATTATGAACACTATGTATGGCAGCCGAATTATTAACGCTAAAAGCTTATCATGCTTTAGTTTGTGATTTTAAATTAATTCTGCTTGTAACAGAGGTTCTTTGACACTTTACCTGAAGTGTAATAACCATAGTTACCACCCTTTTAAAATACAGTGAGAGTCAACGCCAAACGAGCTTCCCCCATGACAAATGTGACAGGGTTAGGGTAAGGTCATTTTTCAGTTGTTTATAGATTATGAAAGTGCAGATTGTAACTTTCAAATGATGTGTCACACATTTAAATCTGAATATAGTTGAAGAAGATATGCTTATTTGAATGTTGGTTCACTTCAAACAGAGAATTGGAGAAAAATCGCTCCGAATCAAAACACGCGTTTGCTACCAGCACATTATTTAACAGCTAAAAATAAAACATTGCTATGTACGAACATCTAACTGCATGTTCAGCTTATCAAAACATGCTGATATAACGCCAACATGCTAAAAACATATAAGCACACATGCCTATGAAACAGGATGGCTGACGATACAGTGAATCCAATTCACAAATGATCAGTATTTAGTGATCCTAAAACTGTTAGTTATATTGAGTGGCTTTTCAGCACTTAAACCTTCGTATTATGACCCAAAAAACTTTTTGGGTCATTTGGGCGACTTGAGAACTGCCGATATGCAGACCTATTCACCAGACCGTATCACATTCAGTGTCATTCAAGCATCTGCCTTATGGATTATTCAGGTCGGCTGTCATTAACCTTCATGGGAGGTTATGTCTGTATGGTTGACATTAGGTAGGCTGGCTGTCATAGCATGATATATGGCTGTAATGCTTTATCAAGGCATCATGTACTGTAGGTGTACTTCAAGATCTTGTTTTGAAACATTTTCTTAGCCTGAGCAGAGCAAGTAACTTGGCCAATGCTCCCTGTCTAGGGAGGCTGTATGTGAAAGCTTTTTTCTCTCTCTATCTCTTTCTCTCTCCCTCTTTCTTTCTTTCTTTCTCTCTCTCTCTCTCTTTCCATCTCTGCTCGCTCTGTGCATGGGTGGGATGTAGAAGGGAAAAGCATGAAACCTGCAGGGCAGTTTTTTATATTAGATGTCAGGCTTCAGATAAAGACTCAAGCCACTGGGTAAACACTTTGACAGCTGCTACAGAGGATATTTTGTCTGTGAAATGGAGTTGGGATTACTCCAGGTGAAAAAAAGAGGAAAAGAGAAAGAGAGAGCAGCACCATCTCACTTCTCTACAATAACTATAGTGCTGATGTATAGTGTATATATGTATACACTGATATGTAGTGTATATGGTTTGATTATAAGAGCTACATTTTAGGTCATCTTAGAAAAGCTCTTATAGCTTGAAAATATTTTTAAAATAATAACATGGGAAATTACCAAAATAAACAGGCCTTCTCTTTTGTTTCTGTAATATTGGCTTGTCAAGATTGTGAGCAGCATGCATCTGGTTAAAAAGTCCTCAAATCCTCATGGTAATTTTTCAGTTTTTTCCCCCCCAGATTATGTAAATGCAGATTATAAAATTTCGAATGACGTTTCACACATTGAAATCTGAAAATAGTTGAAGAAGATATACATACTGTCCACCTCAAACCAAATAGCGGAGGAACGAGCTCTGAATCAAAACACAGGCTGGTAAACACAACTGGTAATAGCTTGCGCTAAAAAGGAACTTCGCTACGAACATCTAATGTTGATGTTCTATCAGCATGTTGTGGTCTGCTAAACATGCAGTTTGATGTTCAAGGACGATGATCTTTCTTAGCTGCTAGCTAGTGATGATAGCATACACGTCTGTTTTGATTCAGAACAATAATTTTTCTCTGATTCCCTGTTTGAGGTGTACCAACATTCAAATGAGCAAATCTTCTTCAACTATTTTCAAATCTTAATGTATGACACATTATTTAAAAGCATACAATCTGCACTTTCATAATCTGTAACCCTGTTTGAGGACTTTTTCACCAGAACCTGTCGCAAATAGTTATTGTTGTGTTCTTAGCACAGAGTCTGTTGGGACAAGGATAACTGAGAAATAATAACGATTCGGCGCATCGCCCGACAGGTGCACTGGAGTCCCAACTGTTATCAGTCCAAACCCTTTCGGTTTCGCTGTCGCACTGTTTTTAGTTCATACCCTTTCGGGATCGCTGCCCTGTTCGCACTGAGCTCCGTGCCGCTCATCTCTCCCAGTACTCTACTAAAAATTGAAACAAACACACATTTGTTGCCTTTGGTAATGGGATAAATAGCGCCAGTCGACACTAATTACCCTATCACCCACACTCCACCACAGTCCTGTAGCTCCCTCTACAAGCCAAACACTGCATGCTCCCCACAGTTATACACATTGAAATCAAGTCTGCATCAGGTTTGAAATTATGAGAATTATAATAATAAACTTTGTTGCATTTCAAATCTCTAGCAAACCGAACTAGTAAACAAAAGCGACGTGGCCGTGCACATCATTATTTTATTTGACAAGAATCTGACAGCTTGTCCCAAAAACATTGCGAGTCACAATCTTGTCTTTTCTATGAATGCTTTGGTGCTCTTATCAACAACATAGCCTTTGAAGAAACAGCCCAATATGAGCGCAGTGCAGTAAACAATCTGGTGCTTTCCAGCATTCTTCGTAATCGACTTGCCAACAGAAATGTTCATCTGCTCATACAGCATGTGGAGGAGACACATCACTCCATGTCTGTCGATGGTATGGCTCCCTGTCTGACTCCGACTCATTGCTACTTAGCTACTTGCTAAATGCTTCTCTCTCCTAACAACACCATGTCTGCAGCAACCATAATACTTCAAAAGTTAACAAACCACACCTACAACTGAATGTATTTAGAGATAAAGAGGAAAGTTATTGTAGTAGATGATGGATCTTGATGGAGGTTGGTTGTCTGTGGTGGAGGACTCTGGTCATCGGCCCTGGAGGTGTCTGCTGTGAATGCAGCCCTGGAGGTGTCTGCTGTGAATGCAGCCCTGGAGGTGTCTGCTGTGAATGCAGCTTTTTCTTTGTGTGCCACAGATCCTCCGCTCGTAGAACCTGCAGACATGGAGCAGCCCCCATCATTATCTCCTGGAACAAGGCCGGACCAATCAGGATTGTGTTCTCACTCATAAAGAACCGCACTACAGTTCACTTGGATGAGGACCAAGACCACCCTTTTTTTGTGAACTACAGTCCGATTGTTTGGTGCACGCCCAAGTTTAGATGGAGTGTTGACACCTGTCCAAATCATCTGAACTCAGCAAAACGTTTGTAAAACGCACCAAACGAGGTAGGCGTGAACGTGCAAAAGAGTGTGAAAAACTTGATCATCACAGGCATTCTATTTTGCCTTTATTTCCAATAAGTATTTCAACACTGATATATATGATACACTCACCGGCCACTTTATTAGGTACACCTCGCTAGTAGTGGGTAGGATCCCCTCTTTTGCCTTCAGAACTGCCTTAATTCTTCGTGGCATAGATTCAACAAGGTGCTGGAAACATTCCTCAGAGATTTTGGTCCACATCGACATTAAAGCATCATACAGTTGCTGAAGATGTGTGCCAAGACAATATCCCCCACACCATTACACCACCACCACCATGTTCGCCCAGAGAACTGCCGCTCACTGGTTATTTTCTCTTTTTCTTACCATTCTCTGTTCCCCCTAGAGATGGTTGTGCGGGGAAATCCCAGTAGATCAGCACTTTCTGAAACACTCAAAACAGCCCGTCTGGCACCAACACCCATGCCATGTTCAAAGTCACTTATATCATCTTTCTTTACCATTCTGATGCTTGGTTTGAACTTCAGCAGATCGTCTTGACCATGTCTACTGGAGGTAGAGCAGTAGGTAGAGATGGAGGTAGAGCAGGAGGTAGAGCAGGAGGTAGAGCTGGAGCTAGAGCAGGACGTAGAGCAGGAGGTAGAGCTGGCGTCTAATGATCGCAAGGTTGGCAGATCAGCCCCAGCTGGCCACATGTTGAAGTGTCCTTGGGCAAGACACTGAACCCCAGAATTGCTCCCAATGAGCGGGCCGGCACCTTGCATGGTAGCTTGTCGCCATTTGTGTGAATGGGTGAATGAGAGGCCATTGTAAAGGAATTGGAATAAGGCGCTATATAAGTCAGTCCATTTACCATTTTTACCATTTGACTAGCGAGTGTGTCATTGATTTTCAACCACGTTGACATTTATTTACATTTCTCAGAATAAAAGTCAGAACATGTTGATTGGTTGCTGTTACGTCTTCTGCCTGGACTAACAGTAATAAGGATGCATGAACAAGGAGCTACAGTTTTCATATCTTTACTGTCAACGTCAAGTTCTACAACAACATGTACATATCAATACGCACCAACATAACATGTACATATCAATGCGCACCCACAGTATAGCAACAACATAAAATAGTCCCATGCCTATTGCATACATAACAATTCCTTCCTTCCAGCATTGATGTAACCCCCAAACATCACAAAGTAAACAGTGTGTTCAGTAACTAACCATAACAGAAATATAATGCTCTATCAAAGGTAAGTTAGTCAGTCCTGACTACAATTCAAGTCTCTGAGGTGCTCTGCGATTTCTCTCAGGGTAACGCCTTGGTTGAGAACCAGAGCCAGTGGCCCTCAGTTGAGGTTCAACAGCCTGTGCAGGTTCAGCATCATTATCAGTGTCAAAGTCCTCTAGTGTTGCCAGAGTAGACTCATCCGAGTCTGGAGGTGCCACTGATTCCTTAGCTGTGGTATTGTGAGCTGTTGCATCCAGTAGCTGGTCAACATGCCTGCGCCAGACGATGTCAGGCCCTACACTCATGGTGTAAGTCAGTGGTCCTGTCCGTGACAGAACCTCACCAGGCTGCCATTTCTGGTTGTTACCTCTATAGTCTCTGGCAAGCACTTTGTGTCCAACACTGAAAATCGTCAGTTGCCGTTGTGTCTGTCCACTAGAACACTGCTTCTCCAACACATGTTTGCGGATGTCTGGTTTTAGCAAATCCAAATGCGATCTGAGGTTCCTGCCCATGAACAGCATAGCCGGTGTCTGGCCCGTTGTGGCGTGAGCTGTGTTTCGGTAAGCCAGCAGGAAGTTTGCTACTTTCTTTTGTAACACTGTTCCATCCTTCCCACTTGCTTTCATTGACTGCTTGAAAGATTGTACAAAACGTTCCGCCAAGCCGTTGGTTGCAGGATGGTGAGGAGCTGAGGTAAGGTGTTTGACACCATTCCGTTTGAGGAAACTCTGGAACTCCTCTCCAGTGAATATACTCGCGTTGTCACTCACCAGTTGTTGGGGCAGCCCTGTGCGGGAGAAGAGTGTGCGCAGTATATGCACAGTGCACTGAAGATGTGGTCTGTTTCACTGTGAAGACTTCGGGCCACTTTGAATGGGCGTCAACCACAATGAGGAAAATCCGATCCATGAAGGGCCCTGCGTAGTCTGTGAATACGTTGCCACGGGGTAGTGGGCCATTCCCATGTGTGGAGGGGTGCCGTCTGGGGTTGGCGCTGTATCTGTTGGCATCCACTGCAGGTCTTAGCCAGGTCCTCTATTTGACCGTCTATGCCAGGCCACCAGACATAGCTTCTAGCAAGGCTCTTCATCTTAACCACACCGAGATGCCCTTCGTGTAATGATTCCAACACTCGTGAACGCAGCTTGGGTGGCACAATGACACGCGTACCCCACATGACACAGCCTTGACACACTGATAGCTGGTCACAACGGGTGGAGTACTCAGGTAGCTGGAGGTAGCCCTGTGTTGGCCATCCATTCACTGTCAACTCATATACTTTAGACATGGTAGGATCTCTGTTGATCTCCATTTGTATCTGAGCTCTTGTGGCAGGAAGTGACTCCAGTTGGGTCAACTGGAACGCGTCAACTGGATCCGTTGTGTCCTCCACAGGGTGTGCCTCGTGTGGGAGGCGTGAGAGTCCATCGGCGTTTCCATGTTGTTTAGTTCCTTTAAACTCAATGGTGTAGGTGTGCGCACCCAGAAACAGAGCCCATCTTTGTAAGCGTGCTGCTGTCATTACTGGGATACACTTTTGAGGGTTAAAGATTGATACGAGGGGCTGATGATCTGTGATCAATGTGAAGTGCTTTCCATATAGATATTGATTAAACTTATTCACCCCCCCATACTAAACTCAAGGCTTCTCTGTCAATTTGAGCATAGTTGCGTTCTGCCGAGTTGAGAGATCTTGACGCGAAAGCGATTGGTCGCTCAGTTCCATCAGGCATTTTGTGTGAGAGCACGGCGCCAATACCATACGGGGACGCATCGCAGGCCAGGTGCAGGGGGAGACTGGGGTCAAAGTGCGTTAAGACCTCTTCTGAGGTGATTAGCTGCTTAGCAATCTCAAATGCTCGTTCACAGTCCTTTGACCACTTCCATTTCCTGCCCAACTGTAACAAACAGTGTAAGGGGTGCAAAACAGTGGAGAGGTTTGGCAGAAACTTGTGGTAATAATTAATAAGGCCCAGGAAGGAGCGCAGCTGGCTCACATTCTCTGGTTTTGGTGCTCTCAGAACAGCATTGATTTTGTCCTGAGATTTGTGGAGGCCATGTCTGTCGATGGTGTGACCACAAAACTCGATGGAGTCTTTGAAAAATTTGCATTTCTTCTTGTTTGCTCTCAGTCCGTATTCCTCCAATCTGGACAGGACTGTCTTCAGGTTTGCCAGGTGTGTCCCATCATCAACTCCAGTGACAATGATGTCGTCCAGATAGCATTGTGTGCCCGGTATCCCTTGGAGTACTTGATCCATTGCACGTTGCCATATCGCTGGGGCACTAGATATACCAAAGACCAATCTGTTGTACTGGTTAAGGCCTTTGGTGGTGTTTATGGTCAGGTACTTTCTTGATGACTCCTCCACCTCCATCTGCAAGTATGCCTGAGCAAGGTCTATCTTTGAGAAACGCTCTCCACCCGCCAGGGACGCAAAGATATCATCTATGCATGGGAGGGGATACTGATCTGCATGCAGGACAGGATTTACTGTGACCTTGAAATCACCACAGATTCGTACCGCACCCGTCTTCTTGACTACGGGCACAATAGGTGTTGCCCAGTCACACCAGTCGACCTTGGAGAGAATACCTTGGTCCTCCAATTGCTGGAGCTCCGCCTCCACCTTGGGGCGAAGGGCGTAGGGCACCGGACGAGCCTTGTGAAACTTGGGTTTTGCATCATCCTCGAGTACGACCTGTGCTTTCATGTGTTTCAGGGTGCCTATTCCGTCTTGGAAAACCTGTGCAGACTGTGTCAGTATCTGTGCCAGACTTTCCTTTGTAGTGCTGTTGTTTTGTTTTGAGGTGATCTGCATTGCCTTTATTGACTGCCAATTAAGCTGGATACTTCTTAGCCATTCACGTCCAAATAAGGGTACCCCCACACATTGCAGCACATACAACTCCAACCTCTGTGTGTCATTCTCATTCTTCACTTTCACTTTCAGTTTTCCCATGGGAGATATTTTCTCACCTGTGTACGTTTTCAACATCACTGAGGTAGGTTTTAGTTTCAGATTTGAAAAGTTCCTCACATAGCTTTTGTGGGAAATTATTGAGAGGGCAGATCCAGTATCTAACTCCATCTTCAATTTCACTCCCTCTACCTCAGGTGTCACCCATATGATTGTACGACCTGTCTCTTTAAGAGAGTGAAGTTCGAGGCATGACAACTCAACACTTGAATCACTTGAATCAGTTTCACTGACCTGATGTACATTTCTGTCTCTCTTTCCTGTGTCTTATCACATGGCTTTGATTTGCAAATTTCTGTATGTGTCCTCTTTTGTTGCACTGTCTACAGTCTTTATCTTTGAACCAGCAATCAACTGGGTCATGTGACTTGTTCCCACACCGATAGCATGCCATTGGCTTGTCATCCCTTTTTGTGTGCATTCTATTCACAGAGCATTCTCCCATATATATATTTTGCAGTTGAACTGAGTCTTTTGCAACAGTTTCCATTGACACGGCGATGTCACGCGCGGTCTCCAGTGTCAGATTATTTTTGGTCAGGAGCCTTTTCTGCATGCCTTCATTGTGCAATCCGCAGACGAGCCTGTCTCTGAGCGCATCCGATAGTCCCGCCCCAAATTCACAGTGTTCAGCCAGTCTACGGAGCTCCGCGATATAGTCCGCTACAGACTCGGTTTTGTGTTGGTCTCTCTTATGAAATCGGAAACGTTCGGCTATCACTAATGCCTTCGGATTCAAGTGGGCTTTCAGCAAATCTACATTCTCTTCAAAAGTATTTTGTGCTGGCTTTTCCGGCACGGTGAGGTTACGCAGCAAATTATATGCCTTTGCCCCCATCAAGCTCAAAAGCACGGCAACTTTCTTATCATCTTTGACTCCATTAGCCACACAATATTGCTTGAGTCTCTCCACATAAGTAGACCAATCTTCTACCGTACCGTCAAAACAGTCCATTTGTCCAAAATGTCCAGCCATTTTCACTTAGTTCCTCTTATTTTACTCACTTTTCTTTCAATTCTCTCCCGTCTTCTGCAACCTTGCACTGCGGGGATCGTTACGATTCTCGTCGCCACTTCTGTTACGTCTTCTGCCTGGACTAACAGTAATAAGGATGCATGAACAAGGAGCTACAGTTTTCACATCTTTACTGTCAACGTCAAGTTCAACAACAACATGTACATATCAATACGCACCAACATAACATGTACATATCAATGCGCACCCACAGTATAGCAACAACATAAAATAGTCCCATGCCTATTGCATACATAACAGTTGCCGACTTGTTCCCCCTTACCCCAGCTGCCGTCACAATTTATTATTATATTTGAGAGTGCTGGCTGTATTATTTACTTATTAAGTATTTCAACACACCTGATTAGAGGCATCTTAAAAAGACTAACCTGCTTGGGAAGATTGTGTTTTCATTGTCATTGTCTACTGAGGTACATTTCAGCAAATATCTCTGTTTGAGAGTGGAGTGTGAGATTATCACATGAACAGCCATGGGTGGGATCTTTTGACCAAGTAAAAAAAATGTTCTTCCTTTGCATTTACATTTACATTTTTGGCATTTAGCAGACGCCTTATTCCAAAGCGACTTACAATCAATACATTTGAATACTAAGCATGTGAATCAGCAGTCCACCATTCGTTGCAGGAAGAGTACTCTAGCTCGGGCCCGGGGCCACTGATAGAAGGAAAAACCTTCTCCCTATTATTGCCTTCTACTAAAACTTTTTTATTTTTTTATTTTTTATTACTGGAGAAACTGAGAAACAGTACAAGGGGGGCAATAGAAGTTCTTAGGGACACAGTAGAGGGGAAAGCGGGTGTCTTTAGGAGACGTAGTGGTGAGGGTCAGAAGATGTCTCAGGAGGAGCAGTTAAGATGTAACCTGAAGAGATGGGTCTTCAGTCTACGACGGAAGATGGGTAGTGACTCTGCCGTTCTGACAGCCGTGGGGAGCTCATTCCACCAGCGGGGAGCCAGTGTTGTGAAGAGACGTGATCGGGCAGCCCGACTGCTGTGTAGAGGAGGTGGGGCCAGTCGGCCAGCTGAGGTGGAGGAGCGGAGTGAGCGGGCAGGGGTTTGGGGGGTTACCATTTCCTTCAGGTAGGCAGGGGCTGTCCCTTTAGCTGCCTGGTATGCAAGCACCAGGGTCTTGAATCTGATGCGAGCTGCTATCGGGAGCCAGTGCAGGGTGCGAAGGAGAGGGGTGACATGCGAGTATTTGGGGAGGTTGAATACCAGCCGGGCAGCAGCATTCTGGATGAGCTGCAGAGGTCTAATGGCTGAAGCGGGGAGCCCAGCCAGGAGTACATTGCAGTAATCCAGGCGGGAGATGACCAGTGCCTGGGTCAAGAGTTGCGCTGCCTCTCTGGTAAGGAATGGTCGTATCCTTCTGATGTTGTAGAGGACGAATCTGCAGGAGCGAGCCGTTGCTGCAATGTTCTCCGCACAGGATAGTCGGTTATCCAGGATCACTCCAAGGTTCTTGGCTGTCAGGGAGGGGGTTACAGTAGAGTTCTCCACTGTAATGGAGAAGTCTTGGAGAGGGCAGGCTTTCCCGGGGATGAAGAGGAGCTCGGTCTTGTTAGGATTGAGCTTGAGATGGTGGTCAGCCATCCAAGTTGAAATGTCAGCGAGACATGCTGAGATACGGGTTGCCACGTGTACATCAGACGGGGGGAAGGACAGGAAGAGTTGAGTGTCGTCTGCGTAGCTGTGGTAGGAGAGCCCATGTGAAGAGATTACCGAGCCAAGAGACTTGGTGTAGAGGGAGAAAAGTAGGGGTCCTAGGACAGAACCCTGGGGTACTCCAGTGGAGAGGGTTCGTGGAGAAGATAGCGATTCTCTCCAGGTCACCTGGTAGGAGCGGCCCGCCAGGTAGGAAGAAAACCAGGAGTGTGCGGTGCCAGAGATGCCCAGGTCTGAGAGGATAGAGAGAAGGATCTGGTGATTGACTGTGTCGAAGGCAGCAGACAGGTCAAGGAGGATGGGAACAGAGGAGAGGGAGGAAGCTTGGGCAGAGTGGAGGGCTTCCGTGACAGCAAGTAGCGCAGACTCAGTGGAATGCCCAGCCTTGAAGCCGGATTGGTGGGGGTCTAAGTGATCCATCTTCCGGAGATAGTCAGTCAGTTGTTTAGATGCCGCGCGTTCAAGGGTTTTGGAAGGGAAGGAGAGAAGGGATACAGGTCTGTAATTGTGGGCAGATGATGGGTCAAGGGTAGGTTTCTTGAGGAGAGGCTTGACTCTGGCTATTTTGAAGGCCGCTGGGACAGATCCTGTGGATAGGGAGGAGTTGATTAGGGTGGTAAGGTAAGGAAGGATGTCGGGGGAAATGGATTGGAGAAGGGGGGAGGGGATGGGATCAAGAGGGCATGTGGTTGCCCGCTTTGATGTGATAAGTGTGAGAATCTCATCGGGGGAGAGGGGGGAAAAAGATGACAATCCAGAGACCGAGTGTCGAGGAGAGAGTTTGGAAGGGGTGTTAGCATTGTTAGTGGGAGGAGGGAGAGGTGGGGGGGAAAAGGTGCTGCTGATGTCGTCCACCTTTTTTTCAAAGTAGGTGACAAAGTCATCGGCGGACAGGGAGGAAGGGGGAGGGGGAGGAGGTGGATTAAGGAGTGAAGAGAACGTGGAGAACAGTTTTCTAGGATTAGAGGCAGAAGAATGTATTTTGGAATGATAGTAGGATGCTTTAGCAGCTGATGCCGAGGAGGCGTAGTTGGCAAGGAGAGAGTGATAGAGGTTAAGGTCATCAGAAAGGCCAGTTTTTCTCCATTTCCTCTCAGCTGCTCTGAGCTCTAGTCTGCAAGCATGTAGCATTTCAGAGAGCCAGGGAGCTCGAGGAGAGGATCGAGCTGGCTTCAAGGTTAGTGGACAGAGGGTGTCGAAGGATGAGGTGAGAGCGGACAGGAGGGTTGAGGATGCCGCATCAGTGGATAGAAGGGAGAAGGATTCGACAGAGGGTAGGGAGGATAGGACAGAAGAAGAGAGGGTGCTGGGGGACAGGGTACGTAGGTTACGACGAGACGGTCTTAAGTGGTTAGAGGCTGAGGGGGAAGAGGAAGTTTTTAGGGGAAGGGAGAAGGATATAAAGTGGTGATCTGAAACTGGAAGAGGGGTAACGGTAAGGTTGGAAGTGTGGGAAGATCTGGTGAAGATCGAGCTGATTGCCTGCCTTATGAGTCGGAGGAGAGGGGGACAGGCTAAGGCCGAAGGAGAGGAGAAGGTCAAGTACTCCAGATGAGAGAAGCTTCTCAGATTGGAAATTGAAGTCACCTAGTAGTACGAGCGGAGTGCCATCATCAGGGAAGGAGCTGAGAAGGCCATCCATCTCGCCTAGGAAGTCACCGAGCTGGCCTGGGGGGCGATAGATGACAACAATCTGGAGTTTGACCGGGGAGGAGACAAAAGCAGCATGAAATTCAAAGGCGGATATAGACAAGTGTGCCAGGGGAAGGACAGTATGTGACCATTTGGGCGAGATGAGGAGTCCTGTGCCTCCCCCTCGACCAGAGGGTCTAGGGGAATGAGAAAAGGAGTAGGCGGCAGAGAGGGCTGCCGGTGTAGCTGTGTTTTCTGGTGTGATCCAGGTTTCAGTCAGAGCAAGGAAATTGAGGGCCATAAGAGATGCATAAGCTGAGATAGCGTCAGCTTTCCGGACCGCCGACTGGCAATTCCAGAGACCGCCTGCGGCGATAAAGTCATGGTCAGTAGAAAAAGGTGGGTAGATGAGATTGGAAGGGTTGCGAGGGGGGATGTATCATCTAGGTGTCCTCCTGAGTGTCAGAAGAACAGGGATAGGGAGAAAGCACATTGTGATAAAAGTCTGTAGAGGGGAAGAGGGCTAAAGAACCAACAGAACTAGAAGTAGCTAAGCGCACTCAGTAGACCGGAGTGACTTGAGAAGACAGCAACACTACAAACAACTGGAAGAGAAGGTACCTAGTACCCTGGCTTCCTCTCAGGCCTTCCTCGATGGACTCCCGCAGATAGACTCCCTTGTCTTGTTGTCACGAGTCTTGACTCCCACAGATAGACTCCCTTGTCTTGTTGTCACGAGTCTTGACTCCCACAGATAGACTCCCTTGTCTTGTTGTCACGAGTCTTAGTGTCAGGAGGCTGTCGCAGAGGCTGTCGCTCTCAGACAGGCCAGATATTAATGGAGACTCAGTAATTGCTAACAACTAGCAGGCTTGTAGCCCCTCCCACTAACGACCACTAATGCGAACGACTGACAGGTGTTCTCACTAGTCGCATGTATGAGCCAAATGTCCCCTGGTCTATTCAATATATACAGGACAGAGGCTCCTCCTACTTGCAGATTAGCACCTACTTGGGTCAGGGCTAGTGGTTTCACTAGACTTATTCTGCCAGGCTTTGTCTTTTAAAATAGACAGTTACAACAATATCACTTAATAAACAACTTACAACTTTAAACTATTAAACTTAATAGTCCGAGTTTTCAATCTATTATCTTGTATCAACAAGATGTTTTCACATGAATACAAGATCATTTCAGTATCACATATTAACAGGACAATGATCTCCTTTTATCATGGTAATTGTCTCAGAAGAACTACAGGAATTGTATTTGATTGTTTTGGTTGGCAGCATGCACCCCCGTAGCTTGCTATTATACCATTGTTATTACAAAGTAATAACTGTAGTGACGACAACAACAACAACAACATGTTGTTATATAGTAACATAATTCCCATAAGCTGAAAGAATAGATAAAGTTGTAAAACATGGGGTTCAGGAGTGAGATCAGCCAGGTGGAATCGGAACAAACAAGCTGTCACAGACAATCACATCTCCAGACATTATGCTTGGGAAGACCCCCACAAACATGTCCATCATGTCTCCACAGCCGGGGGCTACTGTTGAGACTCGCAGCACTGCATCAGAGAGAGGAGGTGGAAAAGCTCACCCATGTAAAAAGCTGATGCCTCTAACTGAAGCCTCTCACTGAAGCTGATGCAGACATACAGTGCCCTGTACTATGAAGTAAAGTAGAGATTCTCAGCTTTTAATTGATGGTATTTGTGTACGTATTGGTTTCACTATTCTGACATTTCAGAAAGGAACACTTTTTATGCATAGTCCCCCTTTCAGGGTACCGACAAATTGTGACTGCGACTGGTGAACTTGCAAACCACACGCTCACTCGAAGGGGTCAAAAAATGGAAGTGAAACTTTTTCATAACACCAACTTGAAGTTTTAAAGTACCCACTCGACATAATAAACAACAGTTTAACGATCATTGAATACTTATAATTTGTGGATTCTATTCACTGTTCTCGTTTGCCGGAGTCTACCGGTAAGTGATAATGACTTGTAAACATACTTTCGTTTTAGGACGTGTTCAAAAGCAAGGACTGTGTGTTCATCTAATTATGTGTAGTTATGTGTTTTTAGCATGTCGATGTTCTCTCAGCATGTTGTGATGTTATTAAAATACAGTTTAGACCTTCGTAGCGATGTGCTTTGTTAGCCGCTAGCAGCGTTTGTAGCTGTGGCTGTGTTTAGAGTCACTTTTCTCCCATTCAGTGTTTGAGGTGTACCAACATTCAAATACGCCTGTCGTGTTAAATTTTTCTCGGATTTCAATGTATGACACAACATTTGAAAGCTTAGCTAATCTGTAGTTTAAACACATGTAAACAACTTTAAAAAGACTTTGGTTGCACATTTCACCAGCAGCTGTCACAATTCGGTTGTTAAGTCTGACGTCAAACGTGACGTTTAGCAATTTCCGGGTCCAAACCAGAAATTCCCCGCACCAGAGTACCAGTGTACTACAGCGGTAGAATGACAGTTCAATCGTTTTTTAGACTCGGATCTATTCATACAACAACGACACAGCACTTTCCTGTTTTCCCCATATTGTCAGGGTCTTTGAGCCTCGGAAAAGCGCTATATAAATATAATGAATTATTATTATTACTGAGGCATTTCAAAGAGAGCGCCTCAGTCAACTTTGGACCCGAAAACACGTCACGACTTAACAACCAGTTTAGGGGACAGATTCATAGAATGTCCAAATTAACCACTCATGTCTAGTATTTGGTCTACAATCCTCTGTATACAACGACTGCCTGAAGTCTGTCACCTATTGACCCCACCAGATGTTCTTTGGTGATGCTCTGCCAGGCCTGTACTGCAGCCATCTTAATTTATTGTTGTTTGTTTTGAGATCTTTTTGCGTAAAGTTTTATTATCAGGAAATAAAATGCATGTTTAATTGGACTTAAATCGGAAGATTGCCAATCACAAACTTTCCACTTTGTGTCCCTGTAAACCTCCCTAGTTGCTAGATGTTTTGGGTCATTGTCTTACTGTAAGATGAAGTGCCATCCATCCAATAAATTTGGAGAATTTAATTTACTTGAGCAGACCAGCTGTTTCTGTACAGTTCAGAATATATTCTGCTGCTGTTACATCATCAATTAAGACAAGATAGCAATACATGCCCAAGCCCTCACTGCAATCGCTCTGGTACATGATCACTGAATTAATAATACATTAGACTTATATAGCGCTTTTCTAGACACTCAAAGACGCTTTACAAACTGAAACGATCGAGTAGTAAAATAAAAATAATCAAAGAAATAGATAAAATAAAGTATTAGGGGTCTAATTCATTTTTTATTTACTAAATCTAAATCTAAGTGTCTTCGTAGGACAATCTACTCTGTATACTGCAATTACACCTAGATGTCGGGCGGAGAAGCGGCGAACAAGCAACGCCAGCGTCCTCTCTCGACCAGCATTTTTGAATTAACTCAAGTTTTAAGATGAATGCTATCCAGGATGCAGGTTAATGGTTTAATCATTAACTGTAAATGCTTATCTCTCTGCAAGTCTCTTTTCTTGAAAATAATATCACCGGTAAGTCACGCCCAACACTTCTGATGGTACGTCCTATTGGCGTGGGGTGGTACTTCAGGTAAGTATTTAAAGGATATCACATCCCTCCCTCCTTAACCACGTTTAGAGTACTGCAATGTCCACAACCATCATTTTTAACTCTATAAGGCACATAACTAATAAAGGTCCAGTCTGATTGGACTGTATTCGGCACAATAACAAAAATCGAGCATTCAATATAAAACATTCACTTGCTGTGTGCTTTTCTTCTTTTTTTCCGTTTTCAAGTCCCTGTCTCAACAACTAGGAAGGTGGGTAGACTGCCAACCTTCCAGCAAGCCAAAGAGAGACACATTCTTGCTCTTTCTTTCAGATGAGCAGGTGCCTTTCTTGAGTTCCAGATGGAGGCTCCGCTCTCCCGTCCGGCAGTGTGTCAGCAGGAGGACATTTAGGAACTCCTTCGGGAGTGGTCACTCTCTCACTGACTGGACCGGTGACGACAGAGTCCTCAGGCGAGGCCTCTGATGAATGTCCTGTATCTTGTAGGCTGATAGGCAAACAATAGAGTTTGGGGCGGGCTTCAGCAGACACCCTTCAGCAGACACAATCGTTGCTTTCATGTCTTTTAACATGCCTTTATGTCTTTATTTCATTTTTTTAGCACTTCCTGTAGTGTTTGCGCCTCTGTTCTCATGTCATCCCACTTCAGCTTTATGGCTTCCAGCCACCCTCTCCCTAGAAAGCTGGGTCTTGCACCTTTCATCACTACCAGAGGTCATATCTTCATCTGCCATGCATGTTTCACTTCCACTTCTGTCACACCTACTACACTGATTTTCTCACCAGTCTATGACTTGACAGTGTGAGTTTGGTTTTATTTGTGGCCGTTGTTTTGCTTCTTGTGTATCTTTTAACAATTTCAAAGTTTACTGTTTTCTTGTTCACCTCAATATTCACTTCTCAAGGCTTCACTTTCTGTATTGTCGTTTCGGTTTTCATGCAGGCTAACGTGAATGCTTCCTCTGATTCAGAGCTCTCATCACTGTCGTCTGCTCTCTCTCTCACATTGTTGGAGCGATGTTGACGTGTGCCTCTGTGCTCCGCTGTGGGTGCTTTGTTTACACTGGCATGTGCGTCCTCTCTGCTTCGATTATGGCAAGCTTTAGTTATATGCCCTATTTTCCCTTTTTTTGGTTTAAAATGTTGTTTTAAAATTGCATCTTTAAATTTACACTCGCCTGCATTGAATTGTTTTGTCATGTCCTTTCTCCCTACCCTGCCCTCGGTCTTCACTCGGTTACATGCTACTTTAGCTTGTAGCTCTTGAGCGTTCTTTCTAGCGGTTTCTTCAGCTACAGCAATTTTGAGGTATGCTTTCTCAAATGTCAAGTCTGTTTCAGCTGCGTCAGTCTTTGAATCCTATCGTCATTTAGCCTGCACACAAACCTGTCCCTTAGCATCTGTTTGAGTGTTGTGCCGCAGTTACAATCATGTGCTAATTCTCTTAGCTCGGCTACGTATGCACTGACGGTCTCCGTAAGCTGGCGAGAACGAGAGTCAAACTTAACTCTCTGGACAATCTCACTTGGTTTGGGACTGAAGTGACTTTTCATTGAAAGCGTTAGCTTCTCTGGGCTCAGTAGGTTTCTCATGAGCTTGTACGTGCTTGTCCCCACTACGCTGATAAGGATCGGTCTCTGCTTCTCTTCGTCATGTACGCCATTTTCTTAAAAGAAACTGCTCTAGTATTCTTCCCACGTTTGCTCCTTCGCCTCGTAGGCTGACAGGGTGCCAATCATCATAATGTCTTTATTTATTGTTACTCCCTCTCCCTGGTCCAACCGTAGCCCATTACCGAGCTAGGCAGGTGCTGTAAGAAGCAAGCTCATTGGACAACATGTCAACATACAGCAGGACATTGACACAAAACATACTGCCTTAGCAACTACGTCAAAACATGAACCGTTGTTGACTGGCCAATCACCAGATTTACGTCCTATTGCACATGAAGATGCTTCATCTGCTGAAGAGGAGAGTTAAGGAGAAGCCTCTTCAAAACAAACAGCAACTGAAGATGGCTACAGTACACGCCTGGTCACCATGGTTACAGTACAGGCCTGGTCACCATGGTTACAGTACAGGCTTGGCAGAGCATCACCATGGTTACAGTACAGGCCTGGTCACCACGGTTACAGTACAGGCCTGGCGGAGCATCACCATGGTTACAGTACAGGAGGCCTGACAGAGCATCACCATGGTGACAGTACAGGCCTGACAGAGCATCACCATGGTTACAGTACAGGTCTGGCAGAGCATCACCATGGTTACAGTACAGGCTTGGCAGAGCATCACCATGGTTACAGTACAGGCTTGGCAGAGCATCACCATGGTTACAGTACAGGCCTGGCAGAGCATCACCATGGTTACAGTACAGGTCTGAAATAACCTCATAGTCATTGTTTGATTTGAAACCCAAACTTTTCGAGTGTAGAGCTGTGATATGTGACCACATGGGTATATGTCTTTGTCTGTTTGGGTGTTGAAGTATTTGTTGTCTGGTACACCACTTGCACATTTGGATGTATCTTCATGGGTTTACCCTCACATATGGCGCTTTTCCATCAGCGGCCCGGGTCGCTTCGGCTCGGTTCGGGTCAGGTCGCTTCGGCACGCTTTTGAACAGTTCTGGTTTTCCACTATACACAACAGACCAGGAACGAGTAGGAGGAGTAGGCGATAGTAGGCGGAGTTACGCGTCATAAAAGCGCGCCATGGTGGTGACGTATATTTTCACGAGACACAACACAGCCACAACAACAGCGACATGGAGGAACTTGAAGCTATCGTATACTTTTCCCTCGGTATGTGGTATATTATTAACCGTGGTTTTTTGGAGAGAAAGAGAGAGAGGAAGCTATGTACACATAATAAAGTAATGTTTTTTGAACCCTTAAAACCACTGCCTTCACTTGTCTGCTTTATGAACTGTAGTATCATTGTGTGCCGTGTCACGGACAAACACGGTGCCCGGAGGCACCCTTTGCGGGTTAACTGTGATCTACCGTGGGTTAGGATAACAATTCAAATGTGTCCGGATAGGGGAGAGGACAGGGAATCTGAAACCATTTGAATGGTGTCGAGACGACACTGTTATCACGGTCTATGACACAGCGCGGAGCGAATTCCCTGGTAAAACTCCATGACGTGCTGCTGCTTAGAGCAGCGGTGAACTCCTGGTAAACGGAGGCACCCTTTGCGGGTTAATAACTTCGGTTTACCGTGGGTTAGGATAACAATTCAAACGTGTCCGGATAGGGGAGAGGACAGGGAATCCAAAACCATTTGAATGGTGTCGATCCTACACTCCTATCACCGTCGACACAGCGCAGAGAGAATTCCCTGGTAAAACTCCATGACGTGCTGCTGCTTAGAGCAGCGGTGAACTCCCGGTAAACGGAGGCACCCTTTGCGGGTTCATAACTTCGGTTTACCGTGGGTTAGGATAACAATTCAAACGTGTCTGGATAGGGGAGAGGACAGGGAATCCAAAACCATTTGAATGGTGTCGATCCTACACTCCTATCACCGTCGACACAGCGCGGAGCGAATTCCCTGGTAAAACGTTTCTCTCCCCCCGCTGTCAAAGGGAGTTTGAACCAGCAGGCGCGGTGCTGCGAGCAGCAGCGAGTGAACTCCCGGTTCATTGAGTTTACGGTTAAAAGCATAAATTCTCGGGGTGTCAGCGCGGTGGTTAAGGGCTCAAAATGACCGTATACCGATGGTGACAGGTTTTGCCTGTCTTTGCATTTGTATTTGTACTTGTTTTGTTCATGTATATGTGAAAAAAGCATAAATGCACCTTCTGTAAATGCCAAAGCAAATTCCTACATGTGTCAAGCATAATGGCAATAAACGTTATCTGAATCTGAATCTGAATCTGAATCTGAGTGAAGTCAGCAAAGGAGTATTGTGTTTGTACCACCTCCATAGCCGATGTTATTCACGGGCAAAGACGGTGCATAATAGCGATTTTTGTGTTATGCTTGTTGTAAATAAAAGTTATATGATGCATTGAAATGACATTAAACTAAGATAATACGATGGTCAGCATAATTTTTCGAATCTTTATTAATAAGCTATTACAGAAACTGTAGTGACATTTTCCAAGAGCGAATGTGGTATTTAAAGATGGCGGTTAGCAAAAAAAATCTATGAACATGGGATGACGATTTTCATTGACCAATCAACGGTGTGCAGCGTCACACGTCACACGCAGCCTGGCAAAAAGGTTCCGGGTCTAAATTTGGTTCCTGGTTAAGAAGGGTAGCTGAAGAAGCGACCCCAACCGAGCTGACCCGACCCGGGCCGACAAATGGAAAAGCGCCAAAGAAGCAGGCCAGCCCGGGTCGACCCGTAGTGGAAAAGGGGCTATACACACACACACACACACACACACACACACACACTCTGTCTGTCTCCGTATCTGTCCTGTGTGGTGTGGGTCTGATTGTCTGATGTCTAACTGTTACGCTTGCCTGGCTCTTGACAAGGTAACAAAAAGGGAGACCACACATGGTTATCAATAATAGGAGATTTATTAAAGAAAATAATAGAATACTAGAAAATGTTGGATTGAAATAATGAAAAGAGAAAATGGTAAACACAACTAAAACGGCTGCTGGTCGACGAGGAAGAGAGAGAGTCCATGAATCTGGATTGATCTTATAGTCTCCAGGACAATTAAGATCATCCTGTACACCTGGTGGCCTATCTGGAAACAGGAGAAGACACCACACACACGACACAGGAAAACAGCGCCCACTATGGAACCATATGTGGAACGTCACACTAACACCTGTGTCCTGTTTCTCAGGTGCTGATTGCACCTGGTGCCCCAAGTATAAAAGACCAGAGAACACTTCACTCCTGGCTTCTTACCTGTCTGCACAGCATTAGTATTTGTTATTCTCTTTAGTTATTTTTTATTGTCACCCTTCCCTTTATGTCACCCTTCCCTTTTGCCAAAGCTTTAGCATACAGACTTGAAACTGTTCTACCTAATGTCATATCAGAAGACCAAACAGGGTTTGTAAAAAATCATCACTCATTCACAAATGTGCGACGCCTTCTTAATATAATCTTCTCTCTAGCCTCAACTACTGTTTCAGAAGTGTCCTTGTTTGCGGACAACCTGCTTCTTTACGTATCGGACCCAAAAAGAGCCAACCCTCATATCTTAGACACTCTCCAAACTTTTGGTACGTTCTCTGTAAGCTCAATATAGGACAAACGTCAAAGAAGATCTGCAAAAGTGAAACAGCTGACAGCTCACACTCACAGGAAGAATGCAGTGTATTAAAATGAATATTGTCTAAACATATATCTATCCCTATTTCAATGTTTGCCCACATCCTTCTTCCGTAGCATTGTCGTCTTTTATATGGGGTAATAAAACACCATGGCTTAAAAAAATCCTTATTACAGAGGGAATTTGCAGCGTTACTACTGGGCTGCCAATATGCAAAGAATTATGCACTGGGCCGTCTCTCCTGAAACTCAGTGGTGCCAAATGGAATCGCATTCATGTTACTCTTCCTCCCTAAAAGCTTTGGCATGGTATGGCCGTGTGGCTAATAAACTATCTATCTATCTATGTCACGCCAACAGACTTAAGCACAAGCAACACACAAATAACCCAATAGTTATATCCACTTTAAGAATCTGGCAACAAATCAAACAACACTTTGGCTGGGATACGCTCCCCCTTAATACTCCACTATGCAAAAATATATGTATTTCACAAAATCCAAGACCAAGAACATAGATTTAATCTGGAAATGCAAGTTTATTCAACTACACAATAGCACACAGAACAACAGGCTGAATAGAAGTCAGGTATGTTAACATAACACATTAACAGTTATTCAGCAACACAATAGCATAAAGAACATACCTGAATGTCGGAGGCTGAATAGGTTAAATGAACATAACAAGCCAGCGAGTCCAACAAGCCTGTCCCATCGTGCTGATACCTTGCCGTGGTGGGGCAGCTTGTGTGCTTCTATGACTCTGAGAGCTATACCGGCCGGGGTTTACACCCCTGGCAGGTCCAACCAAGCCGGGCAGGTTTCAGAGGAGGGGCCAGACGAAAAGCAGCACCTGGTCCTCCAGGTTGGGGGTTGGGCGTGGGGCCAACAACCCCATCCCGTAGAAAACAATCCGTTACAAAAACGTTGACAACAGAACAGACCTCAGCCCTGGAAGAAGAAGGATCCTCAATGAGGGGAAATATGACGCTGTGTGATGAAAGCTGTCAAGTCACAGAAGTCACAGAGCCGAAACCCCTTCTGTCAACCAGAGACATACGAATTGGAACATGGAACGTCAGGACCTTGTATGAGACCGGAAAAACCATACAAGTAGCAGCAGAAATGAAGAGGTACAAACTAGATCTTCTAGGAATTAGTGAATCACGATGGACACAATCTGGACAACAAAGACTGCAGACAGGAGAGCTGCTACTCTACTCTGGACACGAAGAAGACAAAGCCCCTCACACTGAGGGGGTTGGCCTTTTGCTATCAACAACAGCAAAGAAAGCACTGATTGGATGGGAGGCACATGGATCAAGAATTATAACAGCCACCTTCAGAACCAAGAAAAGGAAAATCAAGTTGAACGTGATACAATGCTATGCACCAACCAATGACAGTGACGATGGAAAAAAGGATGAGTTCTACAACAGACTGCAGAGCATCCTGGATCAACAAAAAGGAAAAGACATCAACATTCTCATGGGGGACTTCAATGCAAAGATTGGCAGAGACAACACAGGCTTCGAAAAAGTGATGGGAAAGCATGGCCTAGGAGAAATGAATGAGAATGGAGAGAGATTTGTGGACACCTGTGCCCTGAACAACCTGGTTATCGGAGGAAGCGTCTTCCCACATAAGAGGATCCACAAGGCAACCTGGGTATCACCGGATGGAGTGACCGAGAACCAGATAGACCACTTCTGCATAACCAGCAAGTTCAGGAGATCACTACAGGACCTGCGAGTAAGGCGAGGAGCAGACATAGCATCAGACCACCACCTACTAAGCGCTACGCTCAAGTTGAAACTGAAGAAGCACTGGATGGAAACAACATCAAAGAAACAGAAATTCAATGTCCACCTCTTAAAAGACACACAGACAAGAGAAGTGTTCACACTGAAGCTGAAGAACAGATATCAAGCCTTGCAAGATCTAAGCAGTGACGAAGGAGACCAGCAAGACCAATGGGAAAGGATAAGGGAAACCCTCATAACAACATGTAAGGAAGTGATTGGAATAAAGAAGAGAAACCATAAAGAGTGGATATCAGCAGAAACACTACGCAACATAGAAGAAAGGAGACAGAAAAAGACAGACGTTAACAACAGCCGAACAAGGGCAACCAAGGCAAAAGCCCAAAGAGAGTACACTGAGGCAAACAGAAAGGTCAAAAGAAATGCCAAGAAGGACAAGCGAAACTACATCGACAACCTGGCTAAAGAAGCAGAAGAGGCAGCAGCAAAAGGAAACATGAAGGAACTGTATGACACCACCAAGAAACTGTCCGGAAAGTTCAGCAGACCAGAACGACCAATCAAAAACAAGGAAGGAAAGACCATCACAAGACTGGACCAACAGCAAGAGGGGTGGGCAGAGTATTTTGAAGAACTCCTGAATAGACCGACACCACATAACCCCCCGGACATTCAACCTGCGGAGACTGACTTAGTCATCAACTGTGGAAAGCCCAGCAAGCAGGAAATCCAACAGGCCATTGCACAACTAAAGAATAGTAAGGCAGCAGGACCAGACAACATCCCTGCCGAGGCACTGAAGGCAGACATAGACACCTCGGTAGAGATGCTACACCCCCTGTTCGAGAAGATATGGGAGGAAGAGGAAGGGCCAACAGACTGGAAAGAAGGCTACTTGGTCAAAATACCTAAGAAAGGAGACCTCAGCCAATGCCACAACTACAGAGGAATCATGCTTTTATCAGTGCCAGGAAAAATCTTCAACAGAATCCTCCTCGAGCGAATAAAGAAAGTGGTGGATCCGCAGCTAAGAGACCAGCAGGCAGGCTTCCGACCCAATAGATCATGTGTAGACCAGATTACAACCCTCCGAATCATAGTTGAGCAATCATTGGAATGGAACTCTCCATTATACATCAACTTTGTAGACTACGAGAAGGCATTTGACAGTCTCCACAGAAACACCCTCTGGAAATTGCTTCGACACTACGGCATACCAGAAAAGCTTGTCAACATCATGAGGAACTCCTATGAAGGAATGACCTGCAGAGTCATACACAGCGGGCAGCTCACACGAAGCTTCCAAGTGAAGACCGGAGTAAGGCAAGGCGGTATACTGTCCCCCTTCCTCTTCCTACTGGCCATTGACTGGATATTGAAGACCACAACGGCACAGAGGAGAAACGGGATCCAGTGGACACTCTCAACACAACTGGACGACCTAGACTTCGCAGACGACCTTGCCCTACTATCCCACAGTCGACAACAGATGCAGGAGAAGACAAACATACTGGCAGACACCTCAACACAACTAGGCCTCAACATCCACCAAGCAAAGACCAAAATCCTGAAGATCAACACAAACAACGAAGACCCAGTAAACCTGGAGGGAACAGCACTCGAGGAAGTAGAATCCTTCACCTACCTAGGTAGCATCATAGACAAGAAGGGTGGCACGGAGGCAGATGTCAGAGCAAGAATCAGCAAGGCAAGGGCCTCATACATCCAACTAAAGAACATCTGGAGCTCCAAGGTAATCAGTCAGCGGACAAAGATCAGACTCTTCAAATCCAACATCAAGCCAGTACTCCTATACGGATCAGAGACGTGGAGGACAACCAAGATCACAATGACTAGAGTGCAGTCATTCATCAACAGATGCCTGAGGCGGATCCTGAACATCCACTGGCCAGATACCATCAGTAACAACGATCTCTGGCAGAGAACGGGCGAACAACCAGTGGAAGAACAAATCAAGAGAAGAAGGTGGGGATGGATCGGCCACACACTACGCAAACCAAACACCAGCACCACCAGACAGGCCCTTAGATGGAACCCCCAAGGCAAAAGGAAGAGAGGCTGGCCCAAGAACACCTGGCGCAGGGACTTGGAGACAGACATCACACAGAGTGGACTAACATGGAAACAGCTGGAAAGCAAAGCACAGGACAGAGGACCCTGGCGAACTGTTGTCGACGGCCTATGCTCCTCCAAAAGGAGCGATAGGCGTAAGTAAGTAAGTAAGTAAGAGTCCAACAAGCAAGTTACCAGTAAGCAAGTTCACCAAGCTACCGTTTGCTTAGCTTCAACAAGCTAATGTTTTAGATAATTTCTTCAGGGGTATAGGAGACAGCATAGTTGTCACAAGCCCAGAGCGGCCCAGAGCGCCCTCTGTCGGCTGTAGACGGTAATGTTTACTCCTTGGTTCATGTCTGTCAGGATGAAATTCTATATATATATTGATATATAAGTCGCACCTGACTATAAGTCGCAGGACCAGACTATAAGTCGCAGGACCAGCCAAACTATGAAAAAAAGCGCGACTTATAGTCCGGAAAATACGGTACTTTCAAATTCGGCACTTCATTCAATCAAACATATCTTCATTTCAAGATGCTCCTCCCTCTTCAGGAATTGTCAAACTTTCAACAGACTCCTGACACCTATACTGCAGCCAGCCACCAGGGGGAGATCAGGATATTTTGGCTTCACTTCATTGTAATAATTTTCTGTTACCAATCAAGCAAAGTGTCTCTCTCAGACAACCTGAAGCGTAAAATTGACGTGGAAAAATGCAGCTTTAATGAGGAATGGACTGACAAGTACGCATTCATCTTGCCAACATTTAGTAACGCAAAACCTGTATGCCTCATCTGCACTGACACGGTAGCTGTTGAAAAACAATACAATGTTCGCCGTTACAATTATACAAGGCATGCAGCTTTCAGAGGAAAGTGCGAAAGGGCAAATAAAATTCCGAAGCACAAAAAGAAGAAGATGCGTCAGTCAATTAGCTTCTTCATTGGCTACATTCCAGTGGCGGCTGGCCGATAGAGGGCGCTGGGGCGCCGCCCCCACCTTCACTTCCTAGTTGCGATTTGTAAAAGTTTTTTTTAAAAATAAACATTGTTTATTCACAAAATGCGGCTGATATTCTGTCGGCGCCTATCAGCATTCATTAAAAATCCTCCAATACAATAAACATTTGATCTGTGTGTGTGTAAAATTCACTGTTAAAATACATAGGGGGAGGAGTCGGGTCGCCGATCGAATGCAAGTCTATCGCAGGCCAAATACTTTTCGCTTACACGTGAGCTGTAGCAGCGCTCCAATTGGCTGTCTCTATTTCTCGGCCGGGGCGCAAAAAGTTGCATCCTGAATATCCGGTTGTAATAGCAGACAATGCATTATGCTGAGGACTTCCGACTTCCGGGCTACCGGACTTCCGGGCTTCCGGAGTATTTTAAATGAACATTCGTAATGTCTGTCTCTGATGTTCATGGTCAATTAAATCAGCCTATTTTGTGCAACTAATAATGTTCCCGCTAATGGGTTAACCGAGCAGCCTCGCACCTAACGTGCAAGCACCTAGCTTCGAACTATTCATAGCAATATGCGCGGGGCAAAAATAATCTATGCCTCTAAAATCACCACGAACAGAACGGCGGAGGTACGGGTAAACAGGGCTCATGTTGGTGTCATCAAAGGTAAGAGCTGTTTTTCTTTAACTCAACTGATAGCATTACCTTGCTGTTGTTGTTTACCGAATGCTCCATCTGACTGTCACACTGTGATTGTACTTGTGTAAACAGTTAATGAGTAACGTTAGCCGGTTTTGTGCGTGTCCTCTCATAGGCCTACTTCAGTGGTGTAGTCTAGTTTTTTCTAGCAGGTATACTGTGATTTTTCCCTCCCAGCCTCATATCGTTCATAAACATATATCTGCGCTCCCTGTCTAACGTTATATATATATATATATATATATATATATATATATATGTATATATATATATATATATATATATATAACATGACATGTTATAAGGCTGATCTGTGCATGATATTGCTGCATTCTGACATATTTCATGTGGCATCTCCCCCCTTTGATGGTATATGAGCTATAGTCAGTCGCAATGGTCCAAAATTCAAGTGCTTCGTAACACAGACGGGGTGAATTTCATGAATGAAAGTGAAAGTTCTGTCACAAAACGCCGTTACGTATCCTCACACATGTTTAAGTGGGTATTGCGTGGGTAAAGTGAAATTACGTCTTTGTTTTGAGCGCCAGTGCGCGTTTTATGCGCGTGCACGTGAAAAAAAAATCTGACCCCCCCGCCACTAATGTGAAAAATCCTGGAGGAAACACTGCTGTGCCCCACCCAAAATGTTTAGCACCAGCCGCCACTGCTACATTCCATTCCACGTCACAATCGGACTCGCGAGGGATCATTGACCCACTGCTAGATGTTTTTCAATTTGCCTATAAACAGAACCGTAGCACGGAGGATGCTATTCTCTATATCACACATTCTGTATCCAAGCACCTCGAGAACAAAAAGGCCTATGCCCGAATTATGTTTGTTGACTTTAGCTCCGCCTTTAATACGGTACAACCCCACGTGCTCTTAGGAAAGCTCAAAGACATGGGTGTCAATAGTACTTTAATCAAATGGATCCATTCCTTCATGTTAGAAAGAGAACAGCAAGTGAAAGTCAATGGAACACTGTCAGTGACTAAACACTGCAGTACAGGTGTCCCCCAAGGTTGCGTTCTGTCCCCATATATTTTCTCAGTATACACCAACGACTGTAAAAGTAACCACCCAAGCAACCATATTATAAAATATGCTGACGACACTGCAATTCTAAGTCTCCTTGATAAAGATACAGACCCCTCGGTGCTCCATGATGAGATTAACATATTCACTAAATGGTGCGACAGCAACCATCTCATCTTAAACCTCACCAAAACTCAGGAGGTTGTGTTAGACCCAAGGCAGGTAACTGACCATGAGCCTGTGGTCGTTAAAGACCAAACAATCATCCAGGTGCCCTCTTATAAGTACTTAGGTATTCAATTAGACAACCATCTCTGCTGGAATACACACTTAGACAGCTTATGTAACAAACTACAGCAGAGGCTTCATCACCTGAGGCGACTCAGACTTTATGGGGTGAGAAAGCAGATCATGAGAATTTTCTATCAGTCCATTGTTGAAAGTGTAATCAGATATGGAATAATTGTGTGGTTTGGCAACTTAACTGTATAACAAAAAAACAGACTAGTCAGCATTCACAAAACAGCTATGAAAATTGTAGGTGAAAGAGACTATGTGATCCTAAATAAACTATGAAAAAGCTGTCCTGGACAAGGCTAACAAGATAATCGCAGACCCCCAACATCCGCTCTCCACAGAATACGAAGTTCTCCCCCTAGGTAGAAGGCTTCGCATGCCAAGATGTAATTATAAGCTCTTAAAACTATCATTTGTCCCATTCTCCATTAAACTAATCAATTCGCTCAAGCAGAAACGATGATTAGGACATGATCACCAGCACCTGCACTTTATCTTAGACACCACTTGAAGGGCCATGTGCAATATTCGAAAACACCACTTGAAGGGTTATGTGCAATATATATTTATACCAAATGATGCCATGTCCAGGTGGAAACTGCTGCCAATGTCACTCAATGTTTGTTGCTGTCCTGTTGTTTACTTTGTCTACTGTATGTTGTATGTATCGTCTCTGTTGCACTTGAAGCATGAAAGTACCATGCCCAAGACAAATTTCCCCTCGGGGACAATAAAGTATAATCAATCAATCAATATCAACACGGCGAACAATGTAAGATCTTGGCTTGAATTATTTCTATGAAATTGGTCCTAAAATGATATCCTACGCTTCCGTTTAATGCATAGACGATGAAATGTATGATATATGCTTGTTTTATTTCATTTGCTCACTATGCTTGGGCTGTCATTAAAGTGAGAATAGAACTATGTACCTGTGGCGGGGCTGAAGATGTATAGAGGGTGTACAGAGAGGACAGAACCGCTGTACACGGAGGTGTCGTCGACAAGGGGGGAGGGGGCGTGTCTGCTAGAGACACCGGGGGGAAGAGGGATTTGTGTTTGAGTGTCAGCGATGTGTTTGTCTACAATGACGTGTTTTGGAACGTCTGTTGTGTTTTTTGTGTTTTTGTTTATGGTGCTGTCAGAGGGTTACTGGTATATTAGGCTAATCCAATGTGCTGTTATCACGGGAGATTGTTTTTGTTTTTGGTCAAGAGTTGCCGCTAAATCTGATGACTAGTGTTAAAGTTAAAATAACATCCTGGAATTGTAGAGGATTAAATAAAATTGTCAAAATAAAACAAGTATTTGGGATATTAAAACAGTTTCAGTCGAAGATTATATTCTTACAAGAATCTCACCTATTACCTGACGACATTCCTAAAATACGCAAGAGATGGCCTGGCCAGGTTATCTCAGCCTCATTTAGCTCTCATGCAAGGGGAGTTATCACTCTTATTCACAAGTCTATCCCATACCATATAGTGCAAACAATCTGTGATCCTGCTGGTAGATATGTTATCATACAGGGTACATTGTTGTCTGAGCAGTTGAATCTAATTAATGTGTATGGTCCCAACGAGGACGACCCAACATTTTTCAATTATTTGTTTTTAACTCTTTCTACACTATCAGGCAGATATATTATTGCAGGAGACTTCAACTGCATCCTAGATCCTGTTAAAGATCGAACCTCAAGGTTAACTATCTCTCAGAAACTTGCTAGGAAAACCATACAGCAGTTCATGAAGGATCTAAACTTAATAGAGATCTGGAGAGATATGAAACCAGATGCTTTGGAATACTCTTGTTACTCCAGCACCCACCAGACATATTCCCGAATTGATTATTTCCTGATATCAGCGTCCTTGCGCTCTAAAGCCGAGGATTGCTATTACGATAGTATTGTCATCTCTGACCATGCACCAGCATCGCTTATCTATCTCGACACCAAACTAGTAGGTGACCCACCTAAATGGCGCTTTCAATATAAATGGCTATATGATACTGAGTTTGTATATCGGACAACAAATAGACGTATATTTTTCAGTTAACACAAATCAGACCTCAGCTTGCATTAGATGGGAAGCCTTTAAAGCTTTCCTAAGGGGGCAAATTATACGTTTCACCAGCTCCAAATCAAAAATTAATCGTCAAAAAATTAAACTACTAGAAACTAAAATTAAAACTCTGGAGAACGAGATCTTTCTCACCAACTCTACTGATGCACACAAGGAGTTAATGCAACTTTTGCAAATGGGTAAAACTATTATACACAAACCCAACTGCAGAGATCCTCACTACCAACACGGTATCAAACCCCTTTGCCATCGGCAGAGGCTCTCGGCAGGGATGTCCGCTCTCCCCTATCCTATTCCTTCTGGCCATTGAACCTTTAGCTATAGCCAATAGGACACACCCTAGTATCTCAGGCATTAGTATAGACAAGACGGACCATCAAATTGCCCTTTATGCAGATGATGTCATCTTGTTCCTTACAGACTTAAACAACTCTATACCTGCACTCCTAGACCTGATTAAAGACTTTGGGGTCTTTTCGGGATATAAAATAAACAACACAAAATCCTCAATCATGATGCTGAAGGAGGAGGAAAGACTCTGTCCTATACATGTCACTCCTTTTCTTAATACATCAGAAGGTTTTACCTACCTTGGTATTCACATTACACCAGAGATTGACCACATAGTCTCAATTAATTATGACCCTATCATGGACTCCATAACAAAATCGATAGATAGGTGGTCATCCTTACCTATATCCCTGATTGGTCGGATCAATATTCTAAAAATGAATGTTCTGCCAAAGCTGTTGTATCTATTTCAGAATATTCCTTTGCCCCCTCCAACATCGCTCTTTACAAAGCTTAAAATAATGTTTACTTCTTTCATATGGACTGATAGACGCCCCAGAGTTCGCTTATCCTTACTGTACCTTCCATATGACAGAGGAGGTCTCCACCTGCCTAATATCCAGTGGTACTACTGGGATGCTCAGCTTCGCTCTACTATGTATTACTTCTGACTACATCCCTTCGTGGCTATATATTGAGATGTCCTCTGTTACTCCGAAACTACCCCTTAATCTATTTATCTACTCAGTGGATATTAAGAAACTGAGAAAACAAACGAACAATCCCTTTGTTCTTAACACAATTAATGTCTGGTATGATGTGCGGAAATTTCTTGGTGAAACACAATCTCCGTCAGGTTTCACTCCTATTTGGGGAAATCAAAGTTTCATTCCAGGGAGAGAAGATTTGGGTTTCCAAATATGGGCCAGTAAGGGCTTAAGGAAAGTACAAGATTTGTATAAAGAAAGTACTTTCATGTCATTTGAACAACTTATTGCTAAATTTGATATTCCTAGAAAACACTTTTTTAAATATTTGCAGTTAAGGAGCTTCCTCTCAACTGCCCAGAATGATTATTTAAAAGAACCCCCACTGTCCACTTTAGAAAGAACCATATCGTCCAATTGTAACGGTAGGGGAAGAATATCCGCTATATATATCATGTTAGAGACTGGCTCATCAGACTCGTCCATAGACAAACTAAATGCTTGGAGGGAAGAATTTCAGGAGGATATCACTTTGGACGAATGGAGTAGTATATGCACAAAGGCTCAGACACAGACTGTGAACACACGACTAAAGCTATTACAATACAACTGGCTGATGCAAACTTATGTGACCCCTGTTAAATAAGTTTAATAACAATAATCCAGATGTATGTTTTAAGTGTAATACATGTAAAGGTACTTTATTTCACTGTCTCTGGGACTGCAAAAAGATCAAAGATTTTTGGAAGGAGGTATCTCAAATGATATTCCAGATAACATCGGTCTCCTTACCTCTCACTCCTAAAGTGTTTATCCTGGGGTTGTACCCAACTCATCTTCGTCTACAGCAATATCAACAAACACTCATAAATATGAGCCTGTTGCAAGCAAAACGGTTAATAGCTTTGGCTTGGACAAATGTGAACAGGCCCAGTATTGCCCGATAACTTAGGGAAATGTCATCCTCTTTAACAATGGAAAGGATGACATACATGATTAAAGGTAAACAAGACTCCTTTAAAAAGATATGGGGACCATTTTTGGAATATGTCCAGCAAAATGATGTGGGGAACTTATTAGCTAACGAGGGGAATTCTGGGTGATATAGAGAGCTCTATGGACATTTACACTTCTGACAAGGCACTCTACTTGTAATATATCACAACCAACCTATGCCCTATCTTTACTTTATCAAAATATTGTAAACATGTATTTTGTTTGTCTTGCCCTCTGGTAGCACCTGTGTGTGTTTTTTTTGTTTGTTTGTTTATTTGTTGCTTTCTTTTTGTTTTTGTTTTTTGTTGTTTGTTTTTTGTTGTTTGTTTGTTTGTTTTATTTTTTGTGTTTTTGTTTTTTGTTTTGTTTTGTTTTGCTTGTTGCTGTTTTGTTTTGTTGCTGTTTTTGTTTTATTTGGTTTTTCTGTGTTTTTTTGTTTGTTTTGTTTTGTTGTTCCCAGATTGTGATGTGGGTATTAATGTGTGTCTGTCTTTCTTGTTGGATGTCGTATTGTCCTAATCTCAAGAAAAAATAAATTTATTTGATAAATAAATAAAATAAAATAAATTTAAAAACCAATAAATAAAACAAAACACACCCATACCATTTTGGTATGAGATAAATCCATCTATTATTCAGTCAGTCCTTCATAACCAAAATAAGCCTTTAATATAAATCAATAACAAATGAATGCAACAATAAAAACAAAACCATCTTCAAAAATCTAAATCAAACTCCAACCCTCCATCCACCCCCACCCTTATTAACCCACAATCCCTAATAAACAACTTCTCCAAATCTTTTTGCCCTGTCTTGTGCATCAGTCCCACATTCTTCCTGACCAATCCCTCAAAGACTTTCCACACTGTTATCCACTTTCCCTCAAATCTTGCTAAATTTCTCCTCAAATAAATGGCATACCTAGCCTGTGATAATACATCATTTAAACACTGTATATTCACTCCCCTCCTCTTTCCCTCCACCCCAAAAACCACCAACCTCCTCCACTCCTGCATCCCCACCACCTCCAAACCCCAGTGCTTCTTCACTAGTCCTTTCAACCTTTCTTCAAATCCCTTCATTTCTCTACACTCAAAACGCATATGCATTAAGTTCTCATCCTGTATCCCACACACATCACACTCCCTCGAAACTGTTCTGTCTACCTGATGCAACACCACCTTAGTATAAACCCTGTTATGCCTCAGCATAAAATCAAAATGTGTACATTCTAAACTATTATATTTCAAAAATAAATTCCTCCATATATTCTTCACCTCCAATCCTGGGAACACCTGCCTCCACACCGTCTCTGCCGCAGGCTCCTTCACTCTGCTCTCCAACAGTGCCCAGTAGCACTCCTTCACCTTAACAGCTGAGAAGTCCCGCACCCTTTCCCTAGTCTTAACCTAGGTAACTCTGTTTGCTCCTTCCCTCTTAACTCCCTATCTAACCTCCTCACCCACTCCCCTGGTATACTCTGCTTTATTTTATTATACATGCTCACTATTTCTCCCCTTCTCATCTCCTCATCTGTTTCCCTAACAACTTCAATAATTGCCTGCTCTGATAGGAACCCTGGCACTACCTCATACCTAAAATCCCTTACTCTAATCAGTTCTGCCCTCCAAAAACTCCTAGGGCCCTATTATACACTTCTTAACTTGCCGTCTTAAGTCTTAATTAAGACGCACCGCCAGGTTAAGACCTACCGCCACCCTTATTATGCGCTTCATACGCGCTACTGCTATTATGCAGGTGTCGATAGGCGCCCACACATAAGACGTAATACTCCCGTGCATATATTACTCATTGTGGGAGTGTTCATATGTTAATGAAGTGCACTAGGCGCCCCTGCTATTATGCGATCTGACTTTGCTCCTAGCGCTAAGAAGTGGTTTGAAAAGTTCTTAAGTTTAGACTTCATGCACGTTTTGAAACACGAGCGCGCCTCCGTGGTTTGCGCATGCATGTGGGCACACATGAACACGCACGTGGCTCCACGGCAAGACGTCAATTACGGTCACAGTATAAATGCTTTATTTCAGAAGGGAGAGGCCAGCGCTGTACAGTATGTTGCCTCCGCATACTGTGCACATACAGTACGAGCATGCCGTGCGTAATATAATGACATTAACATCTGTCATTCCTGCAGTCTTCCAGCGACCCCTCTGTAATACTTCTCAACTCACAAGCGGAGGTATTGCCGTGTTTATTCAGAAAATAATCATGCACGAGCTTGTTACTTTCTTCTGCAGAGAAGCGCGCTGACCTCCTTCTTAGGACTTCCATAATAGCATAGCGCTAAAGACTCAACGCAGCCGGTTCTTAAAGGGAATGGCACCTGGCACGCTGATTGGGTTGATTGAGAAGACGCCCAAAACACACCCATGACTAATTTCTTTGCTTAGCGCCGGGTTTTAGGCGCCCACTACCGCACGCATAATAGCAAAGTGGCCTTGACCACGCCTCCACGTCTTAAGTTTAGATCTACCGCCTCGTCTTATTGCTTAAGACTTATGAAGTGCATAATAGGGCCCCTAGACTCTAACATTTTCCCCTCTCTTCTTATTAACGGGTTCAATAAAACTGGAACATTTAGTATCTCCCCTCTCTTCTCACACTCATATCCTACCCCAGGCAAAAAACTACCCCAGGCGTTAAACACCTCTTTATAGAATTCCGGCACCCTATCATACATCCGTGCTTTAAAGCACATCAACAAACCTCCAGATCTACCAGCTTCAACCCTCCTTTATCATAATCTGCTACTAGTACATCATACGCTATTTTAACCCCCTTTCCTCTCCACAAAAAATCTGACACTAACATCCTGGTTTCTTTTAGAACCCACTCTGGTACATTCAATACACCTAATACATAAACATATTTTGACATTAACAGTGCATTAACAATTACAACTTTTCCCTTCAGTTTCATGTTCCTTTGCTTCCAATAATTCAATGTTGTTCTTATTTTATTCAAAACCCCTGTCCATGTGTAATCAACAGCCTCCCTGTCATCCTCTCCAAGATATATCCCCAACACTTTTATCATCCCCTTTACAATTTTCAAATCAAAAACACAATTGTCTGTATTCACTCCCCCTATACACAACATTTCAGACTTGTCAACATTCACTTTTGCACCAGAAGCCTTTCCATATATGTTTACACACCCCATTATTTTGTTCACACTATTTACATCCCTGACAGTACATGTCGTGTCATCTGCATATTGATGGATTATGCTAACTCCTCCCCCCGGCATATTTATTCCCTTAATTTCTTTCTCCTGCTTAATATAAGCTGCCATTGGCTCCACAGATATGCTATATAGCAATGCTGACAGTGGACACCCTTGTCTTATTGATCTAACCAAAGGGAAGGAGTCAGTCAATAATCCATCTATCTTTACTTTACTTCTAGCATTCTTGTATAATAAATCCAATCCCTCATAACAGTCCCAATCCCAAAATGTTCCATTGTTTTCAATAAAAATACATGTTCCACCCTGTCAAAAGCCTTATTTAAATCCAAAGATAACAATAAACCCCCTTCCTCCCTCATGTCCTTCACAACATCCCTTAATGTGCACATATTCTCTGCCACATCCCTCCCTGGGACTCCATAGGCCTGGGTAGGTGCAATCATGTTTTTCATTACTTCATTCAATCTATTAGCTAATACTTTTGCTATAATTTTATAATCACAATTAAGTAATGATAATGCTCTATAATTCTGTAATTTGTTCCTGTCCCCTTTACCCTTATACAATAAAGTGAGCACCCCCAAGCCCATAGAGTCCGGAACCACCCTTTTATTCCCCATACACATATGTGACATGGGGCCTCATTCATAAAAAAGTACTTGAACGTCATCTTTGACTTTCACGTAAGCACATTCTAAACGGACGTAAGCATTATTTATAAAACGGGCTGAGATGGTTTAAAGTTGCGTACGTGCTTCCTTCTATAAATACCAAACATACTTGGAATTGAACGCAGGTGAATGAGGTTTGTAATAACGCCCTGTGATAGCGGCTCAATTATAGCGGCTGAATGAAGCCAAGTGCTATAATATAATATAATACAGACAGACAATACTGACAATATTATATACTGTCTGTATTATATTATATTATAGCACTTGGCTTCATTCAGCCGCTATTTGAGCCGCTATCACAGGGCGTTAATATTATTAACAGTTACTATTATTAATAGTATTATACGGTAGGCGTGCGTCTGGAAGCGGGAGAGGGCAGTAATACCACGTTCATTGATAAAATGACATAAGGGATGGAAAGGGGGGATGGCAGTTTTAGAAGGGGGATGATTTGGACTGTTTTTATTTCAGGGGGGATGCCATTCCCCCTCATCCCGACTCAACTCGAAATCCAGTATCATTTAGCGCGTGGACGGGCAAGGCATAGGCATGTTGAAGAGAGATAGACAGCTCCGGAGGGATATAAAGAAAGACTGAAATACAATCATAAACATTAGTTCCCTTTAAATCTTGAATTTAACTCATTTTCTCGGCTGGTAACAACATCGTTAATTTTATTACGAGCCACTTAAACTTCGCATGAATTACAGTAGGCAACGTTTTTCCAGTGCGGCTCACATGCCTGTAATAACTCCGCATAACCAGTAGGTAATGTGCGTAAGCAAGTTGAATACTCGACGTCGAGCTACGATCGTTTCCACGATCAAATTGACTCACGTTGAAATTGTATAAATCATAAATTGATCTAAGCATGTTCTATGAATGAGGCCCATGACGTCATTGACTTGCGATGGGGGCGCAAACTGGAAAGGCTTCAAATCAGCGTTCAAAGTTTTTCAGAGCAAAAAATCTGATTTCGTTTTTTTGTCATCAGACACAAGTTAAGGTTTTGAACTGCTAACTCATTATTTTTTCGAGCACTTTTACGATAGTTAAATACGTGTACTTAATCAACAAAATAAGCGTATTTTTAGCCTGAATCCTCCCGGGAAATCTTCCCTTGTGGGAGTGGATAAACTGGTTCCAGGTTTTTTCTCATCGATTTGGCTACGAGAAGCACTCGTGTTTGTTTGTTCATTCCACTAAGACTCGTAAGGTAAGATCTTCTATTTTATGTACATAGCGAATTTGTTAGTTAAGTTAGTTACTAGTTGAAACCAGTGTGTTCGTGTATTTAGACATTTCTTTATTATTACCCACTAGCAACTAACTGAAACCAGTTCAGTCTGCAAGCTGAACCTTTGTTTATTAGCATGCTAGCAGCATTGTTGTAGCTCCGAATTCTGTCCACGTTGTAAGTACGGTTAGTATGTCTACGTTGTAAAAGTTGTGTGTAAGACTCATGTTCAGTGTGTAATACTGGAATACTGTAACATGTCAAGTGTAATAGATTACAGAAATGTTAAGTTTAAAAACATGTGTTCCTTTCTTTGTTATGAACGAGCTAGCCGCTAGTTGGCTAACGCCAAACACACTACTCTGAGCACTTTAGGTAATTATCATTGTCATGTATTAGGCTAGCTATTTTATGAACATGGTATGGTAGTATTTTATGAATATGGAGTGCCAGTAACTGTAGGCAATATTTTAATGTACTATCTTCCTTCTGTTGCAGCTTTGATGCCCCCCACCCCACCAGACACAGCAGCTCAACAACTCACTGGCAATATTTTGTTGAATAACAAGAACAGTTGGGCATAGATACAGCATTTTGAACTGTGTCATGATTTATTATCTATCGATAGTCAATTCACAGACCTTGCATGCTTACCTGTGTATAGTCTGTTGTATGTTCTCAGTTGTTGCCCTCAGTTCCAACTATACTTGAAACTTGAAACTGAACTATAAGGCTGGACATTGACTACTGAGCACTACACTATTTCCAGCACAAGACATCAGCACATTACTCTTAATGCCTCCATAATAATAAGCTGGCTAATTAGCTACAGTAATAACATTGCTAGGTGATAATGTTAGCAATATCTAGCTAAGTACTGTAAACTTCTCTTTGAAAAGTCTATCTGACCCAGTGACTAACACTAATGTTTGCACACTGATTGTACTTTGCACAGCTTGTCGCACTATTGTTCTGCTGTAGTGCGACTACCATCACTTATACTTATCACTTTATTACTTATTATTGTGACTATGTACCTTGTTGAAGAACCAAAGCGAAATATTTTTATTCTTGTGTACTGTGAAATAAATTCAGATTCTGATTGAAGACTTTTTTGTATCATTAAAAGACTAACAATAACAAATACAACAACCATAAATAATAATAAGCTGGGTAATTAGCTTAGGTAATACCTTGCTAGGTAATAATGTTATAGCTGTATAACTATAGCTGTCTGACCCAGTGACCAATACTGACAGGTATTGACAGCTGATAGCGGTTGGGGGTGGGGTTGACCAGCTATTGTTACCGCCCATTACCTGCCTGTGTGAAGGTGTGAAAAAGTCCCAAATCTTTGAAGGGCTTTTTCTCAGGATTTAGTTTTCAGGGTTAACAAGTTTCAAATACTCATGTCGTCTTACATTTTTCCCTGATGTCTATGTATGACACATCATTTGAAAGCTTACAATCTGTACTTTAAGCATATGTAAAAAACAGAAAAATGACTTTGCCCCCTCCATGATCATTCCACCAGATCGCGTCACATATATACTCTGCACAATATAGGGGCCAGGATGTCAACAAATGCTTTATAACATTCAGCCGCCAACCCGTCCGAACCCGGACTCTTATTTAGGTTTAACCCCATGATGGCTGTCCTCCTCCACCCTTAGATCTGCATCACACATTTTCCTTCTTCTTCTGTCACCCTAGCTTCCACTGCTTCTAATACTTTATTCATACATTCCTCATTCACACCCCCAGATGTATATAGGTCTGTATAAAATGACTGCACAGTATCCATTATTCCCACTAAGTCTGTTATTATTTCACCTTTATCATTCTCTAATTCCTTAATTTTCCCTTTCTCTTTCTGTCTCTTCTCTAAACCTAAAAAGAATGCTGTACTCCTTTCTTCCTCAACCACATACCTTGCTCTACTCCTTACTAAAGCACCTTCACACTTTCTCTTCTCTAACTCCCTCAAATCTTCCCTCACCCTCAAATAGTCTCAAATCATGCCCTGGAATATTATCAACTCTCTCCTGTTCTATTGCTAACCTTTTCTGCAAATCCCTTTCCTCCCTCACCCTCTCTTTCCCTCTCTGTTTTGCAAATGCTATTATTACAGCTTTTAATTTATCCTTCATCCCTTCCCACCACACACACACATCACTCTCATACATCTGGTCTTCCATAGCCACACTCACACACTCTCTTACTATGACCCCGAAACGTATATCTTTAAGCAAACTTGCATTAAAGCACAGCATTAAAGCACATTACATGTCCCTCCTCTTCCCCCTACGTTCCCCCCACCTAGCTGGAAAGACTGAGCATCATGGTTACTAAAAGCCATAAACCGATACTCAACCTTTCCAACCAGGTGCCTCACCTCCCTCTTCACTAAACACAAATCGATCCTTGATTGTCTCAAAACCCCCATCACCATTTGTCTCCTTGAAAAAACCTGTGCATCAGGGTGCCCCTCCCCCCATATATCCACCATTCCCCTTGTGCGCATCATTTCTAGCAGTACTGAGCATGACGGATCATTCCTAAATTTCACCCCCCTTGTTACATCTAACCTATCCACCACCACATTATAATCCCCAACCATAATACAATTCCCAACACATTTCTCTTTCAAAGATTAAAAAAAAAAACTTTCTGTATTTATCCACTTTTGGTGCATATATACAATACAGTGCATACTCAATCCCTTGATATTCAAACCCCACTCCCACCACTCTTCCCTCATTGTCATTCATTATGTTCCTTACATTGTTCACCACCCCATTCTTTACCAAAATAGCCACTATTATGTTTGTGTTGTGCTAATAAATGTAGATCCACACAGGTATACAAACTGAGCTCCGTTTACTGCCATGTGCCATTCATTCTGACAACACACACACACCGTCGTAAAGCTCTAACGGACGTACGTAACGTGACGTCGTAAAGGGCAACAAAGTGCTGCAATGACAATGACACTGTCGTACATAACATTTCCCCCCCCTTTCCAAAACTCAAACAACTAAAGTAACAGTCAAACAGGAGTAGGGCCTGAAGGCCTATGTGTGAAATTTAGTGACATAGTCCTGGAGATGTGCAGGGCGAGCCCGTTCCCGCTGTGGCCTATCGACCTCCCCCCTGGGCTGTGACCCTGCGAGGAAGCCAGGGTTAGGTGGAGGAGGGTGAGGAAGAGGAACAGCAGGTAGAGGCTGAGCGGGTGGAGGCCACATAGGCAGTGACTGCGGCGGAGCCTGGGGCGGCCTAGCTGCCATTAGCAGTACAGGACTCGAGGCCTTTGAGACAGTTCTATCTGTCTCTGCTGCACCGGCTGCTGGCAGCAGTGTGGCCATGGCAGGCCCAGGAGGACCAGGCACCCTCCGCAGTCGGCTGGCGTGCCAGCGGGATCCGTCGCTCAGCAGGAACGTGGCTGGCCCCAGCTGACGTGTCACCTGAAGGGGCTGAGACCAGAAAGATGCCATCTTGTTATGTCGCTGGGGCCTACGGGCCCGAACCCAGTCGGACACCTTGATGGTGGTAGTCTTTACTCCACGTTTCTTGTCGAAGCGTCGCTTCATCTCCCCCTGATGTGTGGCCACTGCTGCTTGAGCAGCATCTCGGGTGCTGCCTGCTGCAGGTGTCACTGCATCCCGGGACCTGAGTCTGTTCAGTGGCAAGTCCATCTCACGGCCAAGCATGAGGGATGCTGGAGAGGTCTGCGTTGTTGCATGCTGACTAGCTCTGTAGTGCAACAGTGTTTGGTTGAGTGCGGCCTGGAATGTGCACCCCTGGAACAGATGTGCTCGGATCCCATTTTTAAGGCTTTGGTTGAAACGTTCCACCCCCCCGTTGGCCTGAGGGTGGAAGTATGCCGTGCGGATGTGCTTGATCCCCTTGGTGCGGAGGAAGTCCGAGAACTCTGCTGAGATGAACTGGGGCCCATTATCTGTGGTGATGGTGAGTGGCAGACCCCATCTAGCAAACAGGCCATCCAGGATGTCAATAATGGTCCGTGTTGTGACCGTTCCTGCTGGGACCACTTCAGGCCATTTGGAGTGGAGGTCGTATGCCACCACCAGAAAGCGTTGGTGGTGCGGGACCCCTCGGCCATGGATCTCTCCACAGATATCAAGCTGGAGATGCTCCCATGGGCGGGGCGGCCACGGGGTAGGCTGCAGGGTTGTTGAGGCTGGCAACCCACTTTTCCCGCTGAGCAGACATGGTGCACAGTCCTTGACCATTGTTTCGATGTCACGGTCGATGCCTGGCCACCACACCAGGTCGCGGCATCGTTGCTTGACCCTCACTATGCCCAAATGACCTTCGTGCGCCATGGACATGACACGCGCACGCAGGCCACTTGAGATCACAGTGCAGAGGCCCCTGGAGACACAGACGTCCCCCCAGCATGAGAGTTCGTGCCATACTCTAGCGAACGGGGCCAGATCCTCCGGCACCCGTGATGGCCATCCGGTGCGTATAGGTGCGCAGGGTGGATAGCAAAGGGTCCTGTTCCGATTCCCGCTGCAGCTCCTCTAGTGACACTGCTGTCTGCAGGGGCCCATGCAACATCTGGATGAGCTCTGGCTCTGTGTCGTCATCCGGAGAGACAGTTGGGGTGGGGGCCTCGATAGACCGAGAGAGGAGGTCGGCCACTACGTTGTCCCTCCCCGGGGTGAACCTGAGCTGGTAGTCATACTGCCTGAGCCGCTCCCCCCACCTGTGCAAACGGAGAGGCCTGTGCCCACTGCCTGAGGCTGACAGCAGTGTGGTCAGGGCCTGGTGGTCTGTACGGAGGGTGAACCGCCGGCCGTATAGATAGAGGTGCCACCTCTCACATGCCCAGACACAGGCTAGAGCTTCGCGTTCGCCGACTGAATACCTCTGTTCGGTGGGGCTAAGAGCCCTGGAGGCAAAGGCAACTGGCCGCTCGACGCCGTCCTGAACCTGTGAGAGCACGGCACCCACCGCCCCGGCTGAGGCGTCACAGGTGACGAGGGTAGGGCTGGACGGGTCAAAGTGGGCCAGGATGGGGGTTGTGGTGAGCTGGATCTTCAGCGAGTGGAACGCCCTTGAGCATGCTGCAGTCCACTTCCATGGCTCCTCTTTCTTGAGCAGTTGGCGAAGGGGAGCTGTGGTCTGAGAGTAGTGGGGCAGGAACCGTAGGTAATAAGCTGTCATGCCCAGGAATGAGGCTACTTGGGAAGCAGAGGTGGGCCCCGGAATCCGGTGTATGGTGTCGACATTGGACAGGAGAGGTGTGATGCCCTTTGCTGTGAGGCGAAACCCCACAAAGTCGATGGCGGTAGCGGCGAAGGAGTATTTCTCTGTGTTCAGGGTCAGATTATTGTCCAGGAGGGCTGCAAACACCCTGTGAAGCCGCTCGTTGTGTGTTGGCACATCTGGGGCATGGACCACGATGTCATCCAAGAACACCGCGACCCCAGGGATACCAGCAAGGATGGTGGTCATGACCTTCTGGAAGCAGCTGGGGGCGGAGCTAAGCCCGAAAGGCATTCGGGTGTACCGGAAGACCCCAGCGTGCGATACAAAGGTTGTCAAGTCTCTGCTGGCTGGGTGGAGGGGAACCTGGAGATAGCCCTGGCGCAGGTCGAGCTTTGTGAAAACCGTGGAGCCGTAGAAGTGGGTGGTCAGCTCCTCTGAGGTAGGCAAGGGATATTTATCTGGAATCACCGCCTTGTTGACAGACCGCAGGTCCACACAGACTCTCAACCCTCCTGACTTTTTCTTAGCGATGACCAGGTTTGAAATCCAGGGGGCGGCGTTGACCGGCTCGATGATGCCTGCCTGCAGCAGCATGTTGAGTTCCTTTGTGACATCATCCCTCAGAGTGAGAGGGATCCGGCGCAGGGGCTGCATGACTGGTGACACCTCTGTGTTCACCAGGGGTCTGTGTCTGAAGGCTGTGAGGCAACCCAGTCCATCGAACGGCGCTGGCCATTTCTGCTCCCAGGTGGAGGTGACATGTTGAATGGCTGACCCACTGTCGTCATGCAGTGTGAATCCCAGGCCCGTGAACAGGTCGAGGCCCAGCAGATTGGCACCCCGCTTAGCGATGTGGAATGGGAATGCAGACATGTGCTTAGATCCATAGTGCACTGGTACCTGAAGGATGCCAACAATCTCTATCTTAGAGCTATCATATCCGCACAGAGGAGTGGAGGGCTGCTGCAATGGCAGGTGGGCAAAGAATTTGTTGTAGGTGCTGAGATTGAGAAGAGACGCAGCCGCGCCTGTATCCAGTAACAAGGGAAGGCTGACCTCACCCAGCTGCACTGTGCATGTTTTAAAGCTCACATGGTTTGTAGACACAGTTCTAATTTCAGTATGGTCGCTGCAAGTTGAGCGGGGTCTGGACTGTGGGGGATGAGCCGCAGGAGCAGACCTGCACACTTTAGCAAAATGGTTGGGCTTCAAACAGTTCCTGCATGTCTGCCCTCGAGCTGGGCAGTTAGGAGCCCGTGCATTGTTTGAGCTAGCCCCACAGTTATTACAGCTATCAGCGCTACGTGTGTTCCCCTGTCTGCGAGCTTGCTGCACTGGGAACCACGCATCTGTGTCCTCTTGACTGTCCTGGTAGGCAGGCTGAAGCTGTTGCGTGAGTGAGGCCGTGGGGGCGGAGTCAGAGCGTGAGCTGGCAGTCAGCATGCTAGTACACTGTAACGCTGATTCTACCTCAATAAGTTGATCCCGTACGATTTGATCGTGAATCACCCCGTAGTTGCATTTTCTCGCCAGATCCCTGAGATCGGCCACGTAGCTCAGAACAGACTCACCGGGGCGTTGAAGCCGTTTTCGTAGCTTGTACCGCCGGAGAAGCACCCGTTGTTTGCTGGCAAAGTGATTAGTGAGGAGAGCGACAGCTTCCTCGTAGGTCTCAGCGCAGCCGAGGGCTCGGAATATCCTCTGACCCTCCGTACCGAGACAGTGACGGAGCAGCGCCATTTTCCGCTTGTCGGAAATTTCTGTGAAGTCCATGGCGTCTAGGTAGACAGTAAAGTCATCCAGCCATCCTACCCACGGAATAGGAGGCTCGCTGGGCAGAGACAAGAAAGGTGCCGGTGGTGGCAAATTAAATTCAGCCATCTTCGTCGCCAATATTATGTTTGTGTTGTGCTAATAAATGTAGATCCACACAGGTATACAAACTGAGCTCCGTTTACTGCCATGTGCCATTCATTCTGACAACACACACACACCGTCGTAAAGCTCTAACGGACGTACGTAACGTGACGTCGTAAAGGGCAACAAAGTGCTGCAATGACAATGACACTGTCGTACATAACAGCCACCCCACAAGCATACACTGTTCCATTGCTTACATACACTTGTCCATTCCACCTCCTTCTTACCTCTTCCATTATGTCCTCTGTCCAATGCGTCTCTTGGAGGCATATGATCTCTTCTTTGTATGCTGCCAACACAAGCTCCATCTTCTTCCTATCTCTGAGTCCATTTGTGTTGACAGCAACAACCCTGACCATAGTCAAGATACAAAAAAGGAACACATGCACCCCCATGTCATTTTCCCATAGCCACTTTTGTCTTCTTCCCTCGTGCTATTGCACCACTTCCCGATCTTGTCCTCACCCTCTGTACATCCGCATAGTCCTTCATCGGAACCTTTTCTTTTTCCCACGCCCTCTGTTGAAGGCCCTGCCTCATCCATTTCTCCATCTCTTACTGCATTATCGAAGCTGGCTCCAATCTCCTCTCTCTCTTTATCCCCAACTTCCACCGAGCCAGGCCCCTCCGCTCCTCACTCCACTTCCGGCTCCAACTGCGTCTCCTCCACCACCTCAGCTTGTCCTCCTCCCTCCGTCACGTCTTCATGGCTCCTTTCACCACCTTCTCATTGTGTCTCCACCTCTTCCTCCTCCACCACCTCCTCTTCCTCCTCTCCCACCATCTCCTCTTCTTCATCCCCCTCCACCTCCACCTCCTCCACCTCCACCACCACCTCCTCCTCCTCCTCCTCCTCCTCACCACTGCTCACTCTCTCTCCTCCATCCCCTCCTCTCCATCCAATGCATTCACGTGCATAATGTCCTCGTTTATTACATTTAAAACACATGAACTCCGGGCATTCTCGCAATACATGTCCTGGCTTAATGCACAGCCTACATACCCTTACTTGCTTATTGTGAATCACCCTAAAGTGATCAACTCCACAGGGTCTCAAACTTTGCAGAATACGGCAAAGACCTCACCTCTTCTGTGAATTTCACCTTCATGTACCGAGTCCCGTCTGCGATGTCCGTTCCCGGCCATGTCCTTCTTTTGATCGGTGACACCGCTTTCACCCCCCACGACTCCAGCCTCTGCCTGATCACGTCGTCTTTCAAGTATACCGGGAGATTCAAAAACGAGACCACCATCTCATCCACTGCCAAGTCCTTTCCCATTATTCTCACATCTTTAATCAGGAATCCATCTGTGAGATTTTCCTTCCCTCTCCTCGATGACAGGGTAATTTCATATTTCCGGTCTCCTTTCGGCCGACAGCCCTCCACATTTCCACACACTCCTTTATTCCTCGCAACATTTGCATCACTGTAATATTACTTCCCCTCTCCAGTCCCACCTCCACCGTCAGGCTCCCGTCGTACCGCTTATCCGTATTCCTTTCATCGTGGTCCATTCCGTTCGTTGTGTTTGTTGCCATGTTGTCCGTCCTAGAACCCCCCGATCAGCACGAAGCTGTCGGGGTACTCAAAACCAAAACTCACTTGAACTTAAATGTTATAAAGTTCGATTGATTTGACAAAATCTCTTGAAAACTTTCTCAGACCAAACGCAAGTTTGTATCCGTTCACTTCTCGCTCATGCGCAAACAGCAACTCTACCTCCTGAGCCACAGCCGCCCCCGCCACAGCCACATGCTGACATGTATGAGTAGTCCTTTTGTATTGGCCAAAAATATAGCATTAGTACTTCTATCAACTTATAATCAGTATTCACTGAAGCAAAACCCTTCACAATATACCCAGTTAATAAAAAATATCAACAGTGTACAGGCCAACGCATCCGCTAACTGCATGCACTTCACAGTCTATTACACTGTAATAACATGTATTACTATTCCAAGTCCTATAGAAAGTAAAGTTTTGCAGAGCATTTCTGTCAGTACAGTTCCACTGTTTAAATCATTGGTCTGAAAGCAGAGATGGCTATTCATGATGCAATTGAGGCCTGCAGAGAGGAAAGGCAACACAGAGGGACTTTCTGTCACAAATCTCGTCCCCCTTGACAGCTGTCATCACTCACTTATTTTTTTGCTGGAAAAGAAGAGTGCCTTAATTCTGTGTGCAGAGGGAGAAAATGGTATTGAATAACCCCCTTGGTCAAATATATTTTTGAGGAATTTCAGGCAGTGTGATAAATTAGGTGGCCGGTAGGATCGATAACTGCCTCTTTCTTCATAGCTCAAGATGGAATTTGTCAAAATAGAGGCTCGGGGAACGTCCATTGAGTTCACTGCACAGACCAGGCTGTAATTGCGGGGAAAGTTGGCAATAGAAAGAGAGACCTGTGTGTGTGCGTGCGTGTGCGTGTGTGTGTGCGTGTGCGTGCGCGTGCGTGTACGTGTGCGTGTGCGTGCGTGTACGTGTGTGTGTGTGTGTGTGTGTGTGTGTGTGTGTGTGCGGGCATGGGCACTCGTGTGTGTGTGTGAGAGAGAGAGAGAGAGAGAGAGAGAGAGAGAGAGAAAGAGAGAGAGAGAGAGAGAAAGAGATGTGAGAGGGAAAGACAGGGAGCTATAATGTTTTCAGTATTTAGTATTTTGATAAATCGAAGTCTTAACTTTACTCTTTTCAACTTCAACTGAAGTCGGCTGGTCATATTTTGCCATTCAGTAGTGTACATGAGACGTACGAGATGACATCTGTTCATCACGCTGACCTCCAGATCCGGCCCATGTCCCTATCATCACAGCCACACTGAGATAGCATTATTGTCATTCACCTAAGCCTTTACATTGGCCAACTTTCTCGCATGGTAATAGGAGGAAGTCTTAATTAAAATGTCAAGGTGGCGTGATGTCCTAATACGGCTACCCCTACCCCTACCCCCCCCCCATGCACCTCCCCCCTCCTTCCTGCCTCTGATCCTCCCCGGAGACCTATTAAGCCGAGGCGAAAATGATTGAAGTTCAAAGAGGTGAGCCTGAAGGTTTTCGCCGCTTCGCCTGCTCCTCGCCTGCTCCTCGCCTGCTCCTCGCCGCTCTCCTCCGCTCCTCTCCGTCGTCCCGGCAACCCTGACCTTTACCGAGACAGCCGTCGTCGCTAATGCGCTCGCATATCTAATAGGCGGGGGGGAAGGGGGGGGGGGGACTCAGACCCTCCGCTGACAGGCTGTGTATGCCTCCATCGCCCAAAGGAAGATGAATTGCTTTTCTGTGTTTAGTTTGTCCCCCCCCCCCCCTTACCACCACCACATCTCTCTCTCTCTCTGTCTCTCTCTCTCTGTCTCCCTCTCTGTCTCTCCCTCTCTGTCTCTCTCTCTCACTATCAGTCCATCTCCTCTCTCTATCACACACCCCCCCCCCTCCTCCTCTCTCCTTCTTTAAGTTCTGTTGTCTGTCTCTCTCCTCGTTCTCTATAGGGAAAGGTTATTTGAAAGGACAGGGCAGTCCTCTCTTTTCATAAATGCTTCCTGAGGCTTGTCACAAAGTGGCAGGGAGTTTTTCTAATGAGCCTCTCTCATTTACAGATCCCTTTCACCGCTTTTCACCGCATAAATCATTGCAGTTGGCAGCGTCAATAATATTTGTGTCATTCTTCAATAGACAAGCCATTATTGAAGTTATCGGATGTCTTTGTCAGGCTCATAATGTATGGTGATTCGAAAGAAAACATCTTTGGAGAAATGTCAACGACGGGGCCCTGTCCGTACCTGCCCTGTGTCTGTACGGCTTGGATCCGATTCCATTTCACATCGAAAAACAACCTTTAAGAAGATCATCCAAACGCTAACACGATGAACTATTCAATTATGATCAAATAATATTTGTTTTGTTCTGTATGGATAAATAACAACATGAATCACTTGTGTGAACACGTTCACTTGGACAGCCCGGATAATCATCATGTATTTATTAGCTATGGTACCAGGGTACCTAAAGTAAACTATGGTAGGGAAACTACATAGCAATAAACAGGTTAGTCTTGTGCCATCATCACACACACACACACACACACTGTAATAACTGTGAGGAGGGATCAAAAGATAGTAAGCAGTGGGGTATGCATATTCCTACCCACTCACTCCATCAGGGGATAGATGATCTGCGGTAGATCAATAAGGGATGCTCTAATGGAACATCTGCACTGTTGGTTTATCCTGTTTACTATGCTATCATGTGTGATGTATCATAAATGCGCTCTTGAATATACAGTGTGTCTGTGTGTGTGTGTGTGTGTGTGTGTGCATGTGCTATACTGTGTGGACTCATAGAGAGAGAGTGAGGGAGAGAGAGAGAGAGAGAGAGAGAGAGAGAGAGAGAGAGAGAGAGAGTGAGAGAGTGAGGGAGAGAGAGAGAGTGAGGGATAGAGGGGCTCACAAATGCACCTGTCTGAGAGATAGAGATCAGGCCTTCGCTCTCCAATGACTCTGATTTCAGTTGCACAATATCCCTAGCACACAACAGACTGGTATTCTTTATGGTCTATATTGTCTTCACTGAATATTCAGCATGAATGGAGTAGAGAGCTAGCTAGCTAGCCCTGAGCTAGGTTCAAAAGACAGACAGTGTTGTGAGACACAGCCAGCTGTCCTACCCGCTACGGTGGTTAGGTCCAGAACAGATCTGCCAGCGACAAGGTCCGGTGTTACAAACCAGTTGTGAAGCTCAACTTGTAGCTTAAAGGACTGTTGCTCATGGACAGGGACCTAACCGTAGCGAATAGTGCTACAAGTATAACAATAACAGCTGTTTAAACAGACAATTCAACCTGCTACTGTCTGTGTACAATAATGTTTATTGAAATGAACAATCAGCACTTTGAAAATGCTCAGTGAACAAAGGAGAGACATGTACATGGTGTAAACACAGAGTGTCAGCGTTTTATTTTCCAACAATCAAAACAACTGACCCTTAAATGGTGAATCCTCCTGATTCCTGCATACACTACAATGGGGAAAAGTGCTCCCACCACCACTAAGACTGTCAGAACCTGGCCAGAAGGGTCCGCTCCACTGCTGATCTGCCTAAATGACACCCTATGGCAGGAATATGAGCATGAGGACCTGGAACAGTACACGTCGTCGGTTCTGAACCACATAGTGAACTGCACCAACTCAGTCACCGTGGACAAACGGGTCCGGGTCTACCCCAACACGAAGCCATGGATGACTGGGAAGGTCCAAAAACTGATAAATGAGAGGGACAACGCCTTCTTCGCAGGGAAGCGCACACCGCTGTACAGCTCCACCAGGGCCAACCTAAAGCGCGGCATCAAAGCGGCCAAGGCAGAGCACAGAGAGAAGATTGAGGAATGCCTCCTGAGCAACGACTCCAGGCGGATGTGGCAGGGGGTTCAGCAGATGACAAACTTCAGAGCCAACAGGCTCACAGCCGCAGAGGATGACCCCCTGCTGGCGGGAAAGCTGAACACCTTCTACGCCCGGTTCGACGAGGGGCGAACGGAGGTAACCACAACACAAACACCACTCTCTCCAGCTCTCAGCAGCCTCACCCTCACAGAGCATGAGGTGAGACGCGTACTGAAGGCGGTGGACCCCAGGAAAGCCTCGGGGCCGGATGGCGTCCTGGGACGGGTGCTGAGAGACTGCGCCGACCAGCTGGCCGGGGTTTTCACCAACATCTTTAACCAGTCCCTGTCCCAGGCCACCGTCCCACCCTGCCTGAAAACCTCAACTATCATCCCAGTCCCGAAGAAAAGCACGGTGAGCTGCCTAAACGACTACCGCCCGGTGGCACTCACACCAATCATCATGAAGTGCTTCGAGAAACTAGTCCGGGCCCACATACTCACACGCCTCCCGCCCAACCTGGATCCATACCAGTTCGCCTACAGAGCCCACAGGTCCACAGAGGACGCCATAGCGACGACTCTCCACGCCACTCTATCCCACCTGGAGAGGGGAAACAGCTACGCGAGACTGCTCTTCGTGGACTTCAGCTCCGCCTTCAACACCATCCTTCCAGACAGGCTAGTGACCAAACTACTAGACCTGGGTCTATCACACTCTATATGTGCGTGGATCAAGGACTTCCTGACCGACCGCCCCCAGAGGGTGCGGGTGGGCCCCCACACCTCCACAGCCCTCAGCCTCAGCACTGGGTCCCCCCAGGGCTGCGTGCTAAGCCCCATCCTCTACAACCTCTACACCCACGACTTCACCCCCGTCCACCCCAGCAACTACATCGTAAAGTTTGCAGACGACACCACCGTGGTGGGATGTATCTCGGGGGGGACGAGGCGGCGTACAGGGATGAGGTAGAGCAACTGAGCAAGCTGTGCAAGGTTAACAACCTGCTGCTAAACAAGTCAAAGACCCAGGAATTCATCGTAGACTTCAGGAGGAAAAAGTCAGAGATCCAGCCCCTGCTCATCGACGGAGAGAGCGTGGAGAGAGTCTCAACCCTCCGATTCCTGGGACACAACATGCGGGATGACCTGGCCTGGAAGGACAACACAAAAGGCACCATCAAGAGGGCACAACAGCGGCTATACACCCTGAGATGCCCCAGGAAAGAACACAACAAGCAGGAGATACTGGTGGCCTTCTACCACGGCGCAGTGGAGAGCATCCTCACCTTCGGCATCTCCAACTGGTTCCACAGCTGCACAACAGCGGAGAGAAACGCGCTACAGAGAGTCGTGAGAACAGCACAGAAGATCACCGGCGCCCCCCTCCCCTCTCTGGAGGAGCTGTACAACACACGCTGTCTCAGGAGGGCCTCCAAGATCTCCAGGGACCCGACCCACCCTGGGCACGTACACTTTGTCAAGCTGCCCTCGAACAGGAGGTACAGGACCCCGGCCGCTAAGACAAACAGACTGAAGGACTGCTTCTACCACAGGGCCGTCAAGGCCCTGAACACAGAAAAGGCCTAAGTTCTGGGCCCAGGACAGTCCGGACGGATTGTATGGCAGCTAGTGCTGAGGCACAAACATGTACATTTTCAAGCCTGCAAACTGTGACACTTTAAAATAATGTGAAAAAATACTCTTGTGCAATATGACAACCCTAGTTGACTATCTGTGCAGTATAGTACAGTGGATTGTGTACATAGCCTTTATTGATGTAAACCAGCTCCTTACCTGCAGTGTTTCCTCCAGGAATTTTTACCATGGTGGCGGGTAGTGCTGGCCGCGCGCGCGCGATTTTTTTTCGCGTGCACGCGCATAAAACGCGCACGCGCGCTCAAAACAACGACGTAATTTCAGCCAAAACTCGAGGATGGCCCAAAAAAATTAAATGTTTTCCTGTACTTCTCTCTTATTGTCTGTGTCTGCATGTTTTTCCAGCATGTAATTCCGTTGTCAATAAAAAAATCGTCTCCCCTTCTTTTCATTATCATTATGGAGGCTTTATGGTTGTTGTAACTATTATTATTTTAATGATACAAAAAAATCTTGAATCAGAATCTGAATTTATTTTACAGTACACAATAATACAAATCTTTGGCTGTGGTTCTTCAACATTAGCTTTGCAGCAAGGTACATAATCACAACAATACCATCATCACAATAATCACAAGTAAATAAGTAAATTAAGTAATGATAAGGAATAAAGTGATAAGTGATGGTAGTCGCACTACAGCAGAATTAAAGTGCAATCAATAGTGTAACATGCTGTGCAAAGTTCAACAAGATGAAAATGAAAGTGTTCAGGTATTTCTCAAGTAGTCAGGTAGTGTGCAATTCCTGTGTCCTAATGTTTTCAACATTAGCATTGCAGCAAGGTACATAATCACAATAATTGTACATGAGTAAAGTAAGTAATGCAGTTTTCTGGTAGAGGTGGATTTTTCTTAGGTGGAAAAACAGGGGAGGGTCATGCTTTTTTTGGAGGGGGGGGGCCTTAGTGGCAAAGTGTGCAGCCTGGCTGAGAGCACTTTATTTTTCTTTTCTTTTCGAAGAAGAGCTCTAAGGCTCTGTCATAAGGGAACTCGGTTATTGGCGGCCCGTTGATGCTCAGTATCATGCAGGCGGCCAGATGGTCCCCCTGCAGTCTGTTTCTCAGGTCAGTCTTCACCTGCAAATAGAAACAATGACAAAAATAAGATAAGTGGTATGTGGGAAGGTGAGAGAAATCAAACAATATCAGATTTAGATTACTTAGTAAATTACCCTATTCATTGTGGAAAAGTCCCTCTCACAGTTCACACTGGAGATACACTGGAATACACTGGAGATACACTGGAATACATTTGATTATAGTTGGAATATTACATTTTGAAGATAATTTGCGAACAAGAACAAGAACAACGAACAAGAACAAGAACAACATAGCAAGCATGATCATTGTTTACCTTCAGCTTTTTGAAGTAGTCACACCCCAGCAACTCGGCAAGTTCAAGGAGAGCAGGATAATTGGTGTGGTGTGCCTGCTCTCGCTTGGTGAGGTAATAGAGGCATTTAAACCCCCCAATGATGGCCTCATGCTCTAAATTGATGACTGGGTTGAATGCAGTCACAACTGAAGAACCTATACAAAGCAGGTACAAATGGTTATTGCAACAAAAGCTGGTTATACCTGATAGTCCTTTATCAATTAAAATAGCTTCCTATATCTAAAGAAGAAAGTTTACCGTGTGCCACTGAAGCATGACACTTCACACTTTGTTTGTGGTGGTCTGTCCTCGCATGCCTGTCCAATTGATCAAGCCTATATTGTTGGCTGCCTGTCTCTATAAATGGCCGATTGGCTCCTGCTGGTCCTCCCTTTGGGGTCTGTTTATGTAGCCGACATAAGCGGCAAAACATTCCTGTAAGGACAGAGTAAATTGGCATTATTGGTCATATTGCACTGAAATATTCTGAAGTGCATGATATGGTGTAAATAGTATACTCACCACGGTCACTGTTGTACAGCCATGGGAACTTCCGGTTCTCTGCCCATTTAGGGTCCCAGCCTGAGAGTCTGTGTTTTCCTTTGTCTCCCTGCTTCTCTGCTGCTCCACTCTTCTCTGCTGCTCCACTCTTCTCTCCTCCACTCTTCTCTCCTCCACTCTTCTCTGCTGCTCCACTCTTCTCTGCTGCTCCACTCTTCTCTCCTCCACTCTTCTCTGCTGCTCCACTCTTCTCTCCTCCACCCTTCTCTCCTGCTACTCTTTTCTCTGCTGCTCCACTCTTCTCTCCTGCTCCAGGCTTTTTTAAAAGGCAATTTTAGCAGATTCAAAACACGAAATTCTGTGCTCACTACCTTTTCCAGTTGAACATAAACTAAACTTTTTTTAAAAACATTTTAAATGCTGCTATTGTTTGCGAAGTTACAAGATCGTTAAGGGCTCTGCACACAGCGTGCGATTTCTGTTGCGCATCGCCGTCAACGTTCCATTTTGAAGTTTGAATGGAAGTCTATGAGAACATACAACAGAAATTGCATCGCACGCTGTGTGCAGAGCCCTTTAGCCCGCAGCGCAGAGCGCACAATGTATACGAGTTGACTCGCTGGAACGAGACAGGCCGCAAGACCACCACACACGTGCCATATCATACCGTCTCATCATAATTATTACATCGTATTTATCATCATATTTTTCACTATGTGTGGTTACCTGACCGTCTTCCTCATCTTCTGGTACTTTTCGTTTGAAATACTTTAACAAACTCATCTGAAAATGGAACCAGGAATTTATGAACACATAGCTAGCTAACATTGCTAGCTAACATTTCTGGCAATTACTTTAAGTAGTTCTAAGGTAGCGGAAACATAATTGTTTCACAAAATAGCCTGATTTAGTTGACCATGAACATCAGACTACATTACGAATGTTCATTTAAAATACTTGTATACTGAGCACTGGTATAAGAACACGAACCATAGAATGCAATAACCCACCGTCGTGCTGATGCAGTGTTGCTAATCAATCTGTAATGGATTGTAACACCTGAAGTAGTTTGTAGACTAGACGCAGCCTACCTAGATGTATTCGACCAATCACAAAACAGTTTTGCAAGCGCGTCGCTTCGCGCTTGTGGGTGTGTCTAGCGCTGTGAAGGTCTGAAAAGCAGCCTAAATCTTTTTTTTTTTTTGGGGTTGAGAAATCTGCATGGTGGCGGAGGAAATTCCATCGTGGCGGACCGCCACGATGAAATGCATGTAGAGGAAACACTTGTGATTTTATGCATTTATGCTTTTTCTAAAATGTTTTTTTTTCTTTTTTTTTTCTTTCCTAACACCAGGGGAGCCACCCCTCCTAAATTTCGTTGTTTGGTACCTGTACTGTAGCAATGACAAATAAAGTCCATTCCATTCCATTCCATTCCATTCCATTCCGAACATGAACTTTGCGACTAAAGCGGGGTACACACATAAGGAGTTTTTGGCCGGTTTTGGCACGATTTTCGGATGTCTGAAAACGACAGAAAACGCCCGGTTATCAGATGGATCTTAAGCGGGGTACACACATACGGATTTTCTGCGATTTCAGCGATTTTCGGATGTCTGAAAACAACAGAAAACGCCCGGTTATCAGATGGATCTTAACATTTTCCTATAACAGAATCCTGGGGTGTGAGGTGTGTTAAGAGTCAATCTCTCCCGGCAACCTGCTCGGAAAATGGGCGTGGCCGGCAATCGCAAATGTGAAATGTGTTCAATACTTCCGACCAGAAATCATAGGGTTGCCAGATTGTTTGGTGGAATTAGCGGTTTTAGACTGTGGTTAGGGTGGAAAATGTCATTCCCATCTGGCAACCCTGCTCGCCAATCAAGAAGCGAGCTGACTTCGTCATAATAATAATAACTTTATTTGTATAGCGCTTTTCCTGCAAACGTTGCGGCTCAAAGTGCTTTAATCATTATATAATCTTAATTTAATTATTTGGTCATTTAAAGGCAATATTAAAAGGATGGGTTCACGCGAGATTTCTGGCTTGGGGAATGAGACTCTAGACTAGAGAGTCTGGAATCTGTCGTTCCCCACGCCCATTTTCCGAGCAGGTTGAGAGTTGATTGACAATTGAAGAGAATTGACTCTTAACACACCTCACACCCCAGGATTTTGTTATAGGAAAATGTTAAGATCAGGGGCGGATTTAGGATCGTAGGAGATCCGGGGCTTAGCCCAGAGGGAGAATATAATGTGCGCGCAGAGCGCGCCGGAAAATTTTGCCTTCAACCTTCAACTTACCACCACCTTAAAGCGGACAAAAGGCACTGGAGAACACATATACATTCACACCCTTTAATGAAGCAAACTAATTGTGGTGGTTCTGGGCACAGAGGGAGGTCAGCACACGTAGCTCCCCCTGCCAGTCACCATCATTTATATTTGTATAGAATTACATAATTGATGGGCTGAGGCTAGTTATGTTACAGTATGTATATCAGGGCAGACTCTGTGCTCACCACTTATATTGTATTTAGAGTCTTGTCCTGTGTTATATGACGATATATTACATGTATTGTTGGCCTGTGTATAGTACTGTGAAATCAAATCCCCCCTGGGACATTAAACAAACTTAGTTAGTTAGCGTTACATCTTAGGATAGATTTGAGTCATGTTCTGTATACATACATACTACCATAAGGGCATACTTAATGTGGTTACTCCATGTTTACTAGCTGTAACATTAACGTTACATCATTCTTTTTCACTTGTTACTCAGTCAACCAGAGTGCAGATATCAAAGACTATCAGCCTGTTATTCACTTTATTTGTATAAAGTGAATAACCACTTCATTACATCTGTTTTTCAAATAAAGTCCATTCCATTCCATTCCATTCCATTCCATAAGTATTATCCTTTGTTTGATTTCTTACCATGTACCGTAACAGTACCTTGCTATGTTTCATTTTCATTATAACATAACGTTATGTTATGATAGCCAGCTAGCATTAGCAAACCGGAAAAGTAGTGTCAGTGAGTCAGTCACCTTTCTAATAAGATTCACAAACCTGAAACATCATCTATGTCATCACTGCTGGTGATGTCATTGTTGTCAGCTGCTGATACGGCTGCTGCAACAGTTCTTGGCGCTTGTTTTGTTGAAAACAACTTTCGGATATCCATCCTTACACTTTTGCAAGTCAGGCACTGATTGAGATCACTTCTTCTTCAGGGCAGGGTAGGCTACGCAGTATGCAGGCTAATGTCGCGCAGCTGCTGCCTCTCTGTTGGACTCCGGTACTGCACGTTACTCACGAGAGTTTTTTTTTATTTTTATTTTAATTTTATTTTTTTAAGTAAAACATTCGGGGCTTTTCAGAAAACATCCGGGGCTTGAGCCCCAGTAGCCACCCCTAGCGCCGCCCCTGGTTAAGATCCATCTGATAACCGGGCGTTTTCTGTTGTTTTCAGACATCCGAAAATCGCTGAAATCGCAGAAAATCCGTATGTGTGTACCCCGCTCAAGGCTGTTCAATCCAAGATTTTGTTTCTTCATGTGTGGGGTCTGTCTCAGATAAGATTTCGGTTAAGATTTTGAAAATCCTTATGTGTGTACCCCGCTTTAGCCTTAAAGTGGCCACACTCAATTTCCAACATACAAACATACACTATATGGACAAAAGTATGGGAACACAATTATGGTCTGGGGCTGTTTTCATGGTTTGGGCTAGGCCCCTTAGTTCCAGTGAAGATAAATCTTAATGCTACAGCATACAATGTGATTCTAGAGAATTGTTTGCTTCCAACTTTGTGGCAACAGTTTGGGGAAGGCCCTTTCCAGTTTCAGCATGACAACGCCTCCATACACAAAGCGAGGTTTATTGTGACATGGTCTGCCGAGTTTGGTCTGGGAGAACATGACTGGCCTGCACACAGAGCTCTGACCTCAACCCCATCCAACACCTTTGGGATGAATTGGAACGTCGACTGCGAGCCAGTCCTTCTCCCCCAACATCAGTGCCTGACCTCAGTAATGCTCTTAATCAGCTCTCCTCAAGGCTGAATGGGAGCAAATCCCCGCAACCATGTTCTAAAATCTAGTAGAAAGTCTTCCCAGAAGAGTGGAAGCTGTAATAGCAGCAAAGGTGGGACCAACTCCAGACCCATCAGTAGCATCTGATACACGCCCATCCAAATGTTTATTTGGAAAGTTACTGTAATCAAACCTTGAGTTGTTTCAAGTAATCTTATAGAAATTGAATAAATAGACAACAACAGACAATCGTATGCATGTCGGTTATGACAGTGAGGAGGGGGCTAGAGGGAGGCGTTCAGAGTCCTGATGGCTGTGGGGAAAAAGCTGTTAGTGAAGCGTTTATTCTTTGTGGACAATCACTTGTAGCGCCCCCGTGAGGGGAGGAGCTGGAAGAGGTGATGAGCAGGATGTGAGGGGTCAGAGGTGATCTTCTTTGCCTGTTTTTCAGTTCTGTGGGTGTGCAGAGATTCAACTGAGGGGAGTGGTTTGCCTATGATTTTGGATGCCTTTTTAACAATCCGCTGTCATTTGATCCGTGTTTGACTGTCTGTGCTGCCAAATGTTATTCAACTAAGAGTGTGAAAAGTGACTGTTGTCTCTTCAGAGAGCCTATGGCATTCACTTTCTTAAATAGGCTTACCCACTGTAGCATTCATTTGGGTGAGATTTTACTTTGCAAACAATTTACAGGCAAGCTGTTTACATTCTCTTGTTAGCACTGACAGCACATGACAGCACTAACATGTCTAGGTCCACAATACATCTCTAGGTCCATGTGAACAACATGCCTGCTAACTTATACCTAACATCAGCTAGATAAGCCGCTGCACTTTGGAAAAACACATTTCTCTCTCCTCAAATCGTCCATTGATGATGATTGCTAGCTATGAATTTACATGAATCCCACCTTTGATGCAATCTCCTGCTGAAGCACCAATCTATTTTCAATGTTTTTTGTTTTTAAATGCACACATAGTAAGTTTCAGACATGGGCCTGACTAGCCCCTGGAGTGTCATGTCAACTTTCCATTATGTTCATGCCGCAAAGCCATTGAACTAACGAGTTGATAACATAACAAATTCATTTGTTGCATGACTAGCCAGTGCCTATAGAAAGTACATATACTTCCAACATGTTTAAGTTTTGTTGCCCCATAGCCTGGACATACATACAAAAAAAAAAATATTTTTATTTTATTTATTATTTTGTCTTTACAGGGTCCGTCATATGAAAACCGAGGCCTGGGGAAAACGTGACAAAGCATATTAAATAGTAGCAGGTACAATGCATTAATTTGTCAAATACATTATGGAAAATAAAATAAACAAAGAAAGAAAAACAGTAATGACATAGTGTTTTTCCTACCACACAACCTGGGTCAAACAACTCTCCCTGGCCAGCCTCCACCCCATCAAGCTTTCCCCACCACCCCCACCCCCCCACCACCCCCCACATCATGCATCATGTAATGGGTATGCTTGTCATCGGCAAGGAGTGGGGAATTTGTCAGGATGAAGAGAACATTCAGAAATGTGCTGAGTTGGTAGTGAAAGCTTAATCAACATATGTTGATTGATTATGTGTATAATTGTTTCATATTAAAATCAGGGAACCGAAAAAATATATCACATTAACTATTATCCTTGTATTCTAACTCAACTTATTGAGTAACTTGTTGAAAAATGTTTTTGCACTTGAGCTCATTTTAATGAGAGCCACGGCAAGGGGGGTGTAGACATTTGCAGGCCTTCTCTGTTTTTCTTTTTTTGATACATATTTATAAATAGTCTGTCTAGATCAGTGGGAGGACATCATAATTGAATGTATTTCGAGTCCAGGCTCTGGGGCAACATAGGTGAACATTTTGAAAGGGGGTGTAAACTGTCTAGAGGAACTATATTTATGATTATTTTTAAAGCTGCTTGTTCAGTTGTTTTTACCTTTTTTTATGTATCTCTCGTCCTTTATAAGTAGCTAACGATTATGAACGTTTGTGTGTTGTCCACCTTTATGAACTTTTGTGTGTTGTCCACCTCGAGAACATCTGATCTGGAAACTGAGGTCAGACTCAGGACTGATCCTTGTATTTTCAAATTAATCTCAACGGACACTAATATTGATTATTTAAACTTAGGTGATGCTAACTTCATCCTCTTTGGATGTAATTCAGTATAAATGGCAGTTTAACTGGACAGACCCTTTAAAGGATCCTCAAATGGACTTGATGCACTACACTAAGAGGTTAGCTCCGAGGCTTGTTTGCATGAAAAAGAAGCAAACCTAACCTCTAAATGGTACACAGTTAAATATGACACATTTCATCACATTTTGAAGCAAGATGGAGGCATAATGGATCCACCTACATGCTTAACAGTTGGCAAGGTGTTCTTCTCTTCAAATTATGATTTCTCCAAACATACCTTCTTTGGTTGTGGCCAAACATTTCAAGGTTGGTTTCGTCAGTCCAAAGCACATTGTTCTTCAGGTTTCTCAAGGTTTTCTTTTGCATACTTCAGACGCTTAATTTTGTGTTGAGGTCGTAGGAAAGGCTTCTTTCTGGCAACTCTGCCATGTAGGTCTTTGTTGTTTAAGCTACGCTGTATTGTTGTAATGTGAGCAACTAGACCGGTGTCTGCTACTCTTTTTTTAAGCTCTTTTGCAGTGATGTATGAGTTTTTCTGAGCATTTCTCACCAGATCTCGGGCCATTCTATCTAACTTTTTCTTGGTCTTGCAGATGTTGCCTTGACTTAAATTGTTCCATTTATTTTCCATTTTCTGATGATGTTTCTGACAGTGGAAATAGTTATATTCACCTGACTCATTGAAGCCCTAACAAGTAAATCACTTTGGTCTGGGCCTTAGTAATAATCTTCTCAAAAGGTAACAAAGAATAATGCAAAAGGGTTCCCAAACTTTTGCACAGGGCCCTTTCCGTTGTTTATCATTTAAAAACTATGAAAAATTAAAGTAAAAAGAAACCTTGCTTCAAAATTTGCAGAAAGATGTCATGTTTAACTTTGTAGCATTAAGTGTTCAGGTTTGCTTTCAATCACTTGGGCCCAGTAGTTCAAAACGTTTAATCTCAATCAGATCCGATCAGATTTTGAAATCCAATTTTTTGTGATCCAGGATCAGACAACTCGGCCAGGTTTTGTCCCAGTATTTCAAAGCAGTTCAGGATAGGATCACCCTGATCCAGATTCAGACTTTTCAATATTACTAGATCCTGAATATCAGTGCTTTAATCCTACCAATCTCCATCTAGTGGATATGAAAAATAATACAAGGAAGACAAGAGACCACATTGCAGAGACATCTATAATGTCTCATTATATTTTTAAATACATAAAGGACATAAAATCACCCACCTATGGATTTCCCTCTAAATGAGAGACTGAGTGGTGGTGCAATGCCAGATGCTTTTGTACACAATTACTTTTGAAAGGTGATGACAGATGATGGACTTTTTATTTAGATATTTTTTCTTTAATATAAATTAAATGTGTTATTGACAATCTTTGTTGTGATACTTTTATGAGCATAAACATTTATGTAATCAACATTTGGTTGAAAACAAAATAGGCCACCACAAACGTGACCATTTTTGGGGGGGATTTGCCATGAAGGCTAAAAATGTTGTATTATTTCAGTTAACAAAATTTACAAATCTTATTTATATTGAAAGATATTTTAAAATAAATTGTCTTATACATTTTGCTCTGGTAATCCACTGGAAATCCACCCCTCTGGTGGGATCAAAATAATCCAGTTTTTGGGGATCAAACTGATCCCAATCCTGTGTTGTCAGTTTGAACTTCCCGTTTTTAAGATTTGATCCAGATTAAAGCTTGGATTTGATTTCCTGATCTGATCATATATCAAAGTGATCCTAATCCTGTTGTTTGGTTTTGAACTACCCAAAATCCAAATCTGATCCGATCAGATACGGATTAAAAGTTTTGAATTACTGGGCCATGGAGATGAATTATAACAGACATTTAAACCAGGGGTGTCCAAATGTTTGCACCCCACTGTATTAGGCTATAGTCACCCAGCTGGATAAAACATTTTTCAAGTTTGTGTCCCATAGCTAGCAGCCAGGTTGTTGACACCAGCTTTTAACGCACGCACACACACACACACACACACACGCACGCACGCACGCACGCGCACGCACGCACACACACACACACACACACACGCACGCACGCACGCACACACACACACACACACACACACACACACACACACACACACACACACACACACACACACAGGGCTTTCACCAGGGGTGAAAGTGGTTTGAGTTTCTTACAGGAACTATAGGCTACTACCACAACCTTCATTGTTTCATATTGTTCTCCTCCTGCCCCCAGCTTCATGCATCCCTGAACACACACATCGTGGTGTTGGTGTCGAAATTAGAAACACTTTAGGGCTGCCAAGTTTCACCAAAAGTTTGGAGTGAGAGTTTTTGGTGGTGGAGCGACCCAAAACTGTGCACGTTTTGGTAGCGGCGGCCCCTCTCTCCCACACAATTATTTGTGCTAGTTTCCTGCAATTTTAAACCTGCACAAGAAATTAAAATAATTGGAACATTTGATAAAACAAGAGAAATTCAGATAATATATCTTAAGTCTTAATAAACAAATAGCCTACAGCAGGCACGTGCCGTGAGCTTTTAGATTGGGTAAGCATAAAATATAGAAATACACGTAATTACACATACACGCTATCAGTGAACGCAGTTTCAAGGAAATGTAATTTTGATGCCCTAGAACCCGCTAATAAACTGTAGTGTCACTGTGTGATCAGATTACCAAAAACAAAAAAAACAGTTGCCAGTTTCGACTATATCAGGGGTGCTCATTGTTCAATCTTTTTTGAACCAAGATATTTTCAAGTAGCCAACCTGCTGAAATCGACAAGTCCAGTTTCAACATCGCACACGCACACACACACAACACAGACACACACCGTTTCCACCCTCCATAGTAAACTCACAACACACTTTCATTTCACACTTTGTCACACAGGCACTTGACATCACATCACAAACCCTCCCTCTCTATCTCTCTCAAACACTTTTGGTCCAGAAGGCACGGACAGCGACATTAGGCCAATCTCAGCGATTGATTAACCAGCTCTCTGATTGATTGATTAAGCAGCTCTCTCTCCAAACACAACGGCAGAGGAAGTCTTAAATAAGAAGCCATAGCCAGCACAGCAGTACCCAAACCATATAGCTAAACAAGCACAGATCGCCACCAGCCTCGCGAATCATATAAATCAGCAAAGAAGCCATGACGTAAATGTAAAAATGATATCTTACCTTTACTTGAAAACGAGGTCCATGCACCTCTCCTTGCGAAGGAACACCTCTGTCACTTTAGTGTAAAAGTCACTCGCCTGTTGCAGTTTGTAAAGTCTCTCTTTTTCAATTGAGATCAGGGCCAGTGATGACACTGACAGTAATGTCCATATTCACAAAATTAAAAAAGCAAGTTATCCTTATTGATTAGATCGTTTGAGCTAGGTAGCATAAACTATTCTGCCAGGCGAGAGAAAGTAGTGTGAAATGTTATGTGAACTTGAAAATGATAGCCAATCAGTAGCTCTTGAATCGGAATGAAAGACCTACTGATTGGCTGTAAGCATGCTTACCCTGGCCACATTAACCAGCGGGCTGAAGCATCGAAAAAAATTAAAAAGACATTTTCACGCATTCGAATGTACGGGAGGGAAAGCAGATAGAGGAGTGCTTATATGCAATGCAAAGCAGAGTAGGGAGTGATTTCTCCTGCAGGTGGCGCTAAAAATGCAACGTCAAAATGAATGACTCCTGCTGCCCTGGGACCTAAAATACGACTCTTTTAATGAAAACAAACAAACGGTTTAAATGCACTTTTATTTTAATATTTTCTTTCCTTTCCTTTTTTCGTTGGGTAAGCACTGCTTACCCTGCTTATATGGACTGCACGTCCCTGGCCTACAGAGTCTAAAACAAAATTGGGCCTCATCAAGTGAACTCAACCCCTTGGTCAGCAGCAGAAAGACCCGTGGTCATCATCTTATATACAGTGCATTGCTCATAGATCATGTTATACAGTACATACCAGGGTTTTTCCTGGGTCAGAATCAAGCCTTGGAGGTTGATGTTGTGCCCACATTTTCTTTGAGGGAACCCCAATTGTTATATTTGTATTGTACATTGTAATTATTATTATTATTATTATTAATAATAATAATAATAATAATAATAATAATAATAATAATAATACGATGCGATTTGAAAGTACCAGTAGGCTACCAGATACGTATGCACATATTTTGCTACCAGGGTTGCCAGATGGAATTATCTACCCGTCCAGTGTGACCAAAAGTAGCCCTATCTGGCAACACGGCTTGCTTATGGAAGCATATAGTGGACTAAATGCAAATGTTAATGCAATTTGAGATTGCATTTGCATGTTCCACTTTTGCATGCATTCTTTCAGACAATATTCAAATTCAAATGCAATTCTAATGAGCGGATGTGTTTCCTAGAACATATAAATGCAATTGCTAATCACATTATTGCATTACAATTTGAATATTGACTCAAATAACGCAGGCAAAAGTGGCAAATGAATATGCTATTTTGGGATTGCATAGTCATTTTCACATTAGAATGAAAATTTGAATTTTGTCAGCTACAAAGCGGATGTGTTTACTAGAACATGTAAATGCAATTGCGTATCACATTATTGCATTACAATTTGAATATTGACTCAAATAACGCAGGCAAAAGTGGCAAAGGAATATGCTATTTTGGGATTGCATAGTCATTTTCACATTAGAATGAACTTTTGAATTTTGTCAGCTACAAAGCAGCGCATGACTTTGAAAAGTAAATGTCAAATGGCTTTGCATTATCATTTTAATATTGACAGCGAATGTGCACATCAGGTACATGAAAATGAAAATGCGAATCATTGGAATTGCATTTGAATTTGAATATTGTCTGAAAGAATGCATGCAAAAGTGGAACATGCAAATGCAATCTCAAATTGCATTAACATTTGAATAAAGTTCACTATATGCTTCCATACGGTGCGACTGTAATCCCGGTCGGACTGTCTCAGTGCCCAGTGCTGCCCACCCAACCACGTCGCGTCGAGTCGGGTCTACTGTAAAGCGGGTTAACATGTACTTTTCAAAGGTATTAAAATAGATGCAAGGAAACATAACGTCAGCCATGTGTTTCCTTGTTGGAAATTATGGATCGTGAATCGTGATTGCTTCTGCACTCTGCAGCAATCGGATTTTGATTGACAGGCAGCTGCATCTCTTCCCCCAACGGCGTTCCGGCACAGAAAGTCTTGCCGGAACGCAGCACCGGACCGTTCCGGCCCACTTTCACCTATGGCTTTCACACCGACAAAGAACCGTGCCGGTTCGCGTTCGCGTTCGGAAACCTCTGAACCTTGGTGCTGTCTGGCGAACGAGCCCGCGTTCATACCAGTGTAACCTGAACCATCTGCGTTATCAACGCTGGGTGATGAAGGGGCGGGATAAACAAACATTTCACAACTAGATGGCAGCTACTTCACTGGAAATGAAGATAATATCTTCCACTACAGTATCTGAAATAAACAACATTTTCTGTGAAACAAAACAAAATACACTTTCTACACGCGTTTTTTTACTAATCAGCTGCTCCGTTACTGGAATAGAAATGGCTTAAGAATGCATGTCCGCGCGCGTGTGCGTGTGTGTGTTTGCTGAGCATGTGAGGAAGATAGAGAGAATAATGACACTTTTGATATTGTTTTGGATCACTAATGATTAGATTTAGATTAGATTACATTTTGTCTACTTCCTCCTTGCTGGTCTCTGCAGCCTAGAATAGGACACACCCTCTGACGACGTGACTGTTCTACGTTTTGGTTCGCGCTTGAGAACCACTATTTTTTGGTGCCCGCTGCGAACCAACTTTTCAGGTTCCGAACCAATTGAGCTTCTGTCTGAACGCGCCGGCCGGTTCCAGACTTGGTTCGCGAACGCGAACCGGCACGGTTCTTTGCCGGTGTGAAAGCCCTATAGTAGTGTCGACGTTCCACTCTGTGCACCGGTCTGTCAGCATAGCCAGCGCTATCATAAGCGTTTTATTATTGACTCAGAAAATATGATCATTTGGAAATCAAACGCCACCTCCTAAAGTGGCTACCATCCCTTTCAACGTGAGCTATTCCTCTTTCCATTAATAGGAATGAAGCCATAGAGGAAATGTCATAAGCTTCTCAAGTTTCCTCCACGTGTTCTTCCCCTAGCATATTTCTTTTTGTATTTTTCCTTAATTAGAACATTATGAGTGGGGTCCCTCACCTGCTGCACCTCGTAAGAAAACTAAAACAAATTTTATTAAAAGCTCTATCTCCTTCCATAGAGGAAATTGAATTATGTTTGAAGTAGGAGAGATTGCAAACTGACAACATGTTTTCTTTATTAACTATTAAGAATTGCACCTCTCTCTCCCCCATCACCTGAACAAAATATCCATGAAGTTATTTTCGATTTCATTCTGCTATTTCCTTTTTCATTATATGATTATTCAAGCTAAATTAGCACTAAGTCAAAATTCACTTTCTGCATTAAAGATGAAGTTGAGAAGAAGTGCTCTGAAACTGAGTACATCATGTATTCTGCAAGCAGGATACATTAAAAAATTAGGTTTTGAGGATGTTCCAAAGAGAGAAAGATGCAAGATGTTTCTAGCTGAGAATGACACATACACACCAATGCACCGACACACTCTGACACCACTTCTTTCCTCTCTGGTAACGATTTCCAATCCTTCCTCCTCCTATCAGCTCTTGCCCCCCCCCCCCCCTCACACACTCACACACCACCAACCACCCCCTGTAGCCCTCAACCCCTCTGCATTCTGGGATTACCTCCCTATCTGGCCTCCACATTCCCAAGGGCCCTCCACACAATCCATCATTTTACACAGGGACCCCCTCATGACTATCCAGAAATGTGGATTTGTGCCACAATCTTCACCTAGCACTCTCCTTATCTTAATCAGACTGACCACTGTAGCCTCAAAATCTTATTGACCCTTTTTCCTGATAAGGCAATCGTTGGGGTTTTTGCTAATCTGTGCCAATAGGTGTTGAGTGTGCTTGCATGTTGTGTTGCCCCTGGTTGGGTGGCCAGGCAGGCTCGGGAGGGAAAGCTGTGGACTGTGCTCATACACAGTAATCCCTTCTGGAAACTTTGCTGTGGTGATCATGGCGGGTTGCTGTCTTTTGCTTTGTGTGGAGCAACAAGAAGAGGAAGTCGCAATCAGCGCTGGTCGAAAGGGTCCGTTCTAATTATTCTAATCAGATCAGCTTTTAAAGCCTTCTAGTTAAGGCAGGAATTGGGAAAAAGTGATCCTAGAACAATGCCTGAGGGCATGAATGACAAGTGATACTGAGCGGTGTTTGAGAAAGGATTGGATGACTTGGCTGTGTGAGTAGCCCAGGGTCCGATTCAATCAAAACCGAAATCTAGGTGACTAGGGGTAAGACACATATGAAAACATGTATCAATCAGTGGCGGCTGGCCGATAGAGGGCGCTGGGGCGCCGCCCCCACCTTCACTTCCTAGTTGCGATTTGTAAAAGTTTTTTTTAAAAATAAACATTGTTTATTCACAAAATGCGGCTGATATTCTGTCGGCGCCTATCAGCATTCATTAAAAATCCTCCAATACAATAAACATTTTTATCTGTGTGTGTGTAAAATTCACTGTTAAAATACATGGGGGGAGGAGTCGGGGCGCCGGTCGAATGCACGTCTATCGCAGGCCAAATACTTTTCGCTTACACGTGAGCTGTAGCAGCGCTCCAATTGGCTGTCTCCTATTTCTCGGCCGGGGCGCAAAAATTGCGCCCTGAATATCCGGTTGTATAGCAGAAAATGCATATGCTGAGGACTTCCGACTTCCGGGGCAGCATGGATTGAACGCACGCACGACTGCTCTCCTAACAAATTAAGTTTTTTACAATGTAAGGATTTATTTCTGTAAACAAATTGAACAAATGGATTAGAAGGAGGCATCTTTTGTTCCTAACTTGAGGATATTGCAACTGGACCTATTACCGAAGTCAAACTTATCTCGTTTGTGGTCGCAATCTCCGCACCGGCTGTTTGTTGATTGTTTGATATAGGTTACTCAAGTTGTATGGCCAACGCTGCTGGCAGCAGAGAGTTAAGAAATCTAAGAAGCGATCTAAAACAAAAAGTTACGGTGATGGACCGCGGAGAACTTGCATCAATTATGAGAGAAGTCATACGTGAAGAGCTTGACTCCGCATTTGATCTGAAACTTAAACCAATTAAAGAATGTCTGGATTCACTCCGCAAGGATATGATTTCCAATACGACCAATGTAAAGGACCTGGAAACAGCCGCTAACGAGACGGAACGCCGTCTAACTGATATCGAACAAAAACTTTCTCAACCCCGCGGGAGGCTAACGTGAGGTATGGGCTGTTATTTCCACGCAAGCTGATTGTCACATTTGCTAACAACACTGCCTCCTTCACGGACCACAGAGAGGCCATGGCACACTACATCCAGGTAATTAAACCAACTCTATAATCCTGACTACATCAATGGCTAACATCAATACCTGAACAACAGCCCACTATATGGGCAATGTGACAGTAGACAATGTAATGAATCCTGGATTGATGGAGATGCCTATAGGCTACGTGACATTTAATTGGAGTCCCTGACTATGACGAATATATGATATGTATGTATATATGAATAACAATTGATATGGATCAATTTATACCTCTTATTAGATTATAAATACTCTGGTTGTTATGTTTGCCTTTTGGTTGACAGCAAAAGGGAGAGAGGAGGATAGGGAGGGAGAGAAGGAGAGAGAGCAGGATGGTGTCGGCACACCAGAGAGAGAGAGAGCAAGAACCAGGTGAGAAAGTGGACAGGTAGTCAAGACCACATAAGTAAGTAGCCTTGAGAACCGATGGTTCTCGAGCCTAATGGCCCATAGGGAAGGAGCCTATCTCCTGTTTCCGTAGCGTGAGGCGGCTTAATGTACAAGTTAGTACACCCCCTGGACATGACACTGGTATGTCGCAGGGTCTTACCCCCTGGGGGGGGGGGGGTCCATGCCACGGTCCATGCCACCCCCCCAAGGCAGCAAACCTAGGGGAAACACTGTTATTCTCATGCTAAATCGACTGTAAATCCAGATTTTAAAGTTGATATTCTTCCCCGTGGAGCATGCCCCCATAACCTGTGCCCCACCCAAAATGTTTAGCACCAGCCGCCACTGGTATCAATGAAGTGGAAGCTAAAGCGTTACCGTCCGGACAATCACTAGGGCCAGAAGTCATTCCTGGCTAGGTCACCTGGTCGGGAAAAGCTCCTGGCACCAGCATTCCACCATCTTACCGATCCCTACTTTGGGGTAAGTGGTTAAACAACCTTGGCCTGCAGCAATAATCATGCCACATGTCTAAAATTGTAGGAAAGCATTGGGTACACTGAGGTATGTCTGATGTCCACCCTCATCTGGGCATATCATCCTCCACTGATGTACACAACACTCAGAGTGGGAGGTGTTGTAAGGGGTGCATCAGAGATACAGACATTTTAACATTGAAAACAGATGCTATTACAGCTAAAAGGGGATTTCTCCCTGGGGCATATCTCCCGGAAGAGAAAAGTGAAAGATGGAAAATTGGCCAAGGCAAGCAGCGGAGAGCTAATGGATCAAAATTACCCCCGTCAGAAAGTTTTGACGAGAACTGACGAAATTGCTTTTTTTTCTCTCTCTCTCCCCGCCCCGCATCTCAATATGAAACGCAGACAGAGAAATCCATCTGTAACGCAAGGCATTGTCAGCGTCTCCCAATTTACACCCATTCCTCTCTGCAGCTGTTCCTGTGCTTGATGGCGTGATAAATTAATATTTTTCTGTGCCACTGCGTCGATTCTTTTAAAAGAATACATTAAGAGGCGTTAGAGACATTTTTCCCGGAGTAAACATTTTTTTCTTCTATCTCCTCTCTCAGTCACCATGACAAATCATAATCTCCAGAGATGAAGAGAGAAAGCTGAGGTAAAAAAAAGGAAAGGATGAGAGATGAGTGGCAGGGGAAAGGAGGAAAGGAGGAAAAAATACATTTTGAGGAGCTGAACCGAGGAGATGCAGGCTCAGTCAAAGCGAATTATTTGAGTGTTCGACATCAACATTTTCTGCAGGCAAATATAGTGGTCATAGCTGATAGCTGCATAATGCCTGACATCCATTCTCATTGCTTGAGATGATGGAATGAGCAGCAACCATTTCAAAACAGCACATCCCGCAAATCAACAGGAGGTTGGTTGTGAATTGTATATGTTTGCCTTGGTTGCTCCATAAATTGTGGAATGCACCACTAGCCATGCCAATATCCATGCATTTACATTTACATTTTTGGCATTTAGCAGACGCCTTATTCCAAAGCGACTTACAATCAATACATTTGAATACTAAGCATGTGAATCAGCAATCCACCATTCGTTGCAGGAAGAGTAATCAAGCTCGGGCTTGTACTTCTACTAAAACTATTTATTTATTTTTTTTATTTTTTTTATGGAGAAACTGAGAAACAGTACAAGGGGGGCAATAGAAGTGCTTAGGGACACAGTAGAGGGGAAAGCGGGTGTCTTTAGGATATGCAACACCATGCAACACCTCAGACTCTAATACATGTTCATAATAACTCAGATCTACATTATCACAGGTAATATGAAAATGGAATGCACGGTATAACCAGGGGCTCGGATAATATGGTTGGTTCCAGGTTCACAAATTAATAAGAAACAATAAGTGAAAAGAAGCCTTCTTTAGGGACACATGCGTGTGTTGGAACCTTTCATTAACCCTAGTAACAAAATGCCACACATGCATACCTGTCTAACACATGCATACCTGTCTAACACATGTATACCTGTCTAACATACGCATACCTGTCTAACACATGCATACCTGTCTAACACATGCATACCTGTCTAACACATGTATACCTGTCTAACACACGCATGCCTGTCTAACACATGCATACCTGTCTAACACACGCATAGCTGTCTAACACACGCATACCTGTCTAACACACGCATACCTGTCTAACACATGTATACCTGTCTAACACACGCATACCTGTCTAACACATGCATACCTGTCTAACACACACATACCTGTCTAACACATGCATACCTGTCTAACACATGTATACCTGTCTAACACATGCATACCTGTCTAACACACGCATACCTGTCTAACGCACGCATACCTGTCTAACACACACATACCTGTCTAACACACGCATACCTGTCTAACGCACGCATACCTGTCTAACACATGCATACCTGTCTAACACACGCCTACCTGTCTAACGCACGCATACCTGTCTAACACATGCATACCTGTCTAACACACGCATACCTGTCTAACACACGCATACCTGTCTAACACACGCATACCTGTCTAACACACGCAAACCTGTCTAACACATGCATACCTGTCTAACACATGCATACCTGTCTAACACACGCATACCTGTCTAACACACGCATACCTGTCTAACATACGCATACCTGTCTAACACATGCATACCTGTCTAACACATGCATACCTGTCTAACACATGCATACCTGTCTAACACACACATACCTGTCTAACACATGTATACCTGTCTAACACATGCATACCTGTCTAACACACGCATACCTGTCTAACACACACATACCTGTCTAACACATGCATACCTGTCTAACACACACATACCTGTCTAACACATGTATACCTGTCTAACACATGCATACCTGTCTAACACACGCATACCTGTCTAACACACGCATACCTGTCTAACACATGCATACCTGTCTAACACATGCATACCTGTCTAACACACGCATACCTGTCTAACACACGCATACCTGTCTAACATACGCATACCTGTCTAACACATGCATACCTGTCTAACACATGCATACCTGTCTAACACATGCATACCTGTCTAACACACACATACCTGTCTAACACATGTATACCTGTCTAACACATGCATACCTGTCTAACACACGCATACCTGTCTAACACACGCATACCTGTCTAAAACATGCATACCTGTCTAACACACGCATACCTGTCTAACGCACGCATACCTGTCTAACACACGCATACCTGTCTAACACATGCATACCTGTCTAACACACGCATACCTGTCTAACACACGCATACCTGTCTAACACACGCATACCTATCTAACACACGCATACCTGTCTAACACATGCATACCTGTTCAGCTCTCCCTATAGTTAGCTGAATGGTGAATCTTCTGCTTGCTCCGGCAGTACGGGTGAAATTATGAGATCTGACACAATTCGGTTTGATTTCCTTCTTCCTCTATTAAACAGATTGTAAAACTGAAAACACATTGATCAATTAGTACATGTAAATAATTAACAGTGAACGAACTAACAGAAAAGATTCAACAAACTACACAATCATTCAGAGCTCAATTTACCAACTCCCATCTCGCTCTATACTGTCATTCCGTTTTCCCTGCCACCCAGATTACCTCCATTAAGCCCGCCCCCATTTCTATCTAAGCCAATCACTCTCTGCATGCATACTTTTACCCAATCAAATGAATCAAACAATAAAATAAACTCCCAATCAAATACCCTCCCATGGATTAGCCAAACAATACCTGTCTAACACATGCATACCTGTCTAACACACGCATACCTGTCTAACACACGCATACCTGTCTAACACACGCATACCTGTCTAACACATGCATACCTGTCTAACACACACATACCTGTCTAACACATGTATACCTGTCTAACACATGCATACCTGTCTAACACACGCATACCTGTCTAACACACACATACCTGTCTAACACATGCATACCTGTCTAACACACACATCAGGGTTTCCGTTAGAAAAATTTGCCGTCGGACATCGTGTCCGGGAAGAATTCGATTTACCGGACAAACGTGATATATTCCGGTCATCATATTAAAATATAATAATAAAAAAAAAAAAAAAAAATCATATTTCTTTTTTTCAAATCTAATATAGCTGTTTGTCGCGGTGATTACTGTTGTGTAGCGGCCTATATATGCCATTTAATGTCTATTTCTCATCCGATACGATTAGATGCGAGCTATATAATATATAATAATATAACATGATTTGACGCATGCGCGCTATGCCATGCGTCAAATCCAGCGCTGAACGGGCGCCTCACTGGGAACTGAACAGACAGCATCGATCAATGAACGGACTCCACATTACGTTAACTGAAGTTTGTTAAATTGTTTGGGATTAATGTGAGTTTTCTATTTTCTCTTTCCAGTTTTACCCTTTTTTTTAAATCAATAAAACAACGTCATTTCTATAACCAGGTCTCGCTGGTTGGGAAGGCATTTCGTTTAGCTCGGGAGTATGACAATGGGGAGAACATAACTGTTTATTGAGAAACAATTGATAGGCAGTCTGGGATACGTATATAAAGAAATACCACAATGTCTAGATGTATAACATTTTATTGAACAGTAACAGTGCAAGCATGTAGGCTTCTGGCGTGACACGGCTAGCCTAATTTCCGTTCATATGCCTTTTATCAGATAAAATAAAATAGAATAAAACTCTTTGAAAATAAATAGGCTTTAAATTAACTTGCAATGCGTATAGGCTAATTTCCGTTCGATGTTACAGCCTAGGCTATGCCTTTTCTCAGATAGATAGGGGATAGCCCTGTAAGCTCATACGGGTCTGTATGTCGTCCTGAAGACCGGCTGTTAGATCATATCGCTGAAGTTTGTCTCCATCTTAGTGTAAATGTTGTCCGTTTTGTTTGTTATCCTTGTTATTGTGCGATAAAGTTAAAGCGCTCCGCTTCGGGACACCATTTTCAGCTGAGCACCAAACACACACACACACACACACTCGTGTAACACTGCCCGAGAGAGAAGGACCCGCCCCCTTTAGTTAGCCTATAGCCTATAGGCTAACTAAAGGGGGCGGGTCCTTCTCTCTCGGGCAGTGTTCTGTGTGTGTGTTTGGTGCTCAGCTGAAAATGGTTAGAGGGAATTATTTTCACCGGACATTTATGTCCGACGAGTTTTCAACTTGTCGGACTTCCACTAATTTTACCGGACAAAGACCGGTAATTACCGGTTAACGGAAACCCTGACACACATACCTGTCTAACACATGTATACCTCTCTAACACATGCATACCTGTCTAACACACGCATACCTGTCTAACACACGCATACCTGTCTAACACATGCATACCTGTCTAACACACACATACCTGTCTAACACATGCATACCTGTCTAACACACGCATACCTGTCTAACACATGCATACCTGTCTAACACACGCATACCTGTCTAACACACACATACCTGTCTAACACACGCATACCTGTCTAACACATGCATACCTGTCTAACACATGCATACCTGTCTAACACATGTATACCTGTCTAAGACATGCAAGACATCCATTAAATATAATATTAAATATAGTGTATACCATTACATATAGTGTATCACATTAAATATAGTGTATAACATTAAATATAGTGTATCACATTAAATATAGTGTATCACATTAAACATAGTGTGTACCATTAAATATAGTGTATACCATTACATATAGTGTATCACATTAAATATAGTGTATACCATCAAATATAGTGTATATCATCAAATATAGTGTATACCATTAAATATAGTGTATACCATCAAATATAGTGTATATCATCAAATATAGTGTATACCATTAAATATAGTGTATATCATTAAATATAGTGTGTACCATTACATATAGTGTGTACCATTAAATATAGTGTGTACCATTACATATAGTGTATACCATTAAATATAGTGTGTACCATTAAATATAGTGTGTACTGTGTACCATTGGCGATGTAATCAGACACCTCTCGGAAAACAGAAATATGTCAAATTCGTCTTCAAAGTATTTCTGACCTAAAACTCAGATTTTCGTTTTTTCAGCTAACATTCAACTTGAAGATGTGAAGTACCCACTCGTTATTTTTCCGAACAGTTTTACGCTCATTAAATAAGTGTAATCTAGCAACAAAATAGGCTTGTTTGTCATGAAATAACATACGCTTTCACTTGGGTGTGATTGGCTGTTGAGCTCAAGGGGGAGGGACAAAGGAATCCGTGTTTCAATGTTTTCAATGAGAATGTATTTTGAGTTTGTTCATAGATGAACACTGCTTAGCTCATCAATTGTTCAGTAATGACTGAAGGCACAAAGAAAGTCCCCAATAAATGAAACTTTACTAGAACAACATACGGATTTCACGGGATCAACATACCACAAGTAAGTAGCCTACAGTCCTTTGTTTGTGTTGGGCTAGCCGCGTTAGCTAGCGAACATTAGCTAGTACATTTACATGCTAAGCATGTGAATCTTAGTATGTGAAGCTAGTACGTTCTGTGTCGTCGTATTGCCTTTTAAAGACTTTCTAAAACAATCGCATAGTAGCACATTATGCTGTTCTTATAAGTTGTGTTGTTGCTACTGTGTACAGTTAGTTAACTGTTTTCTTTTGTTACTTGGGTTGGGCTAGCCGTGTTAGCTAGCTAGCATTAGCTAGTAAGTTGTGTGGTATTGCGTAAGACTTTCTAAAACAATCGCATTGCACATTATGCTGTTCTTATAAGTTGTGTTGTTGATACCGTGTACAGCTAGCTAACTGTGTTTATGTTTGTCTGTTTCAGAAGACAGAAGTATCTTTTTGATCAGAGAATTCTGTTCAGATGAGGCAAAAGACACCACATGACTCCACAGCACCTCAGAAAACCTCAGAAAACTCAGAAAACGGTATTACTTATCATTACTTACTTTACTCATTTACTTATTATTGTGATTATGTACCTTGCTGCAATGCTAATGTTGAAAACATTAGGACACAGGAATTGCACACTACCTGACTACTTGAGAAATACAATTCATGAACACTTTCATTTTCATCTTGTTGAACTTTGCACAGAATGTTACACTATTGATTGCACTTTAATTCTGCTGTAGTGTGACTACCATCGCTTATCACTTTATTACTTATCATTACTTACTTTACTTATTTACTTGTGATTATTGTGATGATGGTATTGTTGTGATTATGTACCTTGCTGCAAAGCTAATGTTGAAGAACCACAGCCAAAGATTTGTATTATTGTGTACTGTAAAATAAATTCTGATTCTGATTCAAGACTTTTTTGTATCATTAAAAGAATAATAGTTACAACAACCATAAAGCCTCCATAATGATAAGCTGGCTAATTAGCTTAGGTAATACCTTGCTAGGTAATAATGTTAGCTATAGCTGTCTGACCCAGTGAGTAACACTGACAGATATTGACAGCTGAGTGGTTGGGGGTGGGGTTAACCAGACATTGTTACCGCCCATTACCTGGCTGTGAAGGTGAGAAAAAACATTATCTTTGAATGGGATTTTCTGTGCTTAGTGATTTCAGGTGTAGCAACTTTCAAATACTCATGTCGTCTTCAATTTGTTTCCGATTTCAATGTATGACGCATCATTTGAAAGCTTACAATCTGTAGTTTAAGCACATGTAAAAAAACAGGAAAATGATTTCGCCTACAGGTAGCCCTTTCCATTGTCAGTTGTCACAGTGTATACCATCAAATATAGTGTATACCATTACATATAGTGTATCACATTAAATATAGTGTATCACATTAAACATAGTGTGTACCATTAAATATAGTGTATACCATCAAATATAGTGTATATCATCAAATATAGTGTATACCATTAAATATATCATTAAATATAGTGTGTACCATTACATATAGTGTGTACCATTAAATATAGTGTGTACCATTAAATATAGTGTATATCATCAAATATAGTGTATACCATTAAATATAGTGTATATCATTAAATATAGTGTGTACCATTAAATATAGTGTATACCATTAAATATAGTGTGTACCATTACATATAGTGTGTACCATTAAATATAGTGTGTACCATTAAATATAGTGTATACCATTAAATATAGTGTTGTACCATTAAATATAGTGTGTACCATTAAATATAGTGTATACCATCAAATATAGTGTATAGTATACCATTAAATATAGTGTATGTCATTAAATATAGAGTGTACCATCGAATCATCTCAATAGACATTCTTCTATTGAGACACACATTACACTTGTTTCAACAAGGAGAAATCGGATTCTGACTTCATACAAAAAACCTGAATCCTAACCGGGGCGACATTGGCCTTCAACATGGTGTTAAACCTTTAAGTATCAAACGGTGCAAACCCTGCCCAAGAGGTGGCCTCGGCCCCGGCGTTCAGCACAGTCAGAGAGAGGCTTTAGGTGTGAGTGCAGATGCAGCAGGAGATGGATGAGCAGGAATCCTCCATGGGTACAGAGGCCTCCCCATGGAGCCTCCCCCCCGCGCTTCTCATAAGACACTGACTTTACATTAAGTGGGAAAAGGCACTAGGTAAGTCAGTCCTCCTGTGGCAATGATATTTAAATAGGATGCAGTAATCCCCACTTTTAGGTGTGTGTTATGCATGAATGCAAAGAAATGCGAACGAACGCCAATGCACAATCCCACACAGCAGTAAACCTATGCAGGAGCACAATCACAAAGAGGTATAAAGACACATGCTCACTCTTAGCACAAACACATACACTCGTTTGTATCCGTAAATAAAAAACAAAATAGCACACCCTAAAGGTGAATCTCATAGCCTCTGGGATATTAGAATATATATAATTTCATACTGACTGACATGAACCAAGGAGTAAACATTACCGTCTACAGCCGCGAGAGGACGCTCTGGGCTTGTGACAACTATATGCTGCTCCTGTACCACTGAAGAAATCTAACTGAAACATTTACGGGAGCTTGGTGAACTTGCTTACCGGTTGCTTGTTGGACTCGCTGGCTTGTTATGTTAATTTAGCCTATTCAGCCTCCCAGGTATGTTCTTTATGCTATTGTGTAGCTGAATAACTGTTATAACGTTAACATACCGGACACCTATTCAGCCTGTTGTTCTGTGTTCTATTGTGTAGTTGAATAACTTGCCTTTCCAGATATGTCTGTTCTTGGTCTTGGATTTACAAATACATTTCTAAATAAATGCGACTTATAGTCCAGTGCGACTTATATATTGTTTTTTCTTCTTCATGACACATTTTTTTTACTGATGCGACTTATACTCCGGAGCGACTTATACTCCGGAAAATACGGTAAGTATAACCCAGTTTTAACTGTGGCAGAACGGCTTGACTGTCCAAGGTCGTTAGTTTGACTCCAGTCCATTCTTGGAGGGACTGTGCTACAGCCATTGGATTGCTTTGGTTTTGTTTTTGTGTGATGTGACTTAGTTTACTATGAATTATATATTTTATGTAGCAGTGTGTGTATATTGCTACCTTTTACTATTATTCACATGTATTGTGTGGGTGTTACTGCAGGAGAGAGCTTGCTGGCTGTGCGTCTCTCGTGCCCTGGTCCAGAGTGGAGGCAGTAGGCCCCATAGGAGCACGTTCCACCTAGCCTTGACACCACCCCATTTTGCTATGGGTTGCTTCTATGGTTGTCACATGAACTTTGCACTGGCCAGTTTCTGTTCTTGCGGACCGGCGGAGCCAGGGGTGATGCCGACGTACGCCGACACACCCAGGCACGGACTGTACGAGATGGAGGACAATACTGAGGATTTGGACAATTAGAGATCATTTTAAAGTGTTATTTAATAAATTAAATGTATTTCTATTTTAAACTGCTCCAGTGTCTGCTTCCTCTGGGTATTTCACACACTGCTACTCCCTCCCAAAACAAACTTGTGCTTTGGTTTGTAAGATTAGCTGAGCTCCTAGGTGCTATAACGTAGGTGGCGTTGTCGAGCAACTAGCCCGCCTGACAGATGCATTTCTTGAAAGTAAGTAGTAGTAATAGAAGGGACTATATAGGGTTAGGGACTAACCCTAACCCTAACCATAGACCCTAACCCTAACCAGATACTATGTGACTTGTCCACGGTCAAGACTGTAGCAGAATATCTTAGCTGGTAATGAAGCAACTCTTGTGCTTGGAATGGCTGTTGGACCTAGAGGACTTGGAAAGGCTGTAGGACCTAGAGGACTTGGAAAGGCTGTAGGACCTAAAGGACTTGGAATGGCTGTAGGACCTAGAGGACTTGGAATGGCTGTAGGACCTGTAGATCTTGGAAAGGCTGTAGGACCTGTAGATCTTGGAAAAGGCTGTAGAACCTGTAGATCTTGGAAAGGCTGTAGGACCTGTAGATCTTGGAAAGGCTGTAGGACCTAGAGGACTTGGAAAGGCTGTAGGACTTGTAGATCTTGGAAAGGCTGTAGGACCTAGAGGACTTGGAAAGGCTGTAGGACCTAGAGGACTTGGAAAGGCTGTAGGACCTGTAGATCTTGGAAAGGCTGTAGGACCTAGAGGACTTGGAAAGGCTGTAGGACCTGTAGATATTGGAAAGGCTGTAGGACCTGTAGATCTTGGAAAGGCTGTAGGACCTGTAGATCTTGGAAAGGCTGTAGGACCTAGAGGACTTGGAAAGGCTGTAGGACCTGTAGATCTTGGAATGGCTGTAGGACCTAGAGGACTTGGAAAGGCTGGAGGACCTAGAGGACTTGGAAAGGCTGTAGGATAGAGGACTTGGGATATTGATGTTGGGCATCAGAGCCAATCATGAAACATTGTCGGGGGAAGATAATATAGTCACATATACTGTAGGTGGTGATTTAAACCTGATCCTGAGTGCTTGTGAATTCAATTCAACAAAACGCAATCATGTCATTTCAACCAACTTTTGAATATGAATACTCTTTCCTGCTTCTAGTTCATGCACCAATCATGGATGACGTCTGAACATGTGCTTAACGTCTAAGAACCATACATATTTGAGATGCAATATAGCATTATCATGTTGTGTCTCGGTGTAGAGTGACATAACAGAGACATGTCTTTGCTGGCTGTGCCAGTTGGCACTGAGAGATGAGCTTTGGAGACACAGAGGAGGAGTGTGGGATGCAAAGAGGATGAGAGAGATTTACGGAGGAGAGGTGGCACCATTATCGAGCATTATGACTTCAGAGGAAAGAAGATTCACAGAGCCAGTGGAGGAAGATGCTTTACAAATGCACATAGGTACAATCATTTGATAACGTTTTTGACATATTCAGTAGCAAATACATTGGAGGGAAAATAAATAATAATAATTTTAAAAAAAAGTGTTATATTTACCCTATACGGTTACCAGACTCAGCATTGTTTGACTTCTATAACACATTTGATCAGTAAGTTAGTTAGATATCTATGGCCAATCCAGGAGTGATTTTGGTTTATTGAGTCATTTAAAATGTATAAAGAATGTGTTATGAAACGCTTGGGTATTTGCTGATCAGTGTGTCATTTTGTGGTGAGTCTTGAAATACAATTAACACCATATCATGAGTGTCAAACAGCTCTATCATATATTCTGTACAGTAGAGAGCTGTACATGTAGTAAGCAGGGAATGGACATTTCAACCAAACCTGAAACAAATATAGCATTCCCTCCACCCCTTTTTTGTTTAAATGGTCCTATTTCCTTTCCTGTCATCCTTTATTCCCCCACGGTATCTTTTCCTCCACACTGCCCAATTCCGAGCTCAGCCCAACACATCACATGTCACTAAGCAATTGATATAAAAGGGAGATGGGATACATATTATTTCCTGCGTTCTGTGTGTGCTATGTTCTTAATTGACAGTGAGTAAAAGTGAAAAACAAGTACTTTCATTTCTCCTCTCTCTCGCTTGCACCTGGTAAGGGAGAGCATGTAAATTGGCTACGGATGGAGAGGTAGAAAACAATTATCGGCGCGTCACAGCGGCGAGAAATGAGTCTATTGCCCCTACCTGTAATGAAGTGGAAAGTTGACATGCCGGCTTTTGTGCGACTCCGAGATTTGAATGCATGGAAGTGACTCGTCTGTATATTGTCAGAGCCTGGAAAGAATTGCCAACTATAACGGATGGCATCTTATTGGCGCTTATGTAACATTTAAAGTGATGGATAGGGACAGACAGAATATTTAGTGGATGCATTTTTGCCTCTTAAACAGAACATTCAATGATTCCTTGTAGAGAGTATCCCCACAAGAGGGTACAAAACACACACTGTATGATATGTTACAGATCAATAATAATTTAAGTAGATATGACAATGCATTGGACCAATAGAAGCCATCAAAAGCAATACAGATCTATTAATCTCTCTCTCTCTCTTGCCGATTATTTGGTATTTTTTTCTCTCAGGCGGCTGTTGTGATCAGGAGTAAAATGGTAAAATGGTAATTGAATTGGTGTCTACCGGGTCCTTCTTTGAGTTCTCAGTTTCTCAATAATGATCTCAAAGTATTTGAGAGCAACATAGAGTTATGAAAGCAAACAAAGTTATGACAACATTTGTGATAGGATTTGTTTCTAATACCAGATGAATGACGTTAAATCAAGGGTCTTGCTCTGTGGTCAATTGACGGTAGATTTATTGTTGATCTGGGTCCATATTCCGTGCACACATTACAAAATATGAACAAGGTTACAGGTGGAAGGCTTCTGACTTTATACCCAGAGTATTGGGCAACCATGCTAACATGTGTCTAACATGAATCAAATTGACTCCCCTCAGTCTATCGGCTAAATGGAGGATGCACCAATCGTATGCGTTCTGATGGTCCCTCCTTTACTGACCACTAAGGCCCAATCCCGATTCTCTTTTTTACCACTTCGGCTCGTTTTGGAGTCACTCGTTTTGGAGTCACTCGTTTTGGAGTCACTCGTTTTGGAGCCATAGCCGTAGTGGTTCCCCGGGGGAAATGGGACAACCCTTCACGACTAATACGTCATCTGTAGTGTAATGAATGGGTTAATTCATAGTCAGGACAGCGCATGCACCTAAGAGAGAGTTCATGATATACCAGTAGGTGACTGACAGGTGTCGAGAGAACCGAAGTAAACTGGTTATACCTTTGTTGAACCCAGACTCAAGTGTCTTATTATTCTATGTCCAAGTGACATTACACGTAGAAAAGCATTGACGCTCGCGATTCATTCACAACTTGAATGAACTTGAACGCTATCAATCGATCAAACAAGTCATCAAATATCATGGAAGAGAAACAAGTTCTACCCGGGATTTCGGGATTTCGCTCCTAGCTGTGTCGATCGTGATAGGAGTGTCGTATCGACACCATTCAAATGGTTTCAGATTCCCTGTCCTCTCCCCTATCCGGAAACGGATAAACGGTAAACCACAGCTATTAACCCGCAAAGGGTGCCTCCGGGCACCGTGTTTGTCCGTGAATAACACCGGCTATGAAGGTGGTACAAACACAATACTACTTTGCTAACTTCATCATCGGTATACGGTCATTTTGAGCCCTGAACCACCGTGGTGCCACCCCGAGAAGTGAACCGGGAGTAAACTCGACCAGCCGCCCGTGTTGCGGAATGTGCCCATGAACAGCTGCAGCGCACACCGGGAGCGCCTATCTTCTTCCTGGGTGATGTAAACCACTGCAAGTTAGAGACTAAGCTACCTGGCTTTGAACAATATGTGAAATGTAATACCCGTAACGACAAAATCCTAGATAAATGCTATGGAAATGTAAAAAATGCATATGTAGCCAAATCAAAATCTCCCCTCTCAAACTCAGATCACAACATTGTACATTTAATCCCTTCGTACAAATCTGTCTTTAAATCAAGCAAACCTGAATGTAAAACTGTCAATGTGTGGTCGCATGATGCTACTGAGACACTTAAGGGTAGCTTTCTGTGCACAGACTGGTCCATATTCCATGCACTAGTGCTGGATGAGGCCACTGTTACCATAACAGACTATATAAAATTCTGTGTTGACAATGTTGTCCCAAAGAAGGAAATAGTAGTTTATCCTAATAACAAACCTTATATCACAAAAGAAATCAAAGATTGCATAAAAAGGAAAAAACAGGCATTCAGAAATAAGGACAGGGCAGGACTGTCAGTGGTCCAGAAAGAACTAAAACAACTGCTTGTTAGTGCAAGGAAAAAACACAGGGACACAATGGAACAAAGTTTTTTGACTTCCAACTCTAAAAAACTTTGGGACACAATGAAATCAGTGACCAACATGAACCCAACAAAAAGACAGATCATGACCCTAGACGAACAACAAAAAGCAAACGAGCTGAATGACTTCTACCTGAGGTTTGACACACGGAACTCTCAGGAGTGTGACCGTGTGTTGCAGACCCTACCAGAGACTGATGCCAACTGCTGGTTGGAGGTAAATCCTACCAGCATTCAACGTCTCTTTAGCAGGGTGTCTACCAACAGGTCCACAGGTCCAGACGGTCTATCAGCTTCTCTTCTCAAAAACTGTGCAGAAGAACTAACAACAGCATGGTGTCCGCTATTTGAAAAGTCCCTGAATACCGAGGTTCCAGCTCTGTGGAGGAAGTCAATTATAATCCCTGTGCCGAAAAAACCTCTTGCCATGGAGAATAATGACTTCCGCCCCATAGCTCTAACTTCCATTGTGATGAAATGTTTTGAACGATATGTACTGTCTCTGCTTAGAAAACACATTGACCCACTGCTAGATGTTTTTCAATTTGCCTATAAACAGAACCGTAGCACGGAGGATGCTATTCTCTATATCACACATTCTGTATCCAAGCACCTCGAGAACAAAAAGGCCTATGCCCGAATTATGTTTGTTGACTTTAGTTCCGCCTTTAATACGGTACAACCCCACGTGCTCTTAGGAAAGCTCAAAGACATGGGTGTCAATAGTACTTTAATCAAATGGATCCATTCCTTCATGTTAGAAAGAGAACAGCAAGTGAAAGTCAATGGAACACTGTCAGTGACTAAACACTGCAGTACAGGTGTCCCCCAAGGTTGCGTTCTGTCTCCATATCTTTTCTCAGTATACACCAACGACTGTAAAAGTAACCACCCAAGCAACCATATTATAAAATATGCTGACGACACTGCAATTCTAAGTCTCCTTGATAAAGATACAGACCCCTCGGTGCTCCATGATGAGATTAATATATTCACTAAATGGTGCGACAGCAACCATCTCATCTTAAACCCCACCAAAACTCAGGAGGTTGTGTTAGACCCAAGGCAGGTAACTGACCATGAGCCTGTGGTCGTTAAAGACCAAACAATCATCCAGGTGCCCTCTTATAAGTACTTAGGTATTCAGTTAGACAACCATCTCTGCTGGAATACACACTTAGACAGCTTATGTAACAAACTACAGCAGAGGCTTTATCACCTGAGGCGACTCAGACTTTATGGGGTGAGAAAGCAGATCATGAGAATTTTCTATCAGTCAATTGTTGAAAGTGTAATCAGATATGGAATAATTGTGTGGTTTGGCAACTTAACTGTACAACAAAAAAACAGACTAGTCAGCATTCACAAAACAGCTATGAAAATTGTAGGTGAAAGAGACTATGTGATCCTAAATAAACTATATGAAAAAGCTGTCCTGGACAAGGCTAACAAGATAATCGCAGACCCCCAACATCCGCTCTCCACAGAATACGAAGTTCTCCCCCTAGGTAGAAGGCTTCGCATGCCAAGATGTAACTATAAGCTCTTAAAACTATCATTTGTCCCATTCTCCATTAAACGAATCAATTCTCTCAAGCAGAAACGATGATTAGGACATGATCACCAGCACCTGCACTTTATCTTAGACACCACTTGAAGGGCCATGTGCAATATTCGAAAACACCACTTGAAGGGTTATGTGCAATATATATTTATACCAAATGATGCCATGTCCAGGTGGAAACTGCTGCCAATGTCACTCAATGTTTGTTGCTGTCCTGTTGTTTACTTTGTCTACTGTATGTTGTATGTATCGTCACTGTTGCACTTGAAGCATGAAAGTACCATGCCCAAGACAAATTTCCCCTCGGGGACAATAAAGTACAATCAATCAATCAATCAATCAAAAAACTCAATGAACCAGGAGTTCAACATGCGTCAAGTGCTTAAATTCACTCCGAGCAGTGCCGACATCGATGGGGGTCTCCAATCGACTCCATTCAAAGTGATTTACAATCCCGCCCTTCTCCCCTGTCCGAACACATTTGAATTTTCTACGTAAGCACCGGTAAAGCGACGTTATTAACCCGCAAAGAGTGTGCCCTGGGCACCGTCTTTGTCCATTAATAACACCGGCTAGGAAGGTGGTAAAAACACAATACTGCTTAGCTCACTCCACCATTGCTATACGGTCATCAACCAACCCGCTGGCACCCCGGGAAGTTATGTTTCGACCCCGAGAGCATGCATAAATGTCTATCCAGAAAGAGTACACTCTCCTCGGCCGCTGCACGCGCCTCTCCTCGGTAACGCGGAGGAACGAAAAGCTTATTATTCCCAGGCGGTCTCCCATCCAGGTACTAACACGGCCCAACCCTGCTTGATTTAGGACAACAGTGCAACAACTTCGAGGCTGAACTTTAGTTACATTTACGGCGTCATATGCCATCAAAGGGAAACATGGAAAAATGCATGATTTACAGATTTAATTTTATGACGTTACGAAATCCGATGTGACAGGAACGCTGGAGAAACAGCCTCTGTCCACTGCATTAGTTAACTACATGTCCTTGATGAGTCTCCCGCTCACTGCCCTCCATCAAAAATGGCATATCCATCGATAATATTACATAATAACAACTGCTCGGATTAGATTGCGAGTTGTTTTGGTATAATAAGTGCTGCAATACAGATAGCGTCATATACCACCAAGGGGGGGGGGAATTTGCGCCTATCATGCACATATCAGCCTGTGGATAGATAACTTTAGATAGATAACTTTACATTAAATATGTCTACCATCATCCGCTGTCAAACACCACAATTTATTTTTAAATAAACATGATTGTACATCTCTGTAATCGCGCACCGATGTATTTACAGTGCCTTGCAAAAGTATTCACCTCCCTTGGCTTTTTATTTTTATTTTTATTTATTTTTTCAGATTTTATCCCTTTTTCACCCAATTTGGTATCCAATTGAACCCAACGTGGCATCCAATTATCCCCTGCCCATTGCGTAGGATCCGCCGCACGACCCCGTGGCCGGCAGCCCCAGAGGAGGCCGCCAGGCAGACTAGCTGACTGGCTCCTCGAGCCCAGCACCGTTATTCCGGCACTCCGGGGGCGCTGTTGCGCGACGGATCCTTGTCCGGAAATATTCCTATACCGCCCTCGGGAGCGGCCGCTCAATATGCCGCTCCCTGTGTGTGCCCCGGCCATATCCGGGTCTGGTGAGCTGGGATTCGATCCCAGTCCCCGGTGGGCAGCTTGCACTAGTGGCTAGTGCTTAGACCGCTACCCCACCGCGGGGCACATTCCTCCCTTGGCTTTTTACCTATTTTATTACATTACAACCTGTATTTTAAACATTTTTTTAATCAGAATTTTATTTGATGAATCTGCACAAAATAGTGTTAGTTTTTAAATGAAATGAGAAATATATATATAAAAAAATAATTAAAAAAAATAAAGAACTGCAAATTGTATTCACCCCCTTTGTTATGAAGCCCCTAAAAACTTCTGGTGCAACCAATTACCTTCAGAAGTCACATAATTAGTTAAATGAAGTCCACTTGTATGCAATCCAAGTGTCACATGATCTGTCAGTATATACACACCTTTTCTGAAAGGCCCCAGAGGCTGCAACACCTAAGCATGAGGCACCACCAACCAAACACAGCCATGAAGACCAAGGAACTCTCCAAACAATTCCGAGACAAAGTTGTTGAGAAGTACAAGTCAGGGTTGGGTTATAAAAAAAATCCAAATCTTTGATGATCCCCAGGAGCACCATCAAATCCATCATAATCAAATGGAAAGAACATGGCACCACAACAAACATGCCAAGAGAGGGCCGCCCACCAAAACTCATGGACCGGGCAAGGGGGGCATTAATCAGAGAGGCAGCACAGAGACCAAAGGTAACCCTGGAGGAGCTGCAGAGTTCCACAGCAGAGACTGGAGTATCTGTCCATAGGACCACAATTAGCCGTACACTCCATAGAGCTGGGCTTTATCGAAGAGTGGCCAGAAGAAAGCCATTACTTTCAGCAAAAAATAAGAAGGCATGTTTTGAGTTTGCAAAAAGGCATGTCGGAGACTCCCAAAATGTATGGAGGAAGGTGCTCTGGTCAGATGAGACTAAAATGTAACTTTTTGCCCATCAAGGAAAACGCTATGTCTGGCGCACACCCAACACATCCCATCACCCCAAGAACACCATCCCCACAGTGAAACATGGTGGTGGCAGCATCATGCTGTGGGGCTGTTTTTCAGCAACAGGGACTGGGAAACTGGTCCGAGTCGAGGGAAAGATGGATGGTGCAAACAAAAGATACTGTCGCAGGATAAGAAGTGGAGAGAAAACAGTTTCACGCAGAGCGTAGTAGTATCGAAAACATGCTTGAGGAAAAGATTCTCTTGCGGGAACAGGGGCCATTCTTTTTTCCAACACAACTTCAAGAAAAAACAATCATGAGGTTTAGCCATCTGCTTTCAAGAACTGATTAGCACTAGCCATTGAGCCAACTCAATTATGACTAATTGCTGAATAAGGTGTAGTCGGCACTCCAATGACAAGTCTAAATCTTCACTGTAACTGTCAATAAAAATGAAAAATATGAGTGGGACTGCCCCACTCAGAAAAAATAACTTTTGATCTATTGTAGGTCAAAGCATGACTCCCATAGAGAAACACAATGGACTCTGATGCTTTCCTGTCTTTACCTTACAGAGCCTGAACCAGGGTTTCCGTTAACCGGTAATTCCCGGACTTTGTCCGGTAAAATGTGTTTAAGTCCGACAAATTGAAAACTCGTCGGACAAAATGTCCGGTGAAAATAATTCCCTCTAAGCACAATTTGAATACAATTCGCTAAAGTTCACATTTTGTATTCAAATTGGCTTCGGGCCACCATTCTCAGCTGAGCACCAAACACACACACACACACACAACACTGCCCGAGAGAGAAGGACCCGCCCCCTCCAGCCAGCCTATAGGCTAACCAAAGGGGGCGGGTCCTTCTCTCTCGGGCAGTGCCGCGCGTGCACGAGTGTGTGTGTGTCCGGTGCCCAGCTGAAAATGGTGGCCCGAAGCGGAAAGCCTTAACTTTATCGCACAATAACAAGGATAACAAACGAAACGGACAACATTTACACTAAGATGGAGACAAACTTCAGCGATATGATCTAACAGCCGGTCTTCAGGACGACATACAGACCCGTATGAGCTTACAGGGCTATCCCCTAAGTATGATTTGACAGGCAGCTAAACGAAATGCCTTCCCAACCAGCGAGACCTGGGGGGTGTTCCATCAACGTCGCCAAAGGAAAACCTAGGCCTACTTCGCCAAGTCCCGCGAGACTCTTAAAAAGATCCAGGCATATCTTGATAGATCTCGCGAGACTTGTCAAAACAAGCCCAGACTTTCCTCCAGCGACGTCGATGGAACACCCCCCTGGTTATAGAAATGACGTTGTTTTATTGATTTAAAAAAAGGGTAAAACTGGAAAGAGAAAATAGAAAACTCACATTAATCCCAAACAATTTAACAAACTTCAGTTAACGTAATGTGGAGTCCGTTCATTGATCGATGCTGTCTGTTCAGTTCCCAGTGAGGCGCCCGTTCAGCGCTGGATTTGACGCATGGCATAGCGCGCATGCGTCAAATCATGTTATATCATTATATATTATATAGCTCGCATCTAATCGTATCGGATGAGAAATAGACATTAAATGGCATATATAGGCCGCTACACAACAGTAATCACCGCGACAAACAGCTATATTAGATTTGGAAGAAAAAAAATATGATTTTGATTTTTTTTTTTATTATTATATTTTAATATGATGACCGGAATATATCACGTTTGTCCGGTAAATCGAATTCTTCCCGGACACGATGTCCGACGGCAAATTTTTCTAACGGAAACCCTGGCCTGAACGTGTCATCTGAAGGGCCGATGCAGAAGTCAGTAGCTTGAGATAATGTCACTGGAACCATGAATCCAAAAGTTCAAGGCAGGAAGTGTCCGGGTCCAAATCTTGCAAATGCAGTTAGTGTGCAGAACAGGTACGATGATGCAACACCAGTGTTCACCAGTGTAATTTAACACTTACATACTATTTATAGACAATAACCCACTACACATCAGGCACACACAACACATGTGCCAGTTCAAAATCTTTCCACATTATAATGCACTGTTAATACAATAAAATCTCTAATATCCGATCTCGTCAGCACATAAATACATGAAGGCTCACGCAGCTGCGCTCAATGACAGCCAAGTTATGAATATTTTGCCAGCAAACCAGTGACAACCACATATTTCATCATGAGATATTAGTCATTCAACTAATACAAGATAGCTCTGATTTAATAATTCATTATCGTTGTCTTTATGCCCTGTTGCGTTTTCAACAAACGTAGAACTAGCTAGCTATCTAACGGCATACAGGGATTGTATTGTAGTCCTGACAGAGCTGGGCTGTGGCAATGACATTGAATTAAATGATGGATATCTCCTGAACAACATTCTCAGTTACTTTCTAGATGTTTTTCAGGGCCCCTGGAAATTTAAAATGTAAAATTGAGAGCCCCAAATTCGGAGTTGTTAATGTCCCCTAAGTAAAGACAGTCAATGAAAGTCCTTCCAGGCATGACAGTATGGAAGCATATAGTAGACCTTATTCAAATGCTAATGCAATATGAGATTGCAATTGCATGTTCCACTTTTGCATGCATTCTTTCAGACAATATTCAAATTCAAATGCAAATCTAATGATTGTATGAAGTTCACATTATCCATTAGAAACACTGTCATAAGGATGCACCTCATCTTCGTCGTCAATTTTTTAGTGATTGACATCATGAGCACCATTATTGCTTTCCAACCGTTTTGTAACTGCACCAGTCGATTCATTATCCATTTCACATTCCAACCATTTTGTAACCACATCTGTAAATTCATTGACACTCAACGTTTTGGCTTTATACCAATTTGAAAATAGTGCTGGCTGCTGGATGTACCCCATCCAAGGCCCCAGATTCAAATGCAGAAACTGTGATGACTTTGACTTCTGTGAGGCGTGCTTCAAAACCCGCAGCCACAATACCAGTATGACTACTAATTTATCAATCAAATTATTCAGCAATTAGTTCATCAGTCAACCCCAGTCAACCCCAGCCATTCCAAGTGTAGTCCATGTGGCTGGGAGAAGGAAACGGGAATGATAGGAATAGAGACACAGGTTTATACAGAAGGCTAAAGAGAAAAAATAGAGAAACAAATGAATACAATGAAAAGGAAGACAAAGTAATATGTGGGTGTAATGGATGCCGTGCAGAGCTTTAGAGAGAATACATGGACAGGGAAAGAGAAATAAAGAGAAACATGATCTCAAATCACAACAGACTCACAGAACAACTGATTCTGTGTCTCATTCCACAGTCCCACTTAACAAATCCTACAAAAGAAATAACATTTCTCCCTAGGGTTGCCACCTTTCAGTCAGAGAAATAAGGGACACCCCTCGCAGTAGGGGCCCCGCTCCTCGGGACCACGACCACCACGGGCCCAAGGGCGGGGTGGGGGCCCCAGTGCTAGTAAATCATAAGTTAAACATTGTTTCAATAAAGCATTTAGATTCATACTTAAAGTTTCAAGTGCTTTATTAACACTGACTGAACGTATCTTAATACAAAATGTATTAAACAAAAAGCATTAGCATACAGTATATGCGCCATAACTTAACTCAATAACTTACAATTAAACAAAGCTTTGCCACTTTCAAATATAGTGCAACAATGGTTGTGCAAATAATAATTTATGAAACTATAAAACTACAAAACATTCAACAGTCATCATTCAATCCTGTGCAGCAGTAGACAGGGTTTAGCAGTTGAGCTCTCTCTCTTCTCCTCATTGTGTTACTTATTTTTCCTGTGAAAACAGTTAACACCTCTCTCTTCCTCACTGTGTGTATTTCTTTTTCCAAGTGTACTTCTGATCACTCCTTGCAGCACTGAGCAGCTGTTTGTCTTTCAAAACAATGGAGTAGAACTCTGAACAGGACAGCAGCTCACTCCTCATGAGCTCCACAGAGCACCTGTTCCTGCAGTCACTCCATTTTAAAATACTCTATAATGAGCACTGGTAAAGGAACATGAACCAGAGAACAGCAGTAAATGCAATAACCCACAGTCGTCGCTGATGATGTTGCATTTTCGATTAGGATACGGGATTAAAGGCACCGGCGACGGGCGATTTCCAGAAATCCAAATGTCCCGCGAAATTCGGACCAATCACAAAACTGTTTTGCAAACTGTCGCCTCGCGCCGCGCGCCTGTTGAGAGCGATTCAGTCTCGATTGCAGTGCGGGCCGCCACGAATCAATGCATATAGAGGAAACACTGAATTGCCCAGCGCTGCAGTAAGATATATTGGAGGAATCACGCAATGCGGGTGGATTGAAAATACGGAACAAACAGCGTTCCGTATTGGTTCAAAACGGAACGCATCTTTTAACTGTCAAATAAGGAACGATTCCGTATTTCAAGGTACTCTGGGTAATGGGTTAGATCCCTGCTGTCTGAATGGACTACAGAGACAAAGACAGGTTCATTATTAACAACACTACTCTGTTGTTGTCCTGTGTTCGTAATGCTATGCTATGTTATGCTATCATGTGCTGCTATGTGTGTGTCCCCTTCACAGGCCGTCGTCATCAACCCAGGAGAAGATCCTCATCTTTATCATCCTCCTGGGCTTAAACACGACTAGACTAGTGTGATCATGTCATATTACTGTGTTAGTAGAAATGATGCGTTGGTTTAGTAGTATAGTACATGATAGTAGCCTTTAGCTACGGCGCTAGTTGTTGTGCTAGCTAGTTGATTGATTGATTCTAATGCTAACCATGGTGACCTTTACCTGCCATAGAGAACACCATGGTCACCTTTACCTGCCATAGAGAACACCATGGTGACCTTTACCTGCCATAGAGAACACCATGTTCACCTTTACCTGCCATAGAGAACACCATGGTGACCTTTACCTGCCATAGAGAACACCATGGTCACCTTTACCTGCAATAATTGATTGCTGTATCTAATGCTAAGCTGTTTGGCTACAGCAGTGTGACGGTAGAAAAGCCCTCGACGGCAGGACCTGTGTTCAATCAACGACCATCATCTCCGGTCATCCCAGCAGAAGAACATCTTTATCCTGGGCTTAAACACGACGACTAGTGTGATGTAATATTGTGTTACTAGAAATGCGGTTTAGTATAGTACAGGATAGCCTTTAGCTATGCTAGTTGTTGTGCTAGGCTAGTTGATTGACTGTGTTCTAATGCTATGCTGTTATGCTATGTCTAGTCTGCTAGTTGAATGGTGTTCTGTTGATTGTGTGTCTGGCCTGTGTTACTAGAAATGCGGTTTAGTATAGTACATGGGAAATTACATACAGGGATATTCTTGAGCAAAACCTGTACCAGTCTGTAAGTGATTTGAGACTAGGATGGAGGTTCACCTTCTAGCAGGACAACGACCCCAAGCATACTGCTAAAGCATTTTTTTTATAACCCAACCCTGACTTCTACTTCTCAACAACTTTGTCTCGGACTTGTTTGTAGAGTTCCTTGGTCTTCATGGCAGTGTTTGGTTGGTGGTGCCTCTTGCTTAGGTGTTGCAGCCTCTGGGGCCTTTCAGAAAAGGTGTGTATATACTGACAGATCATGTGACACTTAGATTGCATACAAGTGACTTCATTTCACTAATTATGTGACTTCTGAAGGTAATTGGTTGCACCAGAAGTTTTTAGGGGCTTCATAACAAAGGGGGTGAATACATATGCACATGCCAATTTTCTGTTCTTTATTTTTTTTAATTATTTTTTTATATATATATATTTCTCATTTCATTTAAAAACTAACACTATTTTGTGCAGATTCATCAAATAAAATTCTGATTAAAAAAATGTTTAAATTACAGGTTGTAATGTAATAAAATAGGTAAAAAGCCAAGGGGGGTGAATACTTTTGCAAGGCACTGTATATGGGGAAGGCTGTGCTTGATGATTCCATTGGACTGACGCCGGGCAGAGGAACAGGGACTGTCGCCCTGTGACAAACGCGCAGATATGAGTGCTCCGGTGTCCTGCTTTGATAGTCTAATGGAAGTGATCAGGTAGGCTACCAGTCCTCTACTGTTAAACCCGAGCGCGCTGGACTGAGGAACTTTCTATGTTAAGCATCGGCACCTCGGCATAACAGCGTTTTTTTTTGTTATGCTTGTTGAAAAGAAAAGGTCTATAATGCATTGAAATGACATTAGTACATCAGACATTAGACATTAGACATCAGACATGGAAATATGTCAATGCGCGGCTGTCATGCACAAATCAGCTTGTAACGTTAGACACACAGCACATCGGCATAATAACGTTTTGTTGTTGTTGTGCTTGTTATAAAGAAAAGGTCTATAATGCATTTAAATGAATGATACAACCCATTAATAATATTACCTAATAACAACTGCTCGGATTAGATTGCGGGTGCCGCTACATGGAAATAGGTCAAAATGCGCATCATGTACAAGTCAGACGAACGTTTGATAGATAACTTTACATATGTGTACCATCATCCGCTGTCAAACGCCACAGGTAATAATTGATTTATGATTGTACATCTCTGAAATGCTCGACTGTCATGCAGCGTTGCGTTACTGTAACGTTAGACACAGCACCGACATAAAAGCGATTTTTGGGTTATGCTTGTTATAAATAAAAGGTCTATAATGCATTGTAATGACATTAAACTAAGATAATACGATGGTTATCATAATTTTTCAAGTCTTTAATTACAAGTAATTCCAGAAAAAGTAAATTACATTTCAGGCTCGCTTCGGTATTACGAGAGCGAAAAGAACATTTCTGTAGATGTTTCGCAATGGATGCCGGAAGGGAGTCTCATGGCTCCGAATCGAACGAGGGTCAAGATTTGCTCCAAACGGAGCCATGGAAAACCCTAACCCTAACCCTAACCCTAAATGAGTAATGAATTGGGACGCCACTACGGCTACACGTGAACGCGCAAAACGGAGCCGGAGAGGTGAAAACGGAGCCGGAGTGGTCTTGTGTCTCCTATGTCACTTAGAAGTTATAATTGTCTAGTCACTGGACTCTTGTCAAAGTCAAAGTCAGCTTTATTGTCAATCCAATATATGTACAGACATACAGAGGGCTGACATTGCGTTTCACAATAAATAACAATATAATACGACAAGATTAAAAAAAAGCTATATATACAAAAAATACTAGATAAACGATTTTAAATGTACGGTACAATGTACATGGGTGGAATACAATATGAACAATGACAATAGTGCAATAGTGGTAATTGGCTCAGTATAATAGAGTAAAGTGGCTTAAGTACAGGTATGCTTGTATGTATGTATGCATGAAGTGAGATTGTTCTTAGTCCAGAGTCAGTGGGGGCAGAGTAGGGGGCAGTGGGATCAGAGTAGGGGGGGGCAGAGTAGGGGGGGGGGGCTTAGGCAGAGTAGGGGGCAGTGGGGGCAGAGTAGTGGGCAGTGCGATCAGAGTAGGGGGCAGTGGGGGCAGAGTAGGGGGCAGTGGGGGCAGAGTAGGGGGGTGCGGGGAGAGAGTTCAGCTTCCTGACAGCCTGGGGGATAAAGCTATCCCTCAGCCTGCTAGTCCTTGCCCGGAGGCTCCTCAGTCTTCTCCCTGACGGCAGGAGACTGAAGAAGCCGTGTGTGGGATGTGTGGTGTCACCTGCCATTCTTAGTGCTTTGCGGGTCAGGCGTGTGTCAAAAATGTCCTGGAGGGAAGGGAGAGGGGCTCCGATGATCTTCTCAGCCGCTCTCACTGTGCGCTGCAGGGTCTTTCGGCAGGATGCCGTGCATCCACCGTGCCACCGTGCTCCAATCTATAAGTCGCTGTGGGCCAGCAAAAGGTGCAACATGTCACAGGTGTTATTGGATACTTGTTGACTATGAAACTGTTTGCCAGAACACTTAGACAGTGACCAAGATTGAAAGCAAGTTACCTGAAGGTGATTTAGAGTATATCAGTGTTTGATAGGCTCCCCCCCCAAAAAACGCTTACTATCAATTTGCAAGAGAAATGACTTGCATATGACTACAATTAGATAAGGTTGTATCTTGTTATAGTGAGTATATCTATCATGACTAGTGCAGGACTAGTGTAGCCCTGAACAACCAATACAATGGGCAGGTCAATGTTGTGCTTAATGGTAGGATTGGACAGGACTGGACATCCCCCGTAGGTGTCAGTACCCATGTAAACCTAACTGGACTCATTTGTCATCATTATGCACACCGGACCTTTACAGGTACAGAACGTGAGATGCAGTTGAACCATTTAGGGCCGGTTTCACAGACAAGGCTTAAGTCTAGTCCTGGACTAAATCACACTTTCAATGTAAAATCTCCATTGAAGATGCTTTTTAGTCCAGGATTAGGCTTAAGCCTTGTCTGTGAAACTGGCCCTTAGTCTTTCTTCTGAGGGAAACTTCTACTGCTAAGACTTGTAAATGACTTTAATCTGGCTGAAAAGGTGTTGTTGCTTTGTTGTGGGCTTATCGGTCAGTGTTAGGTCATGTTCTCACATGAAAGTCCGAATCGAGACCCGGAGCAAGTGGATGAGTTCGCAACATTGTTGCATAAATTATTTCTCTGATTTGCGTTCTCACAGCCCTTCATGTAAACGAAGTAACATATGTCATCGAAGCAATCAAAGCACGCAATCTAAGCAACAGACGTGGTAGTTGATTGGTCAGAAAAAATTGTTTTGCCCGTTCGATCCAGATCAACACGCATGCGCTGTTGTTTTCCTATGGACTGCCTCGAGCAGCGTTCTCACCAAAAGCGAAGCGAAACAAAGTGATGGATGCGTCGTTTCCAACCGGAGCGAAACCACCCTTTTCAAGCGGAGCATCCGTTGGTTCTTTGCGCCGGGAGCGACTTCGAATGCGCATTCTCACAGCTCCAAACGACGCAGAGCAAACAAATGTTATCCTAAACTTCGATTCTAAGTGAAGCAAATGTTGTAGTGAAAACACACCCTTAGACAGCGAGTTTTGATCTGGACAACTGGCACATTTGAAGCCTAATAATCGGGTAATTGGAGAGGGGGGGCGTGATAAATTGGTGTAACCTATATAAACAGTGTTGACCTGCGAGGGTGTATAATACATGTTTCACTGAGCTGAGGGAAACATCTACTGCCAAGACTTGTGTGACACAGCTTGGTCCACATGGACTTCTGCTTCTTTGACTGTATGAAAAGTTGTGACTGTGACTACAGTATTGAACACTGCGACTTAGCGACCGTAAAAAACTGTAAAAGCAAGTTTAATGCAGTTTGATTTTGATAAAAAAAAAAAATTACAGATTATTATTATTTTTATTATTTTTAAACCTGTTTGTGTAGGTGCCTGCAGAACTTAGGTGTATGGGGTCTGCCTGTACTTGTTATGTGCAGGTTACATTCATGAGGTTGTAGCAAGTAAAAACCTGCAGACACGCAGGTAAAGCAAACCTGCATTAGACAAACAATATTACTAATACTACTAATGGGTAATGATAAACCTGAAACGTGCAGCGATGCAGGTAAATGAAGTCTGTTGACATGCAGCAACCTGTGTGTGTGTGTGTGTGTGTGTGTGTGTGTGTGTGTGTGTGTGTGTGTGTGTGTATGTGTGTGTGTGTGTGTGTGTGTGTGTGAAATAACAGAGAGAGGAGCTAATCTTCTGGGTTCCTGGGGGCTCTGACTGAATGGATCCTGCCTAATAAGCAGGATAAACCCTGGCTACAGATTAAACGTAGTCATTATAACCAGTGTTCAATTTCTCCCACTGATTCTCCTTCTCTGGCATTTCTCATAGGCATTCACAGTTTTTAACCAAAAATGTTCTATTCTACACAGTTTATATTGGTTGTTTTTTTTATACTGTAGACATTGTTTTTCTGAGAACATGAAACCACACATTCAGCCATGAAAGAAGAATGACGGTTATGCTTCATCCTGGAAACCTAATGATTGAATTGAGACCATCAACTCAGGATTCTACTTTTAATGTAGAGGATAGTTTATTTGTTTTTATTTTATCCCGTATGTATATACACTGAACAAAAACATCAATGCAACACTTGCTTTGCTCCAATTTTTCATGAACGGGTTAGGTTACAGGGCTATCAAAGACCTAAGACTTTCTCTCAAAATGTGTTCACCAATGTTCACCAATGTGTTTAAATCTCTGTTGACGAGCACTTCTCCTTTGCCGAGATAACCCATCCACCTGACAGGTGTGGCATATCCAGATGCTGATTAGACAGCATGATTATCACAGATGTGCCTTAGGCTGGTCACGATAAAAGGCTACTCTATGTGCAGTTTTATCACAAAGCACAATGCCACAGACGTGTTTTGAGGGAACGTGCAATTCATAGCTTTCATGTGACGTCACAGCATAGTGGAAACGCCCACCTGACGGGCAAAAGGCACTTTTTGCGGGCAAAACCCACGGGCAAAACCCACTTTTTGCGGGTTAATAACTTTGATTTCCCGTGGGTTAGGAAAATAATTCCAACGTGTCCGGATAGAGTAGAAGACAGGGAATCCAACACTATTTGAATGGAGTCGATCCTCCACTCCTATCACCGTGGACACAGCAAGGAGCGAATTCACGGATATAAATATTCCCTCGCCTCGCTGACAGCGGGAGTTGGGAGTTTCGTCCAGCAGCCGGTGAACGCCCGGTTGATCGAGTTTCATATTAAAAGTATATCTTCTCGGGGTGTCAGCGCGGTGGTTAAGGGCTCAAAATGACCGTATACTGATGGTGAATTTAGCAATAATAGTCTTATGTTTGTACCACCTCCATAACCGGTGTTATTCACGGGAAAAGCCGGTCAAGGAGGCACCCTTTGCAGGTCAATAACTTTGATTCTCCGGGGGTTAGGAAAATAATTCCAACGTGTCCGGATAGAGTAGAAGACAGGGAACCCAACACTATTTGAATGGAGTCGATCCTCCACTCCTATCACCGTGGACACAGCAAGGAGCGAATTCCCGGATATAAATATTCCCTCGCCGACAGCGGGAGTTGGGAGTTTCGTCCAGCAGCCGGTGAACACCCGGTTGATCGAGTTTCATATTAAAAGTATATCTTCTCGGGGTGTCAGCGCGGTGGTTAAGGGCTCAAAATGACCGTATACTGATGGTGAATTTAGCAATAATAGTCTTATGTTTGTACCACCTCCATAACCGGTGTTATTCACGGGAAAAGCCGGTCAAGGAGGCACCCTTTGCAGGTCAATAACTTTGATTCTCCGGGGGTTAGGAAAATAATTCCAACGTGTCCGGATAGAGTAGAAGACAGGGAATCCAACACTATTTGAATGGAGTCGATCCTCCACTCCTATCACCGTCGTGTATCTTGATAGTTCTTCATGAGTGAGGTGGTCTAAATAGTAGGCAGCCATGTTGAGCGATGTTGCTATGATACTTTTTGCCCGTCAGGTTGGTGGTTGCTAGGGAAGAAACCACGTGACTGAAAGCTATGAATTGGCAGGAATGTCCACCAGAGCTGTTGCCCCGCGAATCAAATGTTAATTCATCTACCATGAGCCGTCTCCAATGGCGATTTCCGAGAATTGGAATTGGAAACGACTTTGGAGACAGCTTACGGTAGAGAAATGAACATTCAATTCACCGGCGACGGCTCTGGTAGACATTCCTGGAGTCAACAGCTCTGGTGGACATTCCTGGAGTCAACAGCTCTGGTGGACATTCCTGGAGTCAACAGCTCTGGTGGACATTCCTGGAGTCAACAGCTCTGGTGGACATTCCTGGAGTCAACAGCTCTGGTGGACATTCCTGGAGTCAACAGCTCTGGTGGACATTCCTGGAGTCAGCACAGCTCTGGTGGACATTCCTGGAGTCAACAGCTCTGGTGGACACTCCAGGAGTCAACAGCTCTGGTGGACATTCCTGGAGTCAACAGCTCTGCGGACACTCCTGGAGTCAACAGCTCTGGTGGACATTCCTGGAGTCAACAGCTCTGCGGACATTCCTGGAGTCAGCAGCTCTGGTGGACATTCCTGGAGTCAACAGCTCTGCGGACATTCCTGGAGTCAACAGCTCTGCGGACATTCCTGGAGTCAGCAGCTCTGGTGGACATTCCTGCAATCAACAGCTCTGGTGGACATTCCTACATTCAACAGCTCTGGTGGACATTCCTGGAGTCAGCATGCTAACTGCACGCTCCCTCAAAAGTTGCGACATCTGTGGCATTGAGGTCTGAATGCATTGGTCTGCCAGTTATAGTGTTGAACCTACCATTAAGTGGCTGTCTCACTGACTGACTGACAAGAGTCCCCCTGAGGACCACGGTGTGACAGTCATCCACCCTTCTTGTGTTATTGAGCCTTGGTGGGGAGCTGAGAGCTGTTCCCCGTGTCCCGGCAGGGCCGTGCTAGTGAGGGGCTCCCTGGCCAGGCTCAACCTTCACGGCAGCATTTCACACTGGCATGGTAAAAACACGAGCCACGTCTGTCAGTGGTGCTGATGTCTTGTGTGTGTGCATGTGTATCTGTGTCTGTGTGTGTGTGTCTGTGTGTGTGTGTGTAGGGGTGTGTGTGTGTAGGGGTCAGGGTTTCCGTTAACCGGTAATTACCGGTCTTTGTCCGGTAAAATCTATTGAAGTCCGACAAATTGAAATCTCTTCGGTCATAATGTCCGGTGAAAATAATTCCCTCTAAGCACAATTTGAATACAATTCGCTAAAGTTTAATTGTCACATTCTGATTCCTTCTATATTAAAAAAGACGAATATATAGGCTATATATTTCTTTTATATGATTACGCGGGCATGATGATGACTCCGCGAAACAGCGGTGGCAGGGTTGCCAGATGGGATTTTACAGCCTAACCAGTCTATTACCGCTAAACCCAGTAGCCCATTCGGCGATAATCCGGCCCATCTGGCAACCCTGCTTTTAACCTGCAAACGTTGCAGCTCAAAGTGCACCATAGCCAGCGAGAGGTAAACATGGCAAGACAAAGTAAGCTTAACAATGACTTCATGAAACCAAGCTACAATGAGTCTGAGGAGAAGTCTGACTGTAAAGAGATGGAGGCGGCTCGACGGTTCCGAATTGAATGGAAAGAACAAAATTTCCCCTGGCTGCGTTTAGATGGGGAAGGAAAAATGTTCTGCTCACCGTGCAAAACATCGGGGAGGAATAACGGATTCACGAGAGGAGCAACGAATATGAGAATATCTCACTGATCACAGTCGGTGCAGTGACCACGTATCGGCGGTCAGTTTGAGGCAACAGCAAACCGCTATGAAAGGCCACTGTGAGCAGGCTAATGAAACGGCTATAACAATAAGCTGCACTCTCAGCTACAAGTTGCATTTCACATGGCAAAAAATGGCATCGCATGTCATCAGTATGTGGGACTGACTGAGCTACTGAAAGCAGTTAAGTTCATTTAAAGCCTATTTATTTTCAAAGAGTTTTATTCTATTTTATTTTATCTGATAAAAGGCATATGAACGGAAATTAGGCTAGCCTATGTGTCACGCCAGAAGAGTTCAGTGCTGGACATGGCATAGCGCGCATGCGAATCATGAAAGCCTATTATATTTATTATATAGCTCGCATCTAATCGTATCGGATGAGAAATAGACATTAAACGGAATATACTGTATAGGCTACACAACAGTAATCACCGCGACAAACAGCTATATTATATTTTAATATGATGACCGGAATATCTCACGTTTGTCCGGTAAATTGAAATCTTCCCGGACACGTTGACCGGCACACATTTTTTCTAACGGAAACCCTGGTAGGGGTGTGTGTGTGAAGGGGTGTGTGTGTGTGTGTGTGTGTGTGTGTGTGTGTGTGTGTGTGTGTGTGTGTGTGTGTGTGTGTGAAGGGGTGTGTGTGTGTGTGTGTGTGTGTGTTGGAAGTGGGGTTGGTGAGGGTCACAAGGATGGGCCTTGATTGACAGGTCCCATTAGAGACAGCTTAATGGCCACCCCCATCAACCAATTAGAGCTCATCAAGGTCCCCAATTGGATGTCGTTAATAAATAATGGATACCCACCGTAATTCCACATAATCTTGATATTAGAAAGTCAAAGGTGTATGCATTATTAATGGGGCCAAATTTGACTTTAATAACTGCTCCAGCGAATCCCACACAGAGGAGGAATTCACTTATGTTAATACCGCTTTATTATTAATGGTGCGGCCATTTTCTAAAATGTTAACTCACTAGATCTCTCCAGAGGCGGTTCGCAAGATTGACGACACCTCCCCCGTCTGGGGAACGGGCAGCGGGGTGAAGGGGAAGGAGGGAGGGAGGCTTATTTATTTATTCATCTTACCTGTAGCACGTCGGGCCAGATCATTGTGTCAATAATTCCCTCGTAAAGTCATTAGCCAGGATCGGAGTGGCACAATTAACTCCTGCCTTGTGTGTGATGACAATCGTACATCATTAGCCCTGTAATGGCACACGTCCCTGACCCACTTATAAACAAACATTAAAGCAATTACAGGGATATGCCATCTCTGAGTCCAGGCAATGTGCCATATAGTATGACTTGTGTTGTTTAGTCGGAAGTGTGGTGGGGACCAAGTGTTGAGATGTGATGTGGAATTTGTTGTCTTAGTTGTGTACGCCTTAGAGTATTTCCCGCTACCTCTATATGTCTATAATGTTACGCATACAAATGTCTTCATCCATTCATGAAATGAGTGCTTACAGTACTATGTTCTGGGCACAGGATATGGTCTGGAAAGCTCTTAAAGAACATACATTGTGACAGAAACCTAACCCTAACCTTGATTTAAATCCTCCATCTTTTCAGCTCATCAGGAGCTCATTTCGACTTCTGAGACAATTTTGTGTCGACACCCTCAAAAGGAAACCAATAGACTAGTTAATATGTTCTCTTGTGGTATTTGCATAATGTCCATGGTACATCGCCAGAGAGCTGTTCTGCTCCAGTTCCTTTCTGTAATCTGGCAGCAGTTCTGATATGCAGTTGTCACTGGCACTGCCTTACAGATCATATGTAACAGAGTTAAAAAATATATGTATATGTGAGTATATATAGAGAGTATTTATGTATGGGTTTTGCTGTGTTTGAGCAGCCCTAGCCAGTATTAGTTGTTGTGGAGTCCGTGCAGGTCTGCGTGTGTTTTGTCCTTGTGGTGTTGCCATACCCAGTAGCAGCTAGACTCCATTGCTACTTGAAGAGGTACGTGCATTGTGTAAAATGCTCCTTGTATTTTATTATTTGTGTGGAGAACCCTGTAATTTAAGGTGAACATGTTGATGTATTACATGTGCTATTTGTTTTGACATGTATTGTGGTGATTTCTATATATTTTTATCCACTGATTATAAGTGTATGAACTTGAATGTTGCATTATACCAGGTTTCTGGATACTGGCTAGCAACGTTTCACATGCCAGTTCCCCCGTTTTGGTTGCTAGCTCAGACGATGTCAAAATGTATATCGTATTTTATTTTGCATACGCAGATCTAAAAGAATTGCAGACACCAGGAAGACAAGTTATGTTTTCTATGTCGTCCACCCAGGTATGTTGCTCTACATATGTAAATAGCTTTCAGGCTCAGATGTCTAAATTGATATTGTGTTTGTATGTGTATTGTGAATTTTTTAAGGACATTTTTTCTTTCTGTAAACAAATTAGCCTAGTATCAAAAATAGAAAGAAAGTAGCAGCTACACTTGTGCTACTACTTGAAGAGATCTAAAAGACTTGCAGACACCAGGAAGACAAGTTATGTATGTCTTCCACCAAGAATCACACTGCTGAGGAGAGAATAAATGGATTAAAAGACGTTGTTGCCTGTCCATCATTCAACTGATTGACCATTGTTACACATACACAGAGACGGATCCAGAATATCAGAGGGAACACTATTTCAAAAAGGTTTGTTTACCATCTGCTTTTGGGACCCAGTCCCGCAAAATTCAAGTGATGAGATTGGCTGTTCTGTTCATAGTATTGTCATCATTTTTGGTCCCGTCAAGTAAAGGAATAGGAAGGAACATAGTTCTATGTTCTATAGTTCTATAGTTCTATAGTTCTATGTGTGACAAGAGGGTACACATCCATCCAAACACTCCTCATCTCTGTGTTCAGAGCACCTTGCGTTCTGTCCTGGATGGAGTTGGTGGCAGTGGTGTGATCTTGTTTTCTTATTTCTGCTTGAGTAACCCTTAAAAAGTTGTGTATGGGCTAGATTTTTTACTCGCTGTAAAACAACTGAATTATCAAACACGAGCGTGATGACAGTATCGGCTGTTGAAAGTAGGTTCTGTAGTATTGTCAAAACATAACACCAGGATTGGCACTTTACCAGGGAGATGTGATTTGAGATGTTATTATAAACATGTGGCAAAGAGCCAGTTTTAGGCAGCAAGCTGAAACATATGGTGTGAGGCCCACCAAAAACACCTTGTGTCACCAATACATCTCTTTATGCATAGCATATAATTGCAATTATTTGTATACTGTATTTGAAAATGTATCCGACAATTCACTAGGGCAGGGGTGCCCAATTTTTTTTTAACCAAGATCGACTTTTCAAGTAGCCAGTCTGCCAAGATCTACCAGTCCAGTTTCAACATCGCAAACGTACACGCACGTACTACACACACACACACACACACACACACACACACACACGCACACACACACACACACACACACACACACACACACACACACACACACACACACAGTTCCCAGCCTGCATAGTAAACTAAATGTCTCTCTCTGTCACACAGCCACACAGGAGAAGACCATCACAAACCCTCCCTCTTTGCTACTCTCACACACACACACACACACACACACACACACACACACACACACACACACACACACAGCTCCCATTCTGGATGGAAGTTGTACGTTTCTTACTTGGTCCAGCTTCCCCACTAATTTTTATACCCTTTCTTTAGTATTATATAGTAAATAGTATAAATTGGAAGACTAACTAGGTAATTAGCTCGCCGGTGTTTTGCAGTTGGCACGGGTGACTGGGCATGCGTGGTGAACCGTGTGTTAGAAAACATGAGATCTCAGACTGGCTTACCTGTGCGTCAATCAAGTGGCAAATGCTGTTGATGTTGTGATGATGGATGATGTGATGATGGATGATGGATTTTTCTTTTTATGTATTCCTTTTGGGTTTTTTTCAATGCCATGCGATCTACCCACACTACCTTTGCGATCGACCGGTCGATCGCGATCGACGTATTGGACACTCCTGCACTCGGGTCTGGAAGGCCATTTGTGCCATCCCAATCACCATTGAGGAATGCCACTGTGAATGCACAGTTGATTGCATATATGTTTGATCATGGCAAGTGTTCATGTTTTGATCGGTCAATGAGTAGTCAAGCCCTACCGCTAGCATGTGTGACCACCTTTTCACCATTGGACATGCACAATTATTTTTGGAAATAGTGAAAAGCTTTGTGCAATAGCACTTTATTCAAAGTAATCAAAAAAGGCCCAAGGACATACTCATGGCTACATATCTGAAACTCAAAACTTTTAAATCCGAACGGCGAAATCAGGAGATAGAGAAATCAGAGGGCAACCTTGACCTTGACTATATGCTGCTCCTGTACCACTGAAGAAATGAACTCAAACATTAACGGGAGCTTGGTGAACTTGCTTACTGGTAAACTTGCTTGTTGGACTCGCTGGCTTGTTATGTTAATTTAGCCTATTCAGCCTCCCAGGTATGTTCTGTATGCTATTGTGTAGCTGAATAACTGTTAATGTGTTACGTTTACATACCGGACACCTATTCAGCCTGTTGTTCTGTGTGCTATTGTGTAGTTGAATAACTTGCCTTTCCAGATTAAATGTCTGTTCTTGGTCTTGGATTTTGTGAAATAAATGTCTACATAAATGCAGATTAGTCCAGTGCGACTTATATATGTTTTTTTTCCCTCTTCATGACACATTTTTGGACTGATTTTTGCGAGTTATACTCCAAAGCGATTTACAATCCGGAAAATACGGTAATCTCCAAGTGATTGAAAGCAAACCTGAACACTAAATGCTACAAAGTTAAACATGACACTTTTCTGCAAATGTTAAAGTAAGGTTTCTTTGTATTTTAATTGTTCTGAGTTTTTAAATGTTAAAAAAGGAAAATGGCCCCGTGAAAAAGTTTGGGAGCCCTTTTGGATTATTCTTTGTTACCTTTTGAGAAGATGATTACTAAGGCCCAGACCAAGGTGATTTACTCGTTAGGTGAATATAATTCCAGGGTTGAACTATATACTGTAGGTATTCTGAAGTAACTCCATGCCTTCTAAAGTATCCACCTGCGGTGGCTGTTATGTCTGGTGTTAAAAACCATGGGTTCCTCTAAACAGTTGTCCAAGGATGTCAGAATAGAATAGAATAGAATAGAATAGACTTTATTGTCGTTGTACAGTTGCCTATACAATGAAATTGTAGTGGCTCTTCCGAAGGTGCAAAAAAACACAAAACATATTCACATATTCACAAACATATACACATATAAGATAAACATTTATGAACATGTCTTATGTCTACTGTTCAGTGTTCTGATGGTCCATGGGTAGAAACTGTTGGACAGCCTGTTTGTTCTAGCCTTTATGCTCCTGTACCTCACTCCAGAGCGCATCAGGCTGAACAGGTGGTGACCAGGGTGGAGGTGGTCTTTAAGAATCCTTCCTGCTCTGGAGAGGCACCGAGAGCGTGCCACGTCATCCAGGGAGGGCAGGGGACAGCCGATTATTTTTTCCGCTGACTTCACCACTCTCAAATACAGAATCAAGATAGTTCACCTCCACCATCAAGGAGAAGGCTACAAAAAAAACTCTCGCAATGTAATAAACTTATTTTCCTTCCAGAAAAAAAAAATGAATGTCTTGCTCTCTACTGTCACACCAAGCAGTGTAATGAAGGGTGAATTGACATGTGAGGACAGATGCAGCTACTTACCATCAGACTGTTGCTGAGTGTTGCGGAACAATGGTTGTTTGTTGCGGGTTAATTAACAATTGGTGTTGGAGACCAATAAGTGACGTAACACCCTCCCTCCCTGTCTCTTCCTCTTTCTCATTAGTTTGTCTTCGTCGGGGGGGGGGGGGGGGGGGGTTGCGTAGAGGAAGGGGGGTTGAGATGTGACAAAACCTGGCTGTGTGAAAAGGCCTGTAACCAACTTCCTGATGAACACAGTCGATATATTGACAACATTTGTCACCAGCACAGCTTTGGCAGGGAGTATGGAGGGGCTCCAAGCCAAAGAGGACAGCCTGTCATGCTTCGATCCCCTGTTCCGTTTCTTCTCTGTTGGGTGAAAACCCCCATGGCATCCTAGAGAGTTGACTTTGACAGGATCGAAGGATTCTGAACCCACCATCCACCTTGCCCCTAGACTACTGACAGGAGTTTATCCAGGCGTCATACTCATCTCTAGAGAGGAGAGAGGAGCGAGGTAAATCCGCTTTTACATAGGGTCCACCTCACTGCTGGAACAGCAGAAAACATTTAGACAGAAACAACATTCAGCTGGATGTTCTGGTGCCATTTAATTGAGGACCTCCTTGTTTAAGGATGTGATTGCTTCTCCTAATATATTGTGGTTTTCTATGATTAGTATTTATTTCTGTATTGAACTATGTTGTATTTTGAATGTGTTGTTTTGTTATTGTGTAAGGCAAGGCAAGTTTATTTGTATAGCACATTTCATACAACAGGTGCAATTCAAAGTGCTTTACATACATTATTTAAAAATACAGCAAGAGGAGCATAGTAAGATTATTTTTTTTTACAATGACTGAAATAGATAAAACATTTAATAAGACAATAGTTAATGGAAAAAGACATTGATCGAAGTGTTTGTGTTTAACCATAACTGGTGCAAAACATGAAGGTTTTTAGACTAGATTTAAATATTTTAAGGGTTTTGGCCTGTTTGATTTCTTCAGGGAGTTTGTTCCAGGAGCATGCAGCAGCGTGACTGAAAGCTGCTGCACCGTGTTTTGTTTTTACTCTTGGAATTATTAGCTGGTTAGACTCAGCTGACCGTAGGGACCTTGCGGGAATATAGAGTGTGAGGAGATCTGATATGTATTTTGGTCCAAGACCATTTTGTGATTTGTATGTAATTAGAAGGATTTTGAATTCAATTCTCTGAGGACTGGTAGCCAGTGCAGGGATCTCAGGATTGGTGTAATGTGTTCAAACTTCTTTGTTTTTGTTAGGACCCTAGCAGCTGCATTTTGGATGAGCTGCAATTTACGAACAACTCCTTTAGATAGACCATTACAATAATCAAGTCTACTCGAAACAATGAAATGCTTGGACATGAAACCTCTCATTCTTGTTATGTTTTTCAGGTGATAGTAGGCTGATTTAGTTATCGAGTTTATGTGGCTGTTGAAGTTTAGATCGGAGTCGAGAATTACACCAAGATTTCTGACCTGTTTTTCAAGTTTGAAGAGAGAGAGAATCAAGTTTTGCACTGACTTTCGATCTTTTGTCAGGTGCACCGAATACAATTATCTCTGTTTTGTCCTTGTTGGAGGAAATGTTGTGTCATCCAGGCGTTTATTTGCTCAATGCAATTACAGAGATTGTCAATGGGACTATAGTTGTTCGGTGAGAGGGCTATGTAGATTTGAGCAGTGGCGGGCGGTGCATTTCACACCTAGGCCTTCAGTGATGTCCGACACATTCCTACCTGAATTATTCTACCTCTTAATACCATCGTTATGACGCCATGGCTCTAGAAACTAGACAGAAACACAGTATAACCGGGCGTTGCATCACCTTAACATAGTCAGACAAGTACAACAGAGTTATATTAATATTTCCGAAGCATTTTTAATCAATAAATCCGCATTTACAATGAAGAGTGTTAAACTAACATCTTTAAGATCGCTACATTACCCACGTCTGTCGTCTCGTCCACCATAATAGCGACAAAGGGTGCCTTTTTAATCTCCATTTTGATCTCTTCTCCCATCACTTCAGCAATAGCAAAAATCAGGTCGTTTTGTATTTTGCCTGACGTCCCAGTAAACACTTTGTTTGTGGACAGGTGGTAATGTAAATCTGGGTTGTTTTCAGCCAGAAAAGAAAGAAGCTCAACGTAGTTTCCTCTGTTTGTGGACTCGGTGCTTTTATCGTGTCCCCTAAATGAAAGTTATTGTTTACCCAAAAACAGGACACAATCGATCAGTATTATCGATCAGTCAACGAAAGCTTTCGTTGTGGAGCTCCGTTTCCCTGCGCACTTTCAAAAGTTTCACATCTACCGGCATAGTTACGCATCTCAATAGTGAATATCAATAGTGCGTATCAATAGTGCGTATCCAATCAAAAGACGTGCTGGGTGCTGACATCATTGAGCCTTACAGCAGGCGCCGTTGTTGCTTTTGCTCGCATCTACGTAGGTTTACTAGGTACGCCACAGGTTTTCTCGTTCCAACGTTAAGTTACAGGTCGTATTCGCGGCACCGTTTATCTTGCAGGCGGGCAGATTTTGGAGCCCCCTAGCAACACATTTTGATTGGATAAAAGCTCTAACATAAAGGCCAGCCCTCCAAATCTCAATCGGAGACTGGAAGCAGCGCAACCAAGAGGAAAGCTATGAAATGAAGAGAATAGACTATGGGGAATCATTAATACATATTTGTGGAAAAAATATATTAAAATAAAATGTATATTCTGATGATGTTTAGGCCAGCAGAGAAGGCCTTGCTGGCCCTGACGGCACACGTCATCCCCATAGTTGTGGTAGGCAATTTTGTTCTTTTTTATGATGTGTCCCAATGGAAGCATGTAGAGATTAAATAGAAGGGGGTCAAGGATTGACCCTTGGGGAACCCCACATGTCATTTTAATTTGGTCAGATATAAAGTTGCCAATGGAGACATAGTAGCTTCTGTCCTGTAGGTAGGATCTAAACCAGTTTAGGGCAGTGCCCGAAAGTTCTACCCAGGTTTTTAGTCTATCTATTAGAATGTCGTAGTCTACAGTGTCAAAGGCAGCACTAAGATCTAGTGGTACCAATTGTAAATGTGTAAATATTGGTCTTCCCTGTATGAATAAAAGAACGAAGGCCCTTGTAGTAATCTCTGATCATCAGCGAAAAGTCCCACTTTTACCATGTTTTTACCATATTTTTATCATGTCTAAAATCAGTGTCAGTTCTTCATTATCAAATCCATTCTGCATGCTTATTGAGAGAATACCCAAATCAATGAAATTCCACACCATGTTTTCACTGCCACCTTGCACCCTGCCAGATTCTCACACAGCATGCACACACATACACACGAGTGTGCCGCTAACGTTAGCTAGTCATTGATGCCTGGATGCCAGGTAGCTGAGTTAACGTGGGTCATACTATCACCACAAAATATAAGTATGTAGCGAAAATCAAAGCTTGACATTTAACAAAATGTTTGTATTTTGTTCGCCTGTTGCTTACAGCCTTCTTGTTTTTGTTGGGATCATCTCTATGTTCCCCGGATCCTATGTTCCCCGGTACCTTAGCTCTCGTCCCACAGTTTTGGCACTAGGTAGACATGAGAGGTGTCAAAACGTGCGGCTCGTTCCAACTCGCGTTGCTATTGTCCGGCGGAAGGTTACGGCATACGGTTTACCCACAATGCCCCGTTTAGCGGACAGAAAATCCCATGGACAATGAATTGGGCAATATTGAAAATGCCACAGCTCGGCCTCTGGGTGACGTAAAGACACGTGGGTTTCGCCGGGGGGGGCAGGGTGGTGACCAAAACACACACACACACACATACACACACTCACACACACACACACACACACACAGACTTTTTGTGGAGAGAAATCGCCATTGAAATTCAATGGCGGAACTTTGAGAACAGAGTGAGCAGAAAAGGTTTTTGAACTTTTTGTACGCATTTAGCAAACTGCTCCCACGGCTACAATTGTATGTCTATATTCACAATCTTTACATGGAAACATAGAGCAACTCTTACTGTCACTTCAAATATCAACATATAAGCCCAAACATGAATAGTTTTTACGTTTCAGACGTTTGTTTGAGAGCTGGCCAAAGACAAAAGCAGGTCTGGTCAGAGCACGTTGCCGTAGCAACCACCAACTGTCACTTAACTCTTGCAGGTGTCCCTCTGATCGACAGCAGCAGGTAGGGTAAGAACGAGAGGGAGACAGAGAGAGAGGCGCACACGCACGCACGCACACACACACACACACACAGACACACACAACCCCACAACTTGGCCTCTGGGTGAGCTAGAGGAATGCGGTCTTCGCCAGGGGTGCAGGGGAGTTAGCTAACTAGTAGCAGTTTGTTTGAGAGCTAGCCAAAGACAGAAGTAGCTCTGCTCAGAGCACGTTGCTGTGGTGACCACCAACTGTCACTTGCACACACACACACACACACACACACACACACACACACACACACACACACACAAATGACAACTCTGCCCCAGGGGGACATAGAGACACGGGGTCTTCGTCAGGGGTCGCAGGGGGTTGACCCAGACACACACGCACACACACACATGCACACACATGCACACACACACACACACACACACACACAAATGTGTGTCTAGTGCACGCACACACACACACACACACACACACACACACACACACACACACACACAAATGACAACTCCACCCAGACACACACGCACACACACACACACACCACATGCCAAAATTACTGAGTATATTAATCTCTTTTCCAAAAACATTAGATGGTTCCCGCATCGAGAGAGTCTCTTAATATAAGTATCTGGGCATATGGATTGATGAACATTTTAATTTCAAATATCATATTGATAACCTTGCTAGCAAGCTGCGACAGAAGGTTGGCTGTTTGTACAGAAACAAATCCTGCTTCCCAATATTCTGCAGACAGAAAATTGTTGATGCAACATTCTTGTCTGTCTTAGACTATGGTGACGTGATTTATAGACACGCTGCATCTTCAACTTTAAAAACACTTGACAGTCTATCACTCAGCACTTAGATTCATCACTGGAGCTATTTATATAGCCAATGATAAAACAATTACCAGTTCCCTATGGTATTCTACCATACTAAACAAGCTACAGTACATAAAACAACAAGACGACAACACGACAATACTCAAGACAAAATATACAGTACCAATATGAGTGGATTTTGGGGGGGGGGCGGGGGGCCCAGATGCCACTGACCTGCCCCCTACTGGCTGTGAGGGGCAAGCACACTTCACAATTTCCACAGGAATTGTCCCTGTCTAGTTATTATTATTATTATTATTATTATTATTATTATTATTATTATTATTATTATTAGTAGTAGTAGTAGTAGTAGTAGTATTAGTAGTATTATTATTATTATTAGTAGTAGTAGTAGTAGTAGTAGTAGTAGTAGTAGTAGTAGTAGTAGTAGTAGTAGTAGTAGTAGTAGTAGTAGTAGTAGTAGTAGTAGTAGTAGTAGTAGTAGTATTTAGCAATTTAAACATCAGTCCTGTAAGTTTGTTTCCTGAGGGTTAGCTGACAACCCCACTGACAGATGACAGGTAGATAATGACAGGTAGTGTAATGGGGAAATGATTGTCTTGAGGGAGTGGTTGGGGTGGAGTTAACCAGCTATTGTTCCCACCCATTACCTACCCGCGAAAAAAGGCTGTGAATACATTGAGGCCAGATTTCTCAGCTCGCTGATTTGGGGGGTATCAACATTCAAATATGCATAACTTCTTCAACTTGTTTCAGATTTCAATGTAGGACACATCATTTGAAAAATGGCGTTGCCAGACTTGCGGACCTTTTCATCAGACTCTGTCACATATTACTCCAGTGATTAAATTAATCCAAAACGTTTGAAAGTTTTCAGTGAGTTCTCAAAATGGGTCCAGTAGGCCCAAATGAAGCCTGTATTAGAAAAATACTGGATCTCCAGTTCATGGAAAGGGTTGCTGTGGTATATGGATTAATGTCATCATCATGTCATCATGAGCCTGCCTCTGACCTTGTACAGAACGTACTAGAGCAACAAACAACTAATAGGCTGCTATAAACACAACGGCAGGGAGTGTAGTCAAGCAACTAGTACTTTCAAACACAGCCCAGCGTCAACATATGATACAATATATATATATATATAATATTAATACATATAATATACATTATTATTGGAAATTTTCCAAATTATTGGAAGATGAATGAGTTTATTGGAGAATACATAGGGACACTTTGACTACAGTTGATAACATTAAAGAAATGAATTTAACATAAATTGCAAGAGATACTCAAGTATAAATAAACTATGAGTGGTTATGATTAAAGATGGCTCTGAATTAGTCATTGAATCAATTGCTGTACAGGAATTTTCACCAGATGAGTTGAATAGCTGTAATTGGAATGAATTAACCATTCTATAATGATGTGGGTGATTTTGAAGAGGAATGCATCTTCAGAGAAAACATGCTTTCTTGAACTTTAATACTATATTGGTTTCAAGGCACCAAACACAAAAGCAGGTGTGTGCTGTGACTACTCTTCTGAAGTGATGTTGGAGGGGATATTAGGTAGTTTAATACATTGGTTGACTCGCCATGACACCATTGTATTCATATAATACTCTTCTATCAATCCAGGCTAAAGTCAATTAACTATGATGTCATGATATTAATAATGCATGTTGCTTACCCTAAAATAAGGGGGCTCATCTGAGAATGAAGAAGAGGCTATATCTCTATATGAATGAATGAATGAATGGTCTTTATTGTCATTGCTACAGTACAGGTAGCAAACAACGACATTTAGGAGGGGTGGCTCCCCTGGTGTTAGGAAAGGGAAAAAAAAAAAAAAAAACGTTTTAAAAAAAAATCACAAGAAGGGAATGAGCTGGTTTACATAAATAAAGGCTATGTACACTATCCACTATACTATACTGTACAGATAGACGACTAGGGTTGTCATATTGCACAGTAGTGTTATTTCACATTTATTTAAAGTGTCGCAGTTTGCAGGCTTGAAATGTACATGCTTGTGCCTCAGCACTACACCTGATTTTTTCAGTCCAGCAGCTGCCATCAATCCGTCCAGACTGTCCAGGGCCCAGAACCTAGGTCTTTGCTGTGTTCAGGGCCTGGACGGCCCTGTGGTAGAAGCTGTTCTTCAGTCTGTTTGTCCTTGCGCCCAAGGTCCTGAACCGCCTTTTCGAGGGCAGCCTGGTAAAGTGTTCGTACCCAGGGTGGGTCGGGTCCCTGGAGATCTTGGAGGCCTTCCTGAGACAGCGTGTGTTGTACAGCTCTTCCAGAGAGGGGAGGGGGGCGCCGGTGATCTTCTGTGCTGTTCTCACGACTCTCTGTAGCGCATTTCTCTCCGCTGTTGTGCAGCTGGAGAACCAGTTGCAGATGCCGTAGGTGAGGATGCTCTCCACTGCGCCGTGGTAGAAGGTCACCAGTATCTCCTGCTTGCTGTGTTCCTTCCTGAGGACTCTCAGGGTGTATAGCCGCTGTTGTGCCTTCTTGATGGTGGCTTTTGTGTTGTCCTTCCAGGTCAGGTCATCCCCAGGAATCAGAGGGTTGAGTCCACACTCTATACATTATTTTATATTGGATTAAACGTAGATTTTCATTAACTGTCATGTCATTTGTAGTATTCCAACACTCCTTCCATTTTAAACCTATATCTGTTCTTCCTAGTTCTCGATTCCACATCTCAATCCTACTTTCTAACAGTATTTCAGCTACATAGGTCTTCTGTAGAGTTCTATACATTTTACCTATCAAATTCTTATCAATTTCTCCATCAAATATGATATCCTCAATTGTACTCTGCTGCCCAAATGATTTTAAATTAAAATTTAGATTTATGTAGCTTCTTAGCTGCATGTATCTGAAATATTCAGCATTGGCCAACTTATATTTACTTTGGAAGTCGTGCCATGGAATAATGGTATCCCCTCCTACTAAGTCGTTTATAGTTTCTATTCCCCTTGTTCTCCATGTAGACCAATTTATTGTAGCATTCTGAAGAGCTATCCAAGGATTGTTCCACAAAATAGTACTTTTTGGGATTGATATTGATTCTCCCAGTATCCTCTTAATTTTTTTCCATGACGTTTCTATATTATTTACAATAAAGTTTCCTTTTTTCTTAGTCTTATGTTCTGAAAATAAAAGAGTTAAGAGGTTTTGGGGATGTACACCTGAATCTTCAATGTGGATCCATTGTTCTTCTGCTGTGTGTTGGACTATATGCCTCAGATAGAACCCCTGGGCGGCCAGTTGGTATAGCTCCAAGTCTGGAAGGTTAAAGCCCCCCTCTGACATAGGAAGGTGTAAAATATTCCTTCTAATTCTGTGTGTTTTCCCTGCCCATATAAAATCTGTTATGGCTGAGTATACCATATTAAAGTACTTTTTTTGTGGAGTAATTGGTATAATTGAAAACAAAAAAAGAAACTTAGGAAGCCATGCCATCCTAAACAAGTTTATTCTGCCTGTCAGATTTATAGGAAGATTTTTCCATTTACTTAAAGTCTCTTTCATGTTATTGAGTAGTGGAATAAAGTTCTCTCTATAGATCTGAGTTTTTTTGTCACTAATTAAGCAACCTAAATATTTAATATTTTTTGTCCGCTTAAATGGTAATTGTAATTCTGGGTTTATTCTTTTTTGTTTACCAATTGCCATTATTTCAGTTTTATCCATGTTTATTTTATATCCTGAGATATCCGCGAATTCAGAGAATATTTTTAACAAAGGGACTATAGATTTATCTATGTTCGTTAAATATAACAGAATATCATCCGCAAATAAATGTATCTTAAAGTTATTTTTGCCCACGCTTATGCCTGATACATAGGGATCTTGTCTATTTTTTTCTGCCAGTGGTTCTATTGCCAGAGCGAAAAGAAGTGGAGATAGGGGGCAACCTTGTCTGGTGCCCCTCTCTAAAGTAAATTCTGCAGATAATGTGTTGTTAGTATATATTTTTGCTTTAGGATGTTTATATAGTAATTTTATAAAATTAATAATTTCCTCTGGGAAATTATATGCTTCTAATACTTTAAATAAATAAGCCCATTCAACTCTATCAAAGGCTTTTTCCGCATCCACTGCCATTATTAATAGATCTATGTTATGCCTTTTTGCGTACTGTATAATATTAAAGCAGGTTCTTGTATTTGTTTGTAAATGTCTATTTTTAATAAACCCTGTTTGATTAATGTGGACTAACTCAGGTATAACTGTTGCAATTCTATTACTTATGATTTTTGTTAGTATTTTATTGTCACAATTTATTAAGCTTATGGGTCGATAGTCTGAAGGTGACTCACCAGACTTTCCTGGTTTTAATATAACTGAAATACTTGTTTGATACATGGATTGTGGTAAAACCGATTTAAGAGACATATAGCTTATCATTTGCATGAACAATGGAGCTATATAATTCTATGCCAGAAGGCTGAGTAGAACTCTATAGGGAATCCATCCAACAACAATAGCATTTCAATAAGGCTGCTACTCACAAGGGAGCAAATGCACTGCCTAATCCAAATATTAATTATCTTGACAAATTTGGCCATTTCGTTCAACAAAATGTATATGTTGATGAGAATATGTTCAGGTTGTACCTATCAGACATTGTCTGTTTTGATGTCGAGCATAAGATAATCAATATTTTTCCATAGTTAGATCAGAATCACAAAAACGACAGCGACTTTTACTGAATCTCATATGACATGGAAAATTGATTATTTTGGTCTTCACATTTCCGCGCCGCACCTTTTCAAATCATAACCGAAGCTCCCAGAACGACGAAACACACCAGGACGTTGAAAATGTCAAACCTTCCCCTTTTCCATTTCTTCCCTCCAATTTCATTGGCTTCTCACAACTCCATTTCTCCTTTCTTCCTTTATCCTCCTTCCTCCTGTTCAAAGAGAGAGAAAGGGAGAAGAGGTTGAGGGAGCAGAGCCAGCAATGTCACGGTTGGAGAAAGCTTATCCTGGATAGAGGGGTCTGTGTGTAGAGTCAATCAGAGTGGAGAGACCCTCAATTGCCATTGACATTTACTAGGGCCTGTTTTCCAATTAATCTTCAAGGGCCCTCCACCTCTTGAAGCCTGATTACAATCCACGACCCCCCCACCCCCAACTGGCTAATTTGTAATTGGCCATGTGTCCTCAGAGAAAGAGGAGACTCCCCCTGTATCATTGGGAGATTGGAACACGGAGGCCGGAGAGGAATGACGGAGGGACGGATGAGATTATGTCTGGAATGTGTCACTCTTCATTCATGCTGTAATAATAATAGAAAGTCCACTGCCTGTACACTTATAGAATACACTATTGGCAAATGCTTGTTATCCCAAGAAACAGCTAAAACAAACAGTATTTATGGCAAATAGCAGCAGTCAAACCCTGATTATTGTTATGTTGTTCCATCTATCTTAGCCTACCCAGGCTCAACAGAGCAGAGTTACCTTTGTAACTCAATCTGGCACCTCTACATTGACACTAGAACAGCCATGCCTTTTTTACCTACTAAAAGAGCCGCCTCGCCCCTCTTTACAATGCTCAAGCTGCTTTTTACACACAACGACCACTAGTTGGTCGCTTGTAAATTAGCCTGCTTCCTACAGAGAAAAATTGCAAAATAGCTTTATATTAGCTTATCCTGATGTGATTTTTAAAATGTAAGGATATTGATTGGTAGAACGCACATATCTACGGTTAGGGTTAGGGTCATGGCTGTTCTAGTGTTAAAGCTGAAATATTGATTAGGCACCAGATGGCAGGGTTCCTATCAACCAATGAGATACACAGATGAATGTTGGCCATTTTTTTCCTCAGTACCTTGACGAGTAGCCGAGGGAACGGAAGGAAACTCCAGGATTACACTGGGAGGAGAAATCGGAATTCAAGGTGTTGATTACCTCAGCTGTTCCATCTCTGAGAGAAAAGACATGTTAGGAATATGGGAGGAAACGAGAAATGAGATAGAAAGAGGAAGGTAGCTTTCCTCACACTGAATTGGATCCTCTCCTTGCAATTGTGTTCCTTGTGTTGTATAGCCTGTTGTCTACACCATAACTACACTGCTCAAAGAAATTAAGGGAACACTTCAAGGATATGCCTCCCCAGACCGTCATTGACACGCCAAACCGGTCATAATGGATGATGTTGCAGGCAGCATAACGTTCGCAACGCAGGTTCTTTGCATCTCCAGACTCTTTCACGTCTGTCACATGTGCTCAGTGTGAACCTGCTCTCATCTGTGAAGAGAACGGGTCGCCAATGGCTAACCTGCGAATTCTGGTGTTCTCTGGCAAATGCGAATCGAGCTGCACGGTGCTATGCTGTGAGCACAAGTCCCACTAGAGGACGTCGGGCCCTCATGCCACCCTCATGGAAACATGCACCCAAGTAGCCCGCAGGAGGTAATTTTGTAGGGCTCTGGCTGTGCTCCTCCTGTTCCTCCTCACACAAAAGAGCAGATACCGGTCCTGCAGCTGTGTTGTTGCCCTCCTATGGTCCTGTCCAGCTCTCCTCATGTAATGGCCCGTCTCCCGGTATATCCCTAATGGGAGACACAGCAAACCTTCTTGCGACGGCTCATATGAATGTGCCATCCTGGAGGAGCTAGACTACCTGTGCAATCTGAATGGGCTGCAGGTACCGCCTCATGCTACTAGTAGTGACAAGGGCACTATGTAAAACTAGAGATAAATCAGTCAGGAAGGATAAGGAGAGAGAAATGGTCTGTGGCCACCACCTGCAAAACAATGTTTTGTGGGGGGGTGTCTTGCTGTTGCCTCACCTGTCCACCTGTTGTCACTCTCAATTGCAGCAAAGCAGGTGAAATTGAAGTGAAGATTATCAAAGCGTACGCGCCTGTTGATCACCCGTACGCTTTGATAATATCTTCACTCACGATCATCTAGTCTAGTCTCGCGCCTGCGCCGTCTGTTGTTCTTCCTGCACACAGGTAAAAATATCCGGGATCTAGCAGCGTCGTCGTGCTCGCGCAAACAAACCCCGCGAATGTTTTACTTGCTCCGGCAAAGTAAAACGGCGTTACTGTTGAACCCTGCCTTAGGGACACCTGCAAGATCTTGTCGTCATAGCAACTCACTCTGTTCTTCTCTTTTGCTAGCTCTCAAACAAACGGCTGTACCGTAAAAACTATTAATGTTTGGGCTTATATGTTGATAGTTTGAGTGGGGTCATCCCTATGTTCCCCGGGTCCTATGTTCCCCGGGTCCTATGTTCCCCGATTTCTTAGAAAAAGAAAAAAAAAGGGTTCTATGTTCCCCGCTTCCGAAAAAGGGTTATATGTTCCCCGCTTCCGTGAGAGTTTTTTTATTTATTATTATTTAAAAAACAACATACACAAATACATAATCATACTGTTTTTTGTTTGTTTTTTAAAACAACATACACAAATACATAATCATACTGTGGATTACTAATTGATAGAAATTTACAGGAAATTGCAGGAACTATTATACATAGGAACAAAATTATTATGTGTACAACATTATTATATGAACAAAATTATTATATGTACAAAACCTTTTGTAGGTAGGACACTATTGGACCTCGGCCCAAATCTAGTACTGAAGCTGACCCCCCATGCTAAACCATTTGGAAGTACAGTATACTAGGACTCCAATTCAGACACACTGGGGAGCTGTCACAAATCTACTAACTCTAATCAGCCTGGTCTCACACGGCAGACGTCAGAATTCGACGTTTTTTTAAATAAAAAAAATAAAAAATAAAAAACACAGTATGATTATGTATTTGTGTATGTTGTTTTTTAAATAATAAAAAAAAAAAAAAAAAAACGGGGAACATAGAACCCTTTTTCGGAAGCGGGGAACCGGGGAACATAGAACCCGGGGAACATAGGACCCGGGGAACATAGGTACGCTCCCGTTTGAGTGACAGTAAGAGTTGCTCTACGTTTCAATGTTAAGATTGTGAATATAGACATACAATTGTGGCCGTAGGAGCAGTTTGCAAAATGTGTACAAATGTTCAAAAACTATTTTTTCACACTCTGTTTTGAAAGTTCCGCCATGCAATTTCAATGGGCATTTCTCTACACAAAAAGTCTGTGTCTGTGTGTGTGTGTGTGTGTGTTTTGGTCACCACCCTGCCCCCTCCGGCGAAATCCGCGTGTCTTTACGTCACCCAGAGGCCAAGCTGTAGCGTTTTCAATATCGGCCCATTCATTGTCTATGGACTTTTTTGGCCGCTTAACGGGGCATTGTGGGTAAACCGTTGGCCGTAACCTTCCACCGGACAATAGCAACACGAGTTGGAACGAGCCGCACGTTTTGACACCTCCCATGTCTACCTAGTGCTGTGGGGCGAGAAGCCGGGGCAAATTTAGCTATAATAATAAGAATAATAGATATGTACAATACTAATAAGTGTTGCTTGCTACTGCAAGCACACTTAATACAATATATGTACAATACTAATAAGTGCTGCTTGATACTGCAAACACACTTAATTAGTGGACTCCTGAGAGGAGCGAGTCTTGATTTTTTTAATGCTATAAGCAGGGCTGGACTGGGACAAAAATTAGGCCCTGGCATTTTTGGCCCAGACAGGCCCACCCCAATCGGTCGGACCACACCCACCAGCACAAAAATCAGTGGCGGGCGGTGCATTTCACACCTAGGCCTTCAGTGATGTCCTACCTGAATTATTCCACCTCTTAATACCATCATTATGACGCCATGGCTCTAGAAACTATACATTTAGACAGAAACGCAGTATAACCGGGCGTTGCCATTGTTATTATAGCGGCACCTTGTCTGGGTGTATTCAATTCATTGCATGAAAACGAAAGCGTCAGTTATTTCCCGAACTTTGCGGTCTGTCGATCTCGATAGGCGAACCGTTTCGAGGTTCCATTTAAGGATGGTTATCTTCCTCGTGTTCATACGGTCACGGGGGCAGGCGCGGATCTATGGGTGGGCCTGGGTGGGCCTAGGCCCACCCAGATTGACAGCTGGCCCACCCAGTCAGATTCATAAAAATACATATTTTTTAATAATAAAATATTTTTAAAGTTTAATTTTCACTAACTAACTGTAATGTGAATAGTTTTGTCTTGCGACCGTCATTGCCACCGGCTTGTGAAGAACTGGTAGGACTACACCGTCGGATCTGTCAGCCATGGAGGAACCAGCCACTCAACCAAAGCTGGTAACATTCCCTACTACCACTGTAATAGATGGGAAATCGCGCTCCTTCAGTAGAAATTGGTACGAGAAGTTCAAGTGGATGGAATATAGTAATGAAAGAGACGCTATTTTTTGTAAAGTGTGTCGACATTTCCCAGAGGCGCACACGGAGTTCACTTTTATAAGAGATGGATACAAAAATTGGAAACGTCTCCGGCAGGCCTGTGACAAACACGAGTCTAGCAAGCCGCATGCTGTTGCCCTCACCAAGTTGGATGGGCAAAGCCATGGACCCCAAAGCCGTGGGACAGTGTTAAATCAAATGCACGGTGATGCCGTTTCATTCATAGAGCGAAACCGGCAACACGTTAAAGTTGTGTTAGACATTGCTATGTTGTGTGCCAAGTTGGAAATTCCACTTAGAGGTCACAGAGAAACGGAAGAGGCGCTCAATAAAGATAATTTCTTGGAGCTATTCAAGTTCATGTCAAAATATGATCCAGAAATTGAAAATAGACTGAAGGAACTGCCTCGAAATGCCACGCTCCTAAGCCATCACATTCAGGATGAGCTGCTTGAGGCTGCAGCCTCACTGCTAATTCGAAAGATAAAGTCTGAACTGCATGAGCAATCCACATATTATCATGCCATACTTGCGGATGAGTATAAAGATCTATCCAAGCGCGAGCTAGTTGCTGTCTGTATTCGATTCATTCATGGAGGTGTAATTAAAGAACGAGCAGTAGGCTTTGTGGAAACTGCGGAATTGTCTGCTCAAGGAATATCACAGAGGATCCTAGTGTGTATTCGTTCATTTATTTGTTCATACATTCATTTATGTACCTATATATTTATTGTTAATTCTGTCAGACTTGGTCCTCCATAGTTGATGGTTATTGGTTAATTCATTGAATTGCGTGCGCTTGAATGCCTTGCGTGTGTGTATTATAATAACTTGTTTGGCTGTCCGTTGCATTGGGTAGACAGGTACTTTATTTATTTTCCGTTCGTTTCATGGTCTGCATAGTGATCTCCTCCAGTCCCTGCGAATATTTTGCGTGTGTGCATGCGTGTTGGTCGTACCCAAATGTTTCGAGCACCCACGGGCAGAAACATAAATCGGCGCCTATGATCGCGAGCCCGGTTGTGTTCCATCCATCTGGCTGCTCATACATAGGTCTAAAACGTGCGGTGATGAGTTTCACTCAGGCCCACCCAGATTTTTCCAGGCCTACCCATCAGCCACTTTCTGTATCCGCCACTGCACGGGGGTGTGTCGTTTTCCATGGTAGCAGCCCGGGAAGTGGTTAGAAGATCGCATTGAAGCCCCACTTACTCACACAACTGAGCCAGGCAACACAACACACATATCTATGGACCCCAGGGTCGCTCCGTATGTCTACATCTCTTGCAGAAAACATTAAATGCTTTGTACTCACCAAAACAACTGATTATTTGAACACAAAATCCATCCTCCTTTCTTTCCTCAAGAAGACTTCAATGTCTCTGTTGTACAGTTGATCAGTTCCACCAATAAGTCATTTTCTACATGGATAGCGTCGCTAACGTCGGGGTTGGCCGTTCTCTTCTGATTTATGTCTACTTTTCTTAGAAGGTTCTTCTTTGTTGTTATAATATCTGCCACCAAATCTACCTCTTCTCCTCCTTCAGCCATTGTGGCTGCTTGTAGGCTCCGCCTCCCAATAGTTTGTATCCAATCAAAAGATGTGCAGGTGCTGATCAGGTGCTCCGCCATCCTGCAGGCCCCTTCGTCGGATTTGCTTGGATTTGCTCGCCAACTCGAGATCTGACTACAGCACGCCACAGTTCTTTTCTCGTTCACTTTAAATTACAATCTGTACTCGCGCCACTGTTGAATCTGCAGGCGGGCAGATGTCTTGGTACCCTGGCAACACAGGCTGAAATTATATGATTGGATAAAAGCTAAAGGCCAGCCCTCCAAATGTCTGGAAGCAGCGCAACCAAGAGGAAAGCTATGAAATGAAGAGAATAGACTACAGGAATAATTTAATACATATTTGTAGAAAAAATATATCAAAATTAAATGTATATTCTGATTATGTTTAGGCCAGCAGAGAAGGCCTTGCTGGCCCTGACGGCACACCACTGACAAAAATACTTGCCTTATATACTCGTCTTATATACTGTGCTGTACAGTCATATGACAAACTGTAGTATTCCCCCAAACCACTACAAAGACGACTACATGCAGTAAGCAATGGTACCAGTGCAAGTAGACCAGTGTACTCACTCACTCTTGACTGGCGGTGGTGGCCATGGGGTACACAATCTCCATACTTGACTCAAGTATAGTAGAAGTAAAATGTTATCAAAGAAAAAGCACCAGAAGTCAAAGAATAATTTCAAATGTTTTATTATATTAAATAATATATAATAAATTCAAATATTTAAGTACTAGTAATAAATACAGCATAGACTGTGAACTCACTGCTAAATGGAAAAGAAAGACTGTGAAGTCCAGTGACATTTTTCAAACAAACGGCAATGCCGACTTTTGAGAGAGAGAGAGAGAAACAGAGACAGAGACAAGGGTGAGACTAAGACATGATCATTTAGTAGTAGTAGTAATAATTGCATCATTATTAGTACCTTTTTACTTACAGAAGAAAAATGTAGAGATAGCAGCATATCTGGAAAACAGCCACTTCAACAAACTATAACAATAATGCCATCTCATGATGGAGAGAGAGGGAGAGAGAGACACATAATTAATTAAAAATTGTAAATTGTACATTATCATGTGACAGATTCAGATAATCAGAGCATCTTCCAGAAAATGGAGAAAAAAAACCTGACAGCTACTGTACTGTATACTCACTTAGTGGAAAAGGCTGCATGGCCCTCTGGATACTAGTCTCAACAACAATGGACAATGAACCATACAGGGCATCCTTAGAGAGGTGGGGAACTGGGGATAACAATGAGTGAGTCACATTATCAAATTATCTTCAGTCTAAAAGGCTGCTAAATTATTAGAATAATTGTATTTGAATATTCTCTAACCTTAGTACAACAGCAGTTTCCTCATGAGCTCACTCTTCTCTGCCACTTTGTCAATGACAGTGTCTGTGTCCAAAGCCACAGTGGCCATCAACATGAAGGCTTCCAGTTTGCTGGAAGACAGGCTGCTCTTCAGTCTGCTTTTTATGTACTTAAGTGTTAAGAATGATGTACGATGTAGAATGATTAAGTGGCTCGCAGGCCACCTGGGTTATTGACAATGTCAGCTAGAACTTGTATGCAAGTCCAAGCAGGGGGTATGCATCTGTGAGCATGTTGAATCTCTGCAGAATTTGGTAGCAGCACAGCGGGCACTCTTTGCAGAAGGCACAACTTTTGGTGATGATCTCCATGTCCTCTTCCTTTCCTCCATCGGGTCCCTCTTCCACTGTCCTGGTCACATATTCTTCTAGTGGTGATGTTTTCAGCTTGTCCCACTGGCTTGCTAAGCTTTTCAGCTCCGACTGCAGGTTGTCCACTGTTGCCATGCTCTCAAATGTATTACTTATAAATTACCGCTGTTTCTTCATCGCATAGGCTAGCGCTAGCCTACACATTAATAAAATATATAACCTATATATGTCTTTTTTAATATAGAAGGAATCAGAATACGTGACAATTTATTTTTAGCAAATTGTATTCAAATTGTGCTTAGAGGGAATTATTTTCACCGGACATTATGACCGAAGAGGTTTAAATATGTCGGACTTTACCAACATATTTTACCGGACAAAGACCGGTAACTACCGGTTAACCGTATAACGGAAACCCAGCTGTACAGCTACTAGGGGTGTAACGGATCATCTAACTCACGGATCGTGTCACGGTTTTTGAGTCACGGATCGGATCATTTTTCGAATCAACACAAATCATAAAAATAAAAACAAAAAGCTTTTTCCTCGAATTCTGTAAAAACACCACTTTTACTGTGTAAAACCCAACAACATTCAAGATGTCAAAACTGGTATATATATATATATGTGTGTGTATATATATATATATATATATATATATATATATATATATATATATATACATACATATATTCTACACTCAAACATTAGGCTACATATTAAACAGAAACACACATTCAACTTAAATGATGCAGTAGGAGAGAGAGGGAGGCGCCTGGTTGCAGCAGTGAATCACTGGGCTCTTTAAAGCAGACAAATAAACATGTTTTATGCCACTTTTAACTAAATAATAAAGTGAAACCTTACTTTAAACATGGTATGGAAAAATTGTGTCTATCTTTTCATGGCAACTCTACATTGTGATTTACAAGGGATATTAACTAATATTAAGTCATATTATTACTTGGTTACATTTTGCAATTGATCCGCGGTACACATGCGTGCCGAACCGTGGGGGGCGATCCGTTACACCCCTAACAGCTAGCTATATTTTCCTTACCGGGTCAACGGTTACAGGCTGACTCGGCCCCGCTTCTTCTGTATCCTCTCTATCCTCTGTATCTGTATCCTGCTCCCGCTCCTCCCTGCTAGCCTCCTCTTCAACCTGTTGCTGTTGCTGCTGTGGTAAACTTGAGGGTGCAGCAGCCCCTGCAGCAAACATGTCCCTAATGTTTACACATTTGGCAGCATCTGCCTCGAGTTTCTTTTTGTTTTTCTCCCTAAGTTTTTCCCAGCCTCCCTTACGTTTTTGTGTGCTTTTGCGCTCCATCTCTCTCAGTATCTACTATCCAGGCTAACTACATTTATTTTGCCGGCCGACTCGGCCCAAAACTACCGCGGAACTGAGACGGAGGTCTGGTGCTGCGTGCGTGCGTGACCCCTGACCCCCCCCCCCCTTCCCTCTGTTGATTGGGCCAGCCCAGTGTCTGTATAGAAAATTGACCAATGGGCCGCTGTCCCCGATTTATGGACCGTTCGATGGTAGCTTTCGATTTATGGGCCGTTCGATGGTAGCTTTCGTCCGGGCCGGCTGGTAAAAAATGTCAGATGGCCAGTCCAGCCCTGGCTATAAGTAGCCCACACTTGACGAACTAGTACTGTGATATTATTGATTGTCTTAGAAACATTGTGTTTCCCCCACTCCACCACATCCGAACGGAAAGGCATAGCGACTCCATTCAAGTTTCAATGTCAATGTTCCCCCGTTCCTAACACACACACACACACACACACACACACACACACACACACACACACACACACACACTCACATGCATACACCATGGACCACTAGGGGCTCAGAAGCGGGCATTAATTCAACACTTCAACTCACATTTTCATTTCCATTACACACGACAAGTCTGTCTCACACACAATCGACATCTTCCAGAAGCTTCTTAACACTAGAACCGCCAGAGGGCGCCGTATACCTAAAACCGCCAACGGGTCAAATTGACGTCTGTGCCTGGCTACGGCATTTCTAGTATCCGAGCCTACAACAAAATGTACTCTGTCATTGTATTAAGGCATTGTGTTCACAAATGAATATTTCAAGTCATAAAATGGTGTTGGTCCTCTTGTTTTATAATTTAAGTATCTTTGACAACACTCATCGCTTTGCCTGTACGTCAATGTAAATCAGTCAAAAATAAAACTGGAAATGGGTAGGCTATTAGAAGAATATTTGGGTGGTGTGATAGGCGTAAAACGTCATTCACCACATAAAAAGACTAAATTAACAAAGTACCTACCCCAAATGGACCATAATAACCACAGCATCGGCCTATGTTGCAACAGAATGTGACGAAAGAAAGCGTGCCTCCTGGGATGTCTCAGTCGCTGAGCTGAAGGCATTTATTGCTCTGCTATATGTGAGGGGTGCATACTGCCGGGAAAAAACATTGAAATTGAAAGTTTCTGGTCGGAGAAATAGGGAAATGCCTTTTTCAACTCCACATTATCTCATAACCGGTTTCGGGAGATTATGCGCTTTCTGCGCTTTGACAGGAAGGAGACCCGACGCTCCCGGTTGACCACAGACAGGTTTGCGATCATGGCTGAAGTGTGGGAGAGATTCAGGCAAAACTGCATCTCATGCTACAAGCCAGGGCAGGACATCACCGTGGATGAACAGCTGTTCCCGACGAAAACAAGGTGCCGGTTCACGCAATATATGCCCAACAAGCCAGATAAATTTGGAATTAAGTTTTGGCTGGCAGTAGATGTTGAGAGCAAATACCTGCTGAATGGCTTCCCATACCTGGGTAAGGATATAAGCAGACCAACCACGCAGTCCCTCGGAGAGAATGAGTAGACTTTGAATCATATCATTGTAATTGCTAGGCAACGACATAAACAAAGCAATGCCGCGTAGAGGGACTATTGTTTGTGCCGTTGCCTATAGCATTTTTATATGTGGGTCGATTTGACGCCGTGGCGGTTATAGGTATAAATGCATGTATTTTTTATTTAGATGTCTCTATACCATATTTAACAATAGGAAGTGCAACACAACACCATTTTAGGAAAAGTCAAAGACGGGGGGACTTCAATATTTTATTAAAACATAGTTATGTACAATTGAAAAACCCACTTGGGTCAAATTGACGTCATGGCGGTTCTAGTGTTAAACCCGACGAAGCAGACCCATAACTAACTAAACCTGGGGGGAATCATCTTCTCGTGTCACCACACCAGATAAATTGTCCGGTTCATCGATGACAACTGGAAATATAGGCTAGCTAGCTAAGCTGATAACGTGTTTTTCATGAGGGTTATGGTGGACAACACGTTTTCAAGTTACATAGGACCAAGGGTAATAGAAAAATCCTGCTATTTTACAAACAATAATGAACCAACTCACATCCTCCTTTCTTTTCATCCCCTCTCCAAAGAAAGACAGAAGATTCAACTGTTTTTGGGGCTTCATTTTTATTGGTCTGCAGTCTGCACTCTACATGTGTGGGTCAGCACCTTTCTCATCCTGAGCATTTTCTTCAAGTGGGTGTGCCTGGTGCCCGTGTCCAAAGATGCCATAGGCATAGCATAGAACCAGGGATGATATAAGTTGTCGCTACTCATCCGTGGCAATCTTTTGGAGTACTATAACATATCAGGGGCTTAAAAATGTGAAACTCAATTCACATTCTCAGGCAGAATATAATGGCTGGCCAAACAATAGCGTATTAAGCATGATTTTTTCAGTTTCCGCACAGTTTCTTTCGTTTAAAAAGTAGGGGGGGGGGACAGAATCTAGGTTTTGAAAAGTGGGGGGGCAGACATGTCCCCCTGTCCCTAGTGGAGATGTCACCGATGGGCTATGGCATTCAAGTGATGATTGATTGGTGTTAACGGGCCCAAAGTGTCCCAAGAAAACCTTCAGAATCAGAATCAGAATAATTGTATTTGGCCAAGTATATTTGCACATGCAGGAAACTGACTTTGTGAGGTTCGTGCATAGGACATAAAACATAATGTGTGTAGGCTGTGTGAGGCTAAAAGGAAAGAGGCAGTGAGGCTAGAGGCTGTGGAGTAGGTATGGGGCATTCTGTATGTATGTTCACTATACATTAGAATACATGTAAAATAAATATAAATTACACTGTGTGGTGTGTGTGTGTGTGTGTGTGTGTGTGTGTGTGTGTGTGTGTGATGGGAGGGGGGTCTGTGGGGAAGAAACTGTTCAGGTGGTGCAAGGTTTTGGTCTTGATAGAACGGAACCTTTTTCTGGATGGAAGTCAGTGAGGATCTTAGGGGCTATCTGGGTCCATTGTTTAGGGGGGATAGTGTCTCCTTCCAGGCTGGGGAGAAGAGGCCCCCGCACCAGTACGCCATCTCCACCAGCTTGGACTGTTGACACAAGGCAAGTTGGGTCCATGTATTCATGCTGTCGGTGCCAAACTCTAACCCTACCATCTGTGTGCCTCAGCAGACATTGGGATTCCACACTCAACTCGACTGTTGTGTGTGGAAAATCTCAGGAGATCAGCAGTTTTAGAAATACTCAGACCAGCCTGTCTGGCACCAACAGTCATGCTACGGTCAGAATCACTGAGGTCACATTTCTTCCCCATTCTGATGGTTGATGTGAACATCACGTGAAGCTGCTTGCCTGTGTCTGCAGGATTGTAATCATTGCTCTGTTGCCATACGCTGATTAGATAATTGCATTAATGAGAAGGTGGACAGGTGTTCCTAATAAGTGTTTTATAAGTGTTTGGTGAGTGTATAATGTTCAGAATTATACAACGGATAGATCCGGTCCATTGTCTCTATTGGTCAGTTTGCGTTCCAGCCGTGCTGATATCCATGACAGTGTTTCCTCCAGGAATTTTTACAATGGTGGCGGGTAGCGCTGACCGACAACGACGCGATTTTTTCGCGTGCACGCGCGCTCAAAACAACGACGTAATTTCAGCCAAAACTCGAGGATGGCCCAAAAAAATAAAATGTTTTCCTGTACTTCTCCTGTGAGTCTCTTATTGTCTGTGTCTGCATGTTTTTCCAGCATGTAATTCCGTTGTCAATAAAAAAATCGTCTCCCACGACTCTTTCCGGACACGTTGGAATTTTTACCGTAACCCCCGGAGAACCAAAGTTATTAAGCCGCAAAGGGTGCCTGCCTCATTTACCGCTGCTGGAGGAAAGTACCGCTTACCGCTGACAGCGGGGAGAGGAAATATTTCTACCCGGGAATTCGCTCCTTGCTGTGTCCACGGTGATAGGAGTGGAGGATCGACTCCATTCAAAAACTTTTCGATTCCATGGCTTGTCCTCTTTCCGGACACATTGGAATTTTTACCGTAACCCCCGGAGAACCAAAGTTATTAAGCCGCAAAGGGTGCCTCATTTACCGCTGCTGGAGGAAAGTACCGCTTACCGCTGACAGCGGGGAGAGGAAATATTTCTACCCGGGAATTCGCTCCTTGCTGTGTCCACGGTGATAGGAGTGGAGGATCGTAGTTTGTAGACTAGACGCAGCCTAGATGTATTCGACCAATCACAAAACAGTTTTGCAAGCGCGTCGCTTCGCGCTTGTGGGTGTGTCTAGCGCTGTGAAGGTCTGAAAAGCGGCCTAAATTTTTTTTTTTTTTGGGGTTGAGAAATCTGAATGGTGGCGGAGGAAATTCCATCGTGGCGGCCCGCCACGATGAAATGCATGTAGAGGAAACACTGCATGATATACGCATGGCTAAATGGAATGTTGACACATCTTTTCATATTACTCCGCTACTTACAATAAAACATAGTTCCATTAAAATACATTAATTAAAAGCTTGTCTTGTCTTTCTTTTTTGAAATATTGATAGATAAATGTGGAAACCGTTGTATAAAAGCGATATGGTACTCGAAGCCGTGGTATATCATGGATATCGGCACGGCTAGGGGTTGTAACACTTCACTTCGCGTCGTGCCTAAACACCCCGCTAGCCGTGCCGATATCCACGATATACCACGGCTTCTCGTTTCATAACGCTTAAATGGCACGCTGTAGGATTGAGGCTCGGTGTCTGTGAGTATGTGGCATCCGACCGAGGACACGGCCACATACATGACAAGTGCCTGCATGCTGCGAAACACTTATTCAGACTCTGTGAGCCGCACATAAAAAGTCTGTGGACGCACATAATCACACACCCAAACTGTGCACAGTACATACTGATGTTGCACTGTATGCATATGAATGTATTGAATCTCTACCACACGCACACACACACACAGACACACATACACACACACATTTACTGTAAGTAAAGAGAGTACTCCTTCAGGCTATGCAACACAGCAGGGTTCTCTCTCCATCTCTTGCTCCCACAGAATTCCCAGCCCGCCCCCCTGCCTAGCCCCTGCACCGGCCTGATAACGCCCGTCTCTCTTCCCCCGGAGGGCCAAGGCCCCGTCAGCAGGCGCCTGCGGCCCAACCCACCCAGGAATCTTATCTCCCGCCCAGGCCCTGAGTCTGCCTCGGTCTGCCTGGGCGCTGGGCACCAGCTCTGGTCACTCTGCTCCAAGCACATGCTAATGAGCTAGCATCGTTAGAGTCCCCCCAGGCAGTGACGGAGGTGGCTAGCTCTGCATACAAGTTAGGAAGGGAGTCGCTGTTAACTGTTACACACACTGTCTCTGGCTGTACGACTCCCTATACCTTTTTGTTGTTGTTGCTGTTCCAGTGTGTTTGTCAGAGCGACTACAGTATAGAAGATGCAAGTATAGTTGCTAATCCTTGTGTGAAACCTTGTGTGACGGTTCATTTGAACCTGCTTGAGCTGGGGAATTGTGTGGTCGCCTTAGGAAAGTACCTAACCCTAACCCTGCTTTTTGGAACGTAATAGCACCAGATCATGTCATCATTTTTGGCCACACATTGGACCCCATTTTGCTTCCATCGATCATGTTAAAAATGATATCGCTGAAGTTGCTAAATAACTATTTCATATAAATACCATTTTAAAAATGTATTGGTATTGACTGGAAGGTATGTGGTTCATCAAAGAAATTTGATTTTAGAGGGAACTAACACGTTAATATGAATGTGTACCATTAGAGGCTGCTGGAGGTAGAAATGGGAGGACATGCTGATTGTACTGCTGGTAGGAAATGAAGAATCAACATATCAAGCACAGGAATTCCATTCCCCATTCCATTCCATGCATTATAATGAGCCTGTCCTCTACAAGTTTTTGTGTGTGTGCATGTGTGTGTGTGTGTGTGTGTGTGTGTGTGTGTGTGTGTGTGTGTGTGTGTGTGTGTGCGTGTGTGTGTGTGTGTGTGTGTGTGTGCGTGTGCTTGTGTACGTGTGCTCATAAAAACGTTTTTGTTTTGTAGTGCAAGAGGAGTTCATCAGTCACAGCACCATATTCTGCATGAACAGAGCGAGACGCCTTAGAGAATAATCATCTTAACAACTGACACGAACAATAAAACTCAACTCCCCTACCCTCATGATAACTCTCACACGGGTCTCACAAGAAGTCAATGATATACAGTAGCTTGCGGCGGCGTTATTTGAGTTCAACGTTGTCCGTCTTGCCGCAAACGAGCTGATATCTGCACCTCCTCCCTTCGCTTAGTCTGCGGAGAACCAGTATCAACGTTTTTTTTGGCGTTTTGATTTGAATTGTTGTTCCAACAGGAGGCGATTAGTTCACATACAGCAGCAGAAAAGAAAACCTGGCATTTGTCTCCACACCCTAGGAGGCCGCTCACTAAGACGACCGCCTCAACGGGGGAGTCCCAGATATTATGTTCATTTCCATTTTATGATTCTATTAGAGGGATAACATTAATCTTTTACAGGCCTGAGACCAGGCAGTTGGCGGAGGGGTGATTTTTGGCGGTGGGTAGAGGGGCTTGGCTGTCTGTCTTTTGTGTGTGTTTATTTGTGTGCTCGGGGACCAATGTGGAGGCAATCTATCCTCTCCTTTGCCTTATTAATGGGATAGCCCCTCAGTCCAGCTTGTATTCCTGTTTATAGAAATTACTGCCAGGCTCTTGTGAGGTTGTGTGTGTGTGGTGTGGGCATGTGTGTGAGTCTGTGTGTGGGCATGTGTGTGTGTGTGTGTGTGTGTGTGTCTGCGTGTGAGAATGACTGAAAGTGTATAGTGCTTTACATTGTATTGCTTTTACATTGTACTCTCTACGTCTCTCTTTTTTCTCTCTCTATCTCTCTCTAATGCGGGGTACACACATAAGGATTTTCGGGCCGATTTTGGCCCGATTTTCCCTCTTCCGACCAAAGACAGAAAACGCCCGATTATCAGATGGCTCTTAACATTTTCCTATAACAAAATCCTGTGGTGTGAGGTGTGTTAAGAGTCAATCTCTCCCGACAACCTGCTCGGAAAATGGGCGTGGCCGGCAATCGTAAATGTCAAATGTGTTCAATACTTACGACCAGAAATCCTAGGGTTGCCAGATTTTTGGGTGGAATTAGCGGTTTTAGACTGTGGTTAGGGTGGAAAATGTCATTCCCATCTGGCAACCCTGCTCGCGAGTCCAACTATGACGTGGATGGAATGTAGCCAATCAAGAAGCGAGCTGACTTCTTCTTTTCGTTATTCGGCACTTTATTTGCCCTGTCGCACATGGTTGTCTCGTACAGGTCAGTCAGGGTACTACGTTAGATAATAATTATAATAATAACTTTATTTGTATAGCGCTTTTCCTGCAAACTTTGCGGCTCAAAGTGCTTTAATCATTATAATCTTAATTTAATTATTTTGTAATTTAAAGGCAATATTAAAAGGATGGGTTCACGCGAGATTTCTGGCTTGGGGAACGAGACTCTAGAGAGTCTGGAGTCTGTCGTAACGAAAATCTTTATGTCTGTGGGGTGCTGAAATGGGAAAATCGGCGCACACCACACACAATACGATCAAGGCTATTCAATCCAAGATTTTGTATCTTCATGTGTGGGGTCTGTCTCAGATAAGATTTCGGTTAAGATTTAGAAAATCCTTATGTGTGTACCCCGCTTAACACTCTCCTTCTCCCCTTTCCCTCTCTGACACTCTCCATCTCTCCTTCTCTCCTCTCCTCTTCTTTTCTCCTCATTTCCTCCCTTCTCTCTATTTCTCTCCACTCCTCTTCCTCCTTCTCTCCTCTCTCGGACATTCTACCTAGTACCAGTGTGTTCAACCCCCCCCCCCCCCCCCCACGTTTATGTTACGCTACGGATCAACACACATCATCCACTTGTTTTCTAATCCAGTGAGACGGGAGTGTAAGCGTGTGAATGACTGCATCCTGTTGCTGCAAGTTGACATGGTCACATCCTACATGATGACTCCATTATTCTGATCGTTACCTTTCATGTCTACTTGCACAACTAAACCTGGACACACTGTTGTTGTTGTTGTTGTTGTTGTTGTCGAAGTCGTGTTGAGGGTTTAGTTTAAATGAGTAGTCGTTGCCTTTTATATGTTGACATCTATTATATTAAAACGGGTGGTCCGACACTGGTATAACCAGATAATACAATTCCCTGGACCGTATTTCCTCAGAAACGGTCCCCCAGAACCTATTCCGTTTGTAGACGATGTTGAATGCTTTGAGTCATCGCTAGGAAATAAGGATGTTCATGAACTTTGTGGACACTGAGTGGGGTTGGTGATGGTTGGGTGGGGTTGGGGGTGGTTGGTGATGGGTGATGGGGTTGGTGATGGTTCGGGGGGGTTGGGGTTGGTTGGTGATGGTTGGGGTGGTTGGTGATGGTTGGGGGGGTTGGTGATGGTTGGGGGTGGTTAGTGGTGGTTGGGGTGGTTGGTGATGGTTGGGGGGGTTGGTGATGGTTGTTGATGGTTGGTGATGGTTGGTGATGGTTGGGTGGCGTTGGTGAAGGTTGGAGGGGTTGGTGATGGTTGGGTGGGGTTGGTGAAGGTTGGGGGTGGTTGGTGATGGTTGGGGGGGGTTGGTGATGGTTGGTGATGGTTGGGGGGGTTGGTGATGCTTGGTGATGGTTGGGGGTGGTTGGTGATGGTTGGGGGGGGGGTTGGGGTGGTTTGTAATGGTTGGGGGTGGTTAGTGATGGTTGGTGATGGTTGGTGATGGTTGGTGGTGGTTGGTGATGGTTGGGGGTGGTTGGTGATGGTTGGGGGGGTTGGTGATGGTTGGGGGTGGTTGGGGTTGGTTAGTGATGGTTGGGGGTAGTTGGTGATGGTTGGGGGTAGTTGGTGATGGTTGGGGGGGGGTTGGGGGTGGTTGGTGATGGGTGAGGGGGTTGGTGATGGTTGGTGATGGTTGGGGGGGGTTGGTGATGGTCGGTGATGGTTGGGGGTGGTTGGTGATGGTTGGGGTGGTTGGTGATGGTTGGTGATGGTTGGGGGGGTTGGTGATGGTTGGGGGGGGTTGGTGATGGTTGGTGATGGTTGGGGGGGGTTGGTGATGGTTGGTGATGGTTGAGGGGGGTTGGGGGTGGTTGGTGATGGTTGTGTGGGGTTGGGGGGGTTGGTGATGGTGATGGTTGGGTGGGGTTAGAGGTGGTTGGGGGGGTTGTGATGGTTGGGGGGGTTGGGGGTGGTTGGTGATGGTTGGTGATGTTTGGTGATGGTTGGGGGTGGTTAGTGATGGTTGGGGGTGGTTGGTTATGGTTGGGGGGGTTGGTGATGATTGGTGATGGTTGGTGATGGTTGGGGGTGGTTGGTGATGGTTGGTGATGGTTGGGGTGGTTGGTGATGGTGGGGTTGGTGGTGATGGTTGGTGGTGGTTGGTGATGGTGGGGTTGGTGGTGGTTGGTGATGGTTGGGGAGGGTTGGTGATGGTTGGTGATGGTTGGTGAAGGTTGGGGGTGGTTGGTGATGGTTGCGGTGGTTGTTGATGGTGGGGTTGGTGGTGATGGTTACGGTTGGTTGGTGATGGTGGGGTTGGTGGTGGTTGGTGATGGTTGGGGGGGGTTGGTGCTGGTTGGGGGGGGTTGGTGATGGTTGGTGATGGTTGGTGAAGGTTGGGGGTGGTTGGTGATGGTTGTTGGTGCTGGTTGGGGGGGTGGTGCTGGTTGGGTGGGTTGGTGATGGTTGGGTGGGGTTGGTGGTGGTTGGGGGGGTTGGTGATGGTTGGGTGGGGTTGGTGATGGTTGGGGGGGTTGGTGATGGTTGGGGGGTTGGTGATGGTTGGGGCTGGTTGGGTGGGGTTTGGGGTGGTTGGTGATGGTTAGGGGGGGTTGGTGATGGTTGGGTGGGGTTAGAGGTGGTTGGGGGGGTTGTGATGGTTGGGGGGGTTGGGGGTGGTTGGTGATGGTTGGTGATGTTTGGTGATGGTTGGGGGTGGTTGGTTATGGTTGGGGGGGTTGGTGATGATTGGTGATGGTTGGTGATGGTTGGGGGTGGTTGGTGATGGTTGGTGATGGTTGGGGTGGTTGGTGATGGTGGGGTTGGTGGTGATGGTTGGTGGTGGTTGGTGATGGTGGGGTTGGTGGTGGTTGGTGATGGTTGGGGGGTTGGTGATGGTTGGGGGGGGTTGGTGATGGTTGGTGATGGTTGGTGAAGGTTGGGGGTGGTTGGTGATGGTTGCGGTGGTTGTTGATGGTGGGGTTGGTGGTGATGGTTACGGGTGGTTGGTGATGGTGGGGTTGGTGGTGGTTGGTGATGGTTGGGGGGGGTTGGTGCTGGTTGGTGATGGTTGGTGATGGTTGGTGAAGGTTGGGGGTGGTTGGTGATGGTTGTTGGTGCTGGTTGGGGGGGTGGTGCTGGTCGGGGGGGTTGTTGATGGTTGGGGGGAGGTTGGGGGGGGTTGGTGATGGTTGGTGATGGTTTGGGGTGGTTGTTAATTGTGGGCTGGGGTTGAGGGGGTTGGTGATGGTTGGTGAAGGTTGGGGGGGTTTGTGATGGTTGGGTGGGTTGGTGATGGTTGGGTGGGGTTGGTGGTGGTTGGGGGGGTTGGTGATGGTTGGGTGGGGTTGGTGATGGTTGGGGGGGTTGGTGATGGTTGGGGGGTTGGTGATGGTTGGGGCTGGTTGGGTGGGGTTTGGGGTGGTTGGTGATGGTTAGGGGGGGTTGGTGATGGTTGGGGGTGGTTAGTGATGGTTGGGTGGGGTTGGGGGGGGTTGGTGATGGTTTGGTGGGGTTGGGGACGGTTGGTGATGCTTGGGTGTGGTTGGGGGTGGTTAGTGATGGTTGGGGGTGGTTAGTGATGGTTGGGGGGGTTGGTTGTTACTGTGTTTGTTGGGGGTGGTTAGGGATGGTTGGGGCGGTTAGTGATGTTTGGTGATGGTTGGTGATGGTTGGTGATGGTTGGGGTGGTTTGGGGGGGTTGGTGATAGTTGGGGGGGGTTGGTGATGGTTGGGGGGGTTTGGGGTGGTTGGTGATGGTTGGCGGGGTTGGTGATGGTGATGGAAGTATGGGGTGTCTGTGTGTGGGTGTGGAGGTCTGATACCATACGGATACAGGCTGTGGCTTGTACAGACAACTAGCAGCAGTTTAGCTTGGTCAATCAATGTGCATTGTGCCGTCCTTGAAATGTAAAGAAAATGAATATCAATGAATAGGTTATATATGTACTTTATCGAACCCCCGGGGGAAATTACAATGTTGCAGCCACCAGTGACACATAATCACAACAAAGGATAAACACACGGTACAAGAACACAAAGTCTAAACGTATAAAGTGTTGTGCAGTGGATGAATAACTGATACTCTATATAGTATTATACGTTTTTTTAAAAAGTAAAAAAAAACATTGAGTATAGAATTGTTAATATTTACAGGGCTTTAGTTAAAGTGTATTTCGGTGCAGGTTCAGGTTGTTGACAGATGAATGTGTGAATAGTGTGTCGTTTCTGTGGTACAATAACTGCATGAGGAAATGCAATGTCCTCATGTCATAGCAGTCTGTTACAAAGAAACGGTTTGAGTGTCACGGCAAACTATGTCTTTCTGTGTGAAGTAGTTTGATTGGGTTTGACATTTGCAGTGCGGTAGTTGTATTGCTGCAATTTCTTAGAGAGAGGACACTACACTGTCTATAGTTATTTCATTGTAACACTGTCTGGTCTGCATGCCGGCAATTCTCAATTCGCGCAAATGACCAAGAAGCTTTTTGAAAGAAAGTTTTTGTGTTGAAGATCACACTCAATATAACTAACAACAGTTTTAGGATCACTAAATACTGATCATTTGTGAATTGGATTCACTGTATCGTCTGAGTGATACATGGCTTGTAAACAAAGTTACGTTTTAAGACGTGTTCAAAAGCAATCACTGTGTGATCATCTAATCATGTGTAGTTATGTGTTTTTAGCATGTTGTGTGTGTGTGTTTGTGTGTGTGTGTGCGCGCGCGTGTGTGTCTGTTTGTGTCACTGTTTTTGTGTGTGTATCTGTTTGTGTCACTGTGTGTTTGTGTATGTGTGTGTGTGTCTGTTTGTGTCACTGTGTGTTTGTGTGTGTGTTTGTGTGTGTGTGTGTGTGAGTGTGAGTGTATGTGGGGGGGGGGTGGTGGCCCACAGTGTCTATATGTCAGTGGGAGGGAGGGCTACAGTACCCCCCGAGCCCCCTGAATGAGATGTTGATGGAGAGGTCATACCACAACAGCAGGCCCCAGACTACACAATGACCCCCCGCCACTCATACAGACCAATATCGTATTCATGCTGCTGAGGCCCACACCCCTGCTCCTCTATAACTTATGAAGCGCCATAGCTCACACTTACGTTGACAAAAAGGTGACACGGTAAGGGAAGTGAAAAGGGTATTATAAATGGTAAAGGAGAGGTACAAGAAAGGGAGGCAGCGCTGGTAGATTGTAACCTTTTTCAAATGCTGATTTAGTATTCATTATTAATGACCTTTCCTTCCTGTGCAAAGTCGTCGTCAAGAAGGTATACAGTGTTTGTGGCCAACAGAAGCGCCTCCGATGGGGAGACCTTGTTCCTTGTATTTGCGTTTTAAAAATATATTTTTTTGTGTGTGTGTGTATAATGCAGTGTGGGTTTGGTGGTTTGGTGAGACCCATCTCTTTAGGCTCCACCTAGGCTCCTCCTCTCCAGCTGCCATCAATCCGTCCAGACTGTCCAGCATTGTAGAACCTAGGTCTTTGCTGTGTTCAGGGCCTGGATGGCCCTGGGGTAGAAGCTGAGCTTCAGTCTGTTTGTCCTTGCGAACATGGTCCTGTACCGCCTGTTCGAGGGCAGCCGAGCAAAGTGTTCGTACCCAGGGTGGGATGGGTCTCTGGAGATCTTGGAGGCCTTCCTGAGGCAGCGTGTGTTGTACAGCTCTTCCAGAGAGGGGAGAGGGGCGCCGGTGATCTTCTGGGCCGTTCTCACGACTCTCTGTAGCGCATTCCTCTCTGCGGCTGTGCAGCTGGAGAACCAGTTGCAGATGCAGTAGGTGAGGATGCTCTCCACTGCGCAGCGGTAGAAGGCCACCAGCATCTCCTGTCTGATGTGGTCTTTCCTGAGGACTCTCAGGAAGAAGAGCCGCTGTTGTGCCTTCTTGATGATGGCTGCTGTGTTGTTCTTCCAGGACAGGTCATCCTGTATGTGCACCCCCAGGAATCGGAGGGTTGAGACTCTCTCCACGCTCCCTCCGTCGATGAGCAGGGGCTGGATCTCAGATTTTTTCCTCCTGAAGTCCACGATGATTTCCTGGGTCTTTGACTGGTTCAGCAGCAGGTTGTTAACCTTGCACAGCTTGCTCAGCTGCTCTACCTCATCCCTGTACGCCGCCTCGTCCCCCCCCGAGATGCAGCCCACCACGGTGGTGTCGTCTGCAAACTTTACGATGGAGTTGCTGGGGTGGACGGGGGTCCCCTGGGGGGACCCAGTGCTGAGTCTGAGGGCTGTGGAGGTGTGGGAGCCCACCCGCACCCTCTGGGGGCGGTCGGACAGGAAGTCCTTGATCCATGCACATATAGAGTGTGATAGTCCCAGGTCTAGTAGTTTGGTCACTAGCCTGTCTGGAAGGATGGTGTTGAAGGCAGAGCTGAAGTCCACAAAGAGCAGTCTCCCGTAGCTGTTTCCCCTCTCCAGGTCGGATAGAGTGGAGTGGAGAGTCGTCGCGATGGCGTCCTCTGTGGACCTGTGGGCTCTGTAGGCGAACTTGTATGGATCCAGGTTGGGCGGGAGGCGTGTGACTATGTGGGCCCAGACTAGTTTCTCGAAGCACTTCATGATGATTGGTGTGAGTGCCACCGGGCGGTAGTCGTTTAGGCAGCTCACCGTGCTTTTCTTCGGGACTGGGATGATAGTTGAGGTTTTCAGGCAGGGTGGGATGGTGGCCTGGGACAGGGACTGGTTGAAGATGTTGGTGAAAACCCCGGCCAGCTGGTCGGCGCAGTCCCTCAGCACCCGTCCCAGGACGCCATCCGGCCCTGAGGCTTTCCTGGGGTCCACCGCCTTCAGCACGCGTCTCACTTCATGCTCTGTGAGGGTGAGGCTGCTGAGAGCTGGAGAGAGTGGTGTTTGTGTTGTGGTTACCTCCGTTTGCCCCTCGTCGAACCGGGCGTAGAAGGAGTTCAGCTCTTCCGCCAGCAGGGGGTCGTCCTCAGCGGCTGTGAGCCTGTTGGCTCTGAAGTTTGTCATGTGCTGAACCCCCTGCCACACCCGCCTGGAGTCGTTGCTCAGGAAGCATTCCTCAATCTTCTCTCTGTGGTCTGCCTTGGCCTCCCGGATGCCGCGCTTTAGGTTAGCCCTGGTGGTGCTGTACAGCAGTGTGCCCTTCCCTGCGAAGGCGTTGTCCCTCTCATTGATCAGTTTTTGGACCTTCCCAGTCATCCATGGCTTCGTGTTGGGGTAGACACGGACCCGTTTGTCCACGGTGACTGAGTTGGTGCAGTTCACTATGTGGTTCAGAACCGACGACGTGAACTGTTCCAGGTCCTCATGCTCATATTCCTGCCATGAGATGGGAGCACTTTTCCTCATGGGAGTGTAGGCTGGGATCAGGAGGATTGACACATGGTCAGACATGCCTAGATGAGCTAGCGGTCTAGCCTTGTAAGCAAGCTTGATGTTGGTGTATACCTTATCCAGTGTATTTTCTCCTCTTGTTGCACATTTAACATGCTGATAGAACTTCGGTAGTACTACCTTCAGGTCAGCATGATTAAAGTCTCCGGCGATTACTGAACTGCCTGTGGGTCTGCGCTCTGTCTACCACTGATGACGTCATGTAGCCGCGTAGTAGTAGTTATAGTAGCAGTAGTAGTGTAGTAGTAGTAGTAGTAGTAGTAGTAGTAGTAGTAGTAGTGGTAGTGCTGGTAGTAGTAGTAGTAGTAGTAGAAGTAGTAGTAGTAGTAGTAGTAGTAGTAGTAGTAGTAGTAGTAGTAATAGTAGTAGTAGCAGTAGTAGTAGTAGTAGTAGTAGTAGTAGTAGTAGTAGTAGTAGTAGTAGTTGTAGTAGTAGTAGTAGTAGTAGTAGTAGTAGTAGTAGTGGTAGTGGTAGTAGTAGTAGTAGTAGTAGTAGTAGTAGTAGTAGTAGTAGTAGTGGCACTGGTGGTAATAGTAGTAGTAGTAGTGGTAGTGGTGGTAGTAGTAGTAGTAGTAGTAGTAGTAATAGTTGTAGTACTAATCATTGTATATGTATAGCGCTTCCCCGCGCTTCCCCGCAAATGTTGCAGCTAGTAGTAGTAGTAGTGTAGTTGTAGTAGT
>NC_137689.1:39325941-39375941 GCF_963989245.1 Nansenia antarctica | reverse complement strand
CTCAAGGATAGATTTTCTATTCGCGTCTAAAGACTTATTCCAAAATGTTCAAAACGCTTTTTATATACCAGTTACATGGTCCGATCACAAACCTATATGCTGTTCGGTTCAACCCGCCAGAGCCCCCAGATGGCGATTCAATTCCTCGCTCTTGCGTGATGAAACATACAAATCTCAATTTGAGAACAACTTAAATGAGTTTTTAGGGTTCAATAAGAACTCGGTATCTGACCCGAGAATTTTGTGGGAGGCAGTGAAGGGCTTTATTAGAAGTAATACCACCCTATATGCATCAACCCAAAAAAAGGAACGTACAGCTAAATTAGAAGCGCTTGATATGAAATATGCTGCTCTGGATGCTACTCTACAATGCTGCCATAGCGATGCTGCTGCTTTAGAAAAAGTATTAATTAAAAAAGAAATTAACTCCCTTTTAAGACGCCGCTCTGAATTTCTCATGCACAGGACAAGGCAGAATTACTACTTTCACTCTGCCAGACCCAGCCACCTGCTAGCTATGAGACTTCAAGCTAATGAACATTTTGCTGAAATGTTCTGCGTTAAATCCATAGATGGCACTGTTCTGACCGATCCCAAGAGCGTAAATGCAGCTTTTGTCTCTATTTACAAGCAGCTGTACAGCTCAGAGATTGGCTTTGATAAAGCTGCATGTGAAAGCTTTCTGTCTAATGTCCATATGAAGCACATCACTGACAGTGAAACTGAAAGTTTAAATGCAATCTTTTACACAAGATGAATTGATGGAAGCAGCGTCAGATATGTGCAAGGGCAAATCGCCAGGTCCGGACGGCATTTCCGCCAGAGTTCTACCTTACTTTTTGGTCCTTGCTTAGCCCTCTGCTCACAGAGATGATATTGCATTCAGTTAAAGAAGGCTCTTTCTCAAGAGATGTTAACACTGCTCTAATATCCTTGCTGCTTAAAAAAGACAAAGACCCAGCAGAATGTGCCAATTACAGGCCTTTGTCCCTCCTGAATGCGGATCTTAAACTTTACGCCAAGGTGCTGGCGCGGCGCCTTCAGGGTCACATGAAGAAACTAGTCCATTGCGATCAGACGGGTTTTATTAAATCCAGATTAGCCTCAGATAATGTAAGAAGGCTCCTACATATCATAGATGGTGCCCAACATGTACTTACTCCAGCTGCAGTCCTTTCGCTGGATGCAATGAAGGCCTTCGATCGCTTAGAATGGCCCTTTTTATGGGCAGTCCTAGGAGCATGGGCTTCGGTACCCCTTTTATTGATATGATTAAGGTGTTATACACTAATCCATCAGCTATAGTAATCACAGGCAAGAACTGCTCCCCCCTCTTCCCTATATCTAGAGGCTCCAGGCAGGGCTGCCCATTGAGCCCACTGCTCTTTGTGCTCTCTCTTGAGCCGTTGGCGAAGACCATCCGTCAGTCACCCATGCTATCTCCGATCTCTATCAATGGAACACATCATCACATCTCTTTATATGCCGATGATATATTAGTCCATACGGATAATGCCATACAATGCATCCCACAAATTCTATCTATTCTCGTGCAATACGGTAAACTATCTGGCCTCAAAATAAACTGGCAGAAATCTGCTCTGCTACCTTTGAATCAAGCGATAACCAATGCCCATGTCCCTCTATCCATTCCAGTTGTCAAGAATTTTACATACTTGGGGATAGAGATTTTCCCTTCAACTCTGACAATATCTAAACACAACTATGGTAACACATTAGACAAAATCATACTTGATCTGAATAGATGGTCCTCACTGCCTAATTCACTTCGCAGCCGAGTTTCAATAGTTAAGATGAACATTTTACCCAGAGTAAAAATGTTTAGCTCAATGCTACCTCTCCCTCCACCAACTCAGTACTGGAGAAAGCTAAAAACGGCTGTAACAAAATTTCTATGGCGAGGCAAACGACCGCGCATTAAGTTCTCTACAATGCAACGAGACAGGACGGACGGCGGTCTCTCCCTTCCAATATTTAAACACTATTACTGGGCCTTTACACTTAGACCTCTGCTAACTTGGATACAACCTGAGGCATTGGTGTCATGGCGGGCCCTGGAGGAGAGTCTGGTGCGTCCTCACTCCCTCCAAGAGCTTTTGTACTCGAACATCCCCATCACTCACTGTCGCCGGAAATTTGGTCCCATAGTGTCCCAACTGATCTCGACATGGAGGGCAGTAGAGAAACTGAGTGGTTGCCCATTTGCATGGAATCCTTGCTCCCCATTGTTTAATAAAATTAAATTACTTGGTCCCTTTATGACGTCGGACCCAGTGTGCGCTCCGGCGCTCTCAAAGCAAATTTACGAACGCGGCCCAAGTGTATCATGTTACGTTGTTCGGCGGAGAAGAACTCAATGCCTCCCTCGTCATTTAAATCCCATGTATGGGAGCACTTTGGCTTCTCTGTCAACTATGACGGGAGGCACGAAAAAGGTAGCTCGACAACTTCTGATAATGTAGGCATTTTTTTCATACCATGTTCAAAATAAGGGTTCACTTTATTATTTAGTTAAAAGTGGCATAAAACATGCTTATTCATCTGCTTTAAAGAGCCCAGTGATTCACTGCTGCAACCAGGCGCCTCCTCCCTCTCTCCTATCATTTAAATTTAGTGTATTTCAGTATAATTATGTAATGTTTGAGTGTAGAATATGTTATATATATATATTATATATATATATGTATATATATGTATATATATATATATATTACCAGTTTTGACATCTTGAATGTTGTTGGTTTTTGTCACATAGTAAAAGTGGTGTTTTTACAGAATTCAAGGAAAAAGCAGTTTTTATAAAAACAAAAATGTTTTGTGTTGATCCGAAAAATGATCCGATCCGTGACTCAAAAACCGTGACACGATCCGATCCGTGAGTTAGGTGATCCGTTACACCCCTACCTGACACCCAAGAAACTTTACTTAATGAAAATTAACACACACCCTACTTGCACCTTGTGCGCTAACAAGGCCTATGGCACCTACATGCACATGGTCTGGGAGTGTCCTCCAGTGGCTAGTTTCTGGGAGATGGTGGCCTCTACCCTCTCTGAGCTATTTGAGACTAATGTGCCTTACTCCCCCATTGCACTTATCTTAAACAATCTATCCAATGTGGGCCTACCTCTGATCAAGAAGCGAGGCTTACTAGCCGAAATTACAGCAGCTAAAAAGTTAATTGCCACACATTGGAAGCCTCCCCATACACTTTCTCGGAGAGTCTGGTGTTACGAGGGGGGTCAGCGAGGATAACTCCCCGATGCCTCTTGCTGGTCAAAGTGCATTACTCATGCCCTGGACTAATTGCATTATCATTGTCACCTGTGAGTGTTTGTATGTGTATTTAGGTGTGTCCCTTTTCCCTGTTCCCTTGTCAGTTGTTCATACTTGTTAGCGTCATGAGAACCCTGTTTCTCCTATGGAATATATTGTGCACTATCCTTGACTCTGTCCATTCGGTCCTGGAGGACTTTATTTACCTGTCGTTGCTTCCAGGTATTGTGACTATATTTAGTGTTTTGATTTGTTCGTGTTTGCGTGAATCTTGCGACTAGTTTGTCAAGCCTTGATTGCTCGCTTTTTTTGTGTAACTGTATCACTGTCCTGTTATGGATGATCATTGTAAATCTCAGTAAAGAGAAACTTTATTTTATTCCTGTCTCGATCTCCATTCATCTGAGCTGCACCGCACATGGGTCCAACACTATTCTACATCTAGAACTCTATACCAAAACGTAACAGAACAACTGACCATCATGGATCCAGTGGAGGCAGCTCAGATCCGCTCCGTGCTGGCCACTCAAGGGGCCAAGCTCACTCAGCACGACCGGGTCCTACAGGAGTTGACTGAGTCCGTTCGCCAGATGTCCGCTGCTGTCAAACGCCTGGTGGACTTCCACGACGCAGCCAACGCATCGGCAGATCCACCTCCTCTACCAGCTCCTACCCTTCCCATCCCTGCACTTCGAGAGCCTCGTCTGCCACCCCCAGAGAGGTACGATGGACGCCCAGATGGCTGCAGGGAGTTCGTAGTCCAGTGCAGCCTCGTCTTCAGGGTGCAACCAGCGTCATTCCCCACCGAGCAGTCCCGGGTAGCCTACATTACGACCTTGCTGACGGGGCGTGCTCTCTCCTGGGCGACGGCTGAGTGGGAGAGACAGACACCCTGTGCTACAACTCCCAGCTCTTCATCACTGAACTAAGGAAGGTGTTTGACACTACCAGGGTGCTCTCGGGCTACGAGGCAGGCAGGCGACTCACCGCCTGCAGACAGGGCGATCGACTGGTAGCAGACTACGCCGTGGAGTTCCGCACCTTGGCAAGAGAGACCGGGTGGGAGGAGCGCGCTGTGGTTGTCCTGTACGCTCAAGGGCTCTCGGAGGTCATGAAGGACGAGTTATCCTTCCGAGAGCTGCCTGAGCGGTTGGACGATTTAGTCGACCTCTCTCTACGGGTGGACAATAGACGCCGAGAGCGGGACCGCAAGAGAGGGGCGGCTAGAGGTGCGGCTAGAGGTGCGCTTCTCCGCCCTACGCCGGGTGTGGAGCCAGCTCGGAGCTTCATGGAGGGACCACTCTACGATGAGCCTATGCAACTGGGGGCGGCCCGCCTTTCTCAGACGGAGAGACATCGCCGTCAGAGGGAGGGGCGCTGTCTCTATTGCGGACGGAGTGGTCATCTGCTCGCCACCTGCCCGGAGAAGCCGGGAAATGGGAGGGCTCGCTAGTGTCGGGAGGGGCATTAGTGAGCCGAGAACCACCCTCAGCTGTGGGCGATTACCGGACTTTTTTGGGTAACGCTGCAGTGGGGACGCTGCATACGACGGGTGTGGGCGTAGGTTGACTCGGGGGCGGCGGGTAACCTTATGGACACGGGCCTGGCCCATGAGTGGGGGTTAAGGCTTACAGACCTTCCAGTTCCGGTCCCGGTGCGCGCCTTGGATGGGCGGCCGCTGGGTTCCGGGGTCATCACCCAGTGCACAGCGCCTATTCCACTCCAGGTAGAGGGGGAACAGTGGGAGCAGGTTCAGTTTTTTATTATTGAGGCCCCTGACTCTCCTATCAACCTGGGGCACCCCTGGCTGACATCCCATAATCCTTGTATTAATTGGTCCACGGGGCGGATCATCACTCCCCCCTTAGGTCCATCCACTACTCTCCCTCCTTCATTCCCATCCCCATCCCCGGCCTCATCCCAGCCCCTAGCTCCACCCCCCAGACCCCTTTCCACTCTGACGGCCGCTTCCACAGACATTCCTGCGGCTCCGGCTATAGTGGGCGTTCCCCAGGTCTATTGGGACCTGGGGGAGGTTTTCAGTAAACAGCGGGCCAAGGAGCTACCCCCTCACAGGTCTTACGACTGCGCCATCGACCTCCTGCCGGGTGTCACGCCTCCTCGGGGGAGATTTTTTTCTCTCTCTGGACCTGAAACCCTGGCCATGAAAGTTTACATTGAGGAAGCACTCGCCGCGGGCCACATTCGTCCGTCCACCTCCCCAGCGGGTGCAGGTTTTTTCTTCGTGGCCAAGAATGATGGGGGGCAGCGGCCGTGTATTGAATATAGGGGGTTAAACAACGTCACGGTAAAAAACAGATATCCCCTTCCGTTGATGACGGCGGCCTTTGAGTCCTTCCAGGGGGCCCGGGTCTTCACTAAGCTGGACTTACGGAACGCATATAACTTAGTGAGGATCCGGGAGGGGGACGAGTGGAAAACAGCTTTTAACACCCCCAGAGGCCATTATGAGTACTTAGTAATGCCGTTCGGCCTTGCCAACGCGCCAGCGGTATTTCAAGCGCTAGTTAATGATGTCCTACGAGACCTCCTCGACCACTCGGTGTTCGTCTACCTCGACGACATTTTAATTTTTTCCAAGGACCTAGCCCAACACCGAATACATGTGCGGCAGGTGCTCGAACGCCTTCTCCATCACAAACTTTATGTTAAAGTATAGAAGTGTACAGTCTCCTTTCTGGGCTTCGTGGTGGACAAGGGGAATTTACTTATGGATCCCGGGAAGGTCAGTGCGGTGTTGGACTGGCCACGACCCTCCTCTCTCAAGCACTTACAACGCTTTTTAGGTTTCGCCAACTTTTATAGGAGGTTCATTCGCGGGTTTAGTGCCTTAGCGGCCCTGTTGACAGCCCTCACCCAGACTAGCCTACGCCCCTTTTCTTGGTCCCCGGAGGCTGAGACCGCTTTCACGGCATTAAAACAGCGCTGTACCTCAGCTCCCATCCTGGTGCACCCGGACCCGTCCCAACCGTTCGTAGTGGAGGTGGACGCTTCTGACATTGCAGTGGGGGCGGTTCTCTCACAAAGGGTTACTAAAGACAGTAAGACCTTTTTTTCCCGTCGCCTGTCTGCAGCGGAGCGAAATTATGACGTGGGGAACCGGGAGCAGCTGGCGATCAAACTCGCGCTGGAGGAGTGGAGGCACTGGTTGGAGGGGTCCATGCAACCTTTCCTCGTGTGGACGGACCACAAAAACCTGGCATACATCCAGGGAGCCAAACGACTGAACTCTCGACAGGCCAGGTGGGCGCTATTCTTCACCAGGTTCCAGTTTACGATCTCCTACAGGCCGGGCTCCAAGAACATCAAGCCCGACGCGCTGTCTAGACAGTTCGATCCTGTGGACCTGGTGGAGAGTACAGACTCCATCATCCCCACTGGCCTGGTCGTCGCACCCGTTTCCTGGGGGATCGATAGAGTGGTGAGGACGGCGTTGAGGCGGGAGCCCGACCCGGGCGGGGGTCCGCCGGGTAGGCTGTATGTGCCGAAGACTGCGCGTGCACGGCTGCTGCAGTGGGCACACGCGTCCTCCCTCACCAGCCATCCGGGGGCCACCAGGACATTGGACTTCCTTCGAAGGAGGTTCTGGTGGCCCACAGCAGAGGGGGATACGCGGGCCTTTGTGGCAGCCTGTCCTCTATGCGAGCGCAGTAAGACCTCCCGGCAACGTCCGATGGGACTCCTGCGCCCCCTGTCCATCCCCAAACGCCCCTGTTCTCATATTTCACTGGACTTCATATCGGCCCTACCCCCATCTGACGGTGGTGGTGGACCGGTTTTCCAAAGCAGCCCACTTTATTCCCCTTCCCAAGCTCCCCTCGGCCCAAGAGACTGCGGAAATTATGGTCCAGCACGTGTTCCGAGTGCACGGACTACCTCTGGATATGGTGTCCGACCGGGGACTTCAATTCGCCTCCAGGTTCTGGAAAGCCTTCGCCACCAGCCTCGGCGCCTCCGTCAGCCTGTCCTCCGGGTTCCATCCTCGATCTAACGGGCAGACGGAGCGCGTCAACCAGGACCTGGAGGGCGTTTTGAGGTGTTATGTCTCCGGCAATCCGGCGACTTGGAGTCGGCGGCTGGCGTGGGCTGAATACGCTCACAACACCCTCCTTTGCTCATCCACTGGTCTCTCCCCGTTCCAGTGCCAATACGGTTATCAGCCTCCCCTATTCCCCGAGCAGGAGGAGGAAGCAGCAGTTCCTTCGGTCCAAGCCCATGTTAGCCGCTGTCGCCGTACCTGGAAGCGGGTGAGGGCGGCGCTCATGCGAGCCTCGGACAGATCCCAACGCCAGGCTAACCGCAGGCGCCGCCCAGCCCCGGTCTTCCGTCCTGGCCAGAAGGTCTGGCTCTCTACCCGGGATCTTCCCCTCCAGGTAGAGTCACGGAAGTTGGCTCCACGGTTCGTGGGTCCCTTCAAAGTGGTTCGGCGGGTCAATACCGTGGCCTACAAACTCCAACTCCCACCTTCCATGCGGGTCCATCCCACTTTTCACGTCTCCCTACTTAAGCCTGTGGTTTATTCCCCCATGGTTCCCCCACCCTGCCCCGCCCCCCCGCCCCGTCTCATTGATGGACAGCCGGCCTACACGGTGAACAGAATCATTGACTGCCGGAAGGTGGGTAGGGGTCTCCAATTCCTGGTGGATTGGGAGGGATATGGACCTGAGGAGCGTACCTGGGTGCCTCGGCGGGATATACTGGATCCGAGCCTCATTACAGACTTTCGCTGGCTCCATCCCGAGGCACCCGGGTGAACTTCTGGTGCCGTTCGTCGGGGGGGGGGCACTGTTACGAGGGGGGTCAGCGAGGATAACTCCCCGATGCCTCCTGCTGGTCAAAGTGCATTACTCATGCCCTGGACTAATTGCATTATCATTGTCACCTGTGAGTGTTTGTATGTGTATTTAGGTGTGTCCCTTTTCCCTGTTCCCTTGTCAGTTGTTCATACTTGTTGCTATATGGAATATATTGTGCACTATCCTTGACTCTGTCCGTTCGGTCCTGGAGGACTTTATTTACCTGTCGTTGCTTCCAGGTATTGTGACTATATTTAGTGTTTTGATTTGTTCGTGTTTGCGTGAATCTTGCGACTAGTTTGTCGAGCCTTGATTGCTCGCTTTTTTTTGTTTTCTCAACTCGCAAGTCGTTTTGTTCTCGTTATTATTATCTAATCGCTGCTCAGAGCCTTGCTTGCTCTCCTTTATTTTTGTGTAACTGTATCACTGTCCTGTTATGGATGATCATTGTAAATCTCAGTAAAGAGAAACTTTATTTTATTCCTGTCTCGATCTCCATTCATCTGAGCTGCACCGCACATGGGTCCAACACCATTCTACATCTAGAACTCTATACCAAAACGTAACAGTCTGGGTCCTAACTTACCTAGACATAGTCTACTTAGAGCTATCAACAGCCCGGATGCATGGGGCAAAACAGCCAATACTGGAGATGTGGAACTCAATTTTGTTGAGCCTCAAAAGCTTAGTATAACCACTTGATGTAGCGGATAGCCTGGATCACGGGTGGGGGGGTGAGAGGTCGTCATTTTAATTTCGTTGTGGTTTATTTTTGGTTCTTGTTTTATTTTACTGTGCCGTGTTGTATGTGTCGTTATTGTTTATAATGTACCTGTCTTGTTGTCGAGTTGTTTAAAAATAAAAAAGTTGATCATAAAAAAACTGTATCCTTTCTTCTTTAAGGAAGGGAGAAGGTACCTGTTGGAATGAGTGCTTTGTCTTTTCTATTTCTTCTTTTAAATCCCTTCTTCCTGCATATCAAAGCAGGAGGCGGGTGTGTGTATAGACAGGCAGCCAACAGGAGTGTGTGTGTATAGACAGGCAGCCAATAGGAGTGTGTGTGTATAGACAGGCAGCCAACAGGAGTGTGTGCGTTTTGCGTCTCAGTGCACTGCGTGTGCTGTGTGCCGCATGCGTACATCCTCATGCAGTGTGTGTGCCCCCCCCCCCGAGCAAAGGAATGACACTGTAGAGTCAGGTACACACAAACATGTCAGCCGACAGGCAGCCGACAGGAGTGTGTGTGTATAGACAGGCAGCCAACAGGTGTGTGTGTGTATAGACAGGCAGCCAACAGGAGTGTGTGTGTATAGACAGGCAGCCAACAGGAGTGTGTGTGTATAGACAGGCAGCCAATAGGAGTGTGTATAGACAGGCAGCCAATAGGAGTGTGTATAGACAGGCAGCCAATAGGAGTGTGTATAGACAGGCAGCCAATAGGAGTGTGTGTGTATAGACAGGCAGCCAATAGGAGTGTGTGTGTATAGACAGGCAGCCAATAGGAGTGTGTGTGTATAGACAGGCAGCCAACAGGTGTGTGTGTGTATAGACAGGCAGCCAACAGGAGTGTGTGTGTATAGACAGGCAGCCAACAGGAGTGTGTATAGACAGGCAGCCAATAGGAGTGTGTGTGTATAGACAGGCAGCCAACAGGAGTGTGTATAGACAGGCAGCCAATAGGAGTGTGTGTGTATAGACAGGCAGCCAACAGGTGTGTGTGTGTATAGACAGGCAGCCAACAGGAGTGTGTGTGTATAGACAGGCAGCCAACAGGAGTGTGTATAGACAGGCAGCCAATAGGAGTGTGTATAGACAGGCAGCCAATAGGAGTGTGTGTGTATAGACAGGCAGCCAACAGGAGTGTGTGTGTATAGAGTGTGCGCTAGTGTGCGTGTGTGCATGTTCGTGTGGGTTTATTTGAGGGGGAGAGAGAGACAGAGAGAGACACACAATCCCATGTAGACGTGTATACACACAGTGCCTAAACACACACACATGCACGTTCCATCTCAAACAGTAGCATCTGGAATGTTCCATTCTAGATCTCTGTGACTGTCGTGTCCATCAATCAATCCGTTTGTCTGTTTAGCGATCTTTCGATCTGTTGGAAAATAATGAAATACTATCTCCCAACCCTAGATATACAGTCTAGATATACAGATATACAGATATATCGTCGCTTCTCTGCTGTCTCTTGTTCCAGAGAACAAGTGCAAGACACTGAACCCCAAATTGCTCCCAGTGAGCGGGCCGGCCGGCGCCTTGCATGGTAGCTTGCCGCCATTGGAGTGTGAATGCGTGTGTGAATGTGTGTGAGAATGGGCCGTTGTAAAGCGCTTTAGATAAAGGCGCTATATAAGGCAGTCCATTTCCCATTTCCCATTTCCTCCTGGACACATGCTTGAGAAACGCCACGTTCTCTGGAATGAGGTATTGGGGATGGAGAGGAACAGGGGAACAGAGAGAGAGATAGGCATACAGACGCTGCAAGGACACATACCGTAACGTATTAGATCCGCACAGTGATTGATGACGTTTAATGACCGTTCTGTTGGGGACCTCCTCCACCTCGGCTAGTCCTCCAAGGCCCTATTAGCCACCTGCACATAAAGCTGTCTTGTTCTCGTTTGCCTCCAATTCGGTGCGGAGGCGTCTCCTGTAGAACATGCTGTCCCACAGTCAGTGGGTTCCATGCTCGTTCGGCAGGTAGGGTTTCACTTGTTTCAATGTGCAGATTTCTGACATAGAAGACTGTATGGAAAAAAGCGAGAGGGAGGAGACGTGTGTGTGTGGTGTGTGCGTGTTTGTGCATCTTGTGTCTCAGTGTGTGTGTGTGTGTGTGTGTGTGTGTGTGTGTGTGGGCGCGTCTTGTGTCTCGGTGCACTGTGTGATGTGTGTGTGTGTGTGTGTCTTGTGTCTCTGTGCACTGTGTGATGTGTGTGTGTGTGTGTGTGTGTGTGTGTGTGTGTGTGTGTGTGTGTTTGCATCTGCATCTTGTGTCTCGGTGTACTGTGCGTGGTGTGTGTGTGTGTGTGTGTGTGTGTGTGTGTGTGTGTGTGAGTGTGTGTGTGTGTTTGCATCTGCATCTTGTGTCTCGGTGTACTGTGCGTGGTGTGTGTGTGTGTGTGTGTGTGTGTGTGAGTGTGTGTGTGTGTGCGCGTGCACGTGTGTGCATTTTGTGTCTCAGTGCACTGCGTGTGCTGTGTGCCGCGTGCGTACATCCTCATGCAGTGTGTGTGCCCCCCACCCCGAGCAAAGGAATGACACTGTAGAGTCAGGTACACACAAACATGTCCGCCGTCAAGGCCAGTGGGGTGGGGGGGGGGGGGACTCACCATCCAGACAGTCAGGTCACAGCCTCTCAGTGTCACAGGCTCCATGCACCAGAGACAGAGGGTCAGCACCGGAAGATGACCTTTGACCTTTCTCCGGAATTGATCTGTAGGGGGGGAAATGGGATTTGGTGTGTCACACGTTAGACATCCTCCCTCCTGCTTTAATGACCCCTCATGGCTGTTCTAGTGTTAATGACCCCTCATGGCTGTTCTAGTGTTAATGACCCTCATGGCTGTTCTAGTGTTAAAGAGGATGTAGTATGTCTGGAGCGAGGAGCCCACCGCCGCGAGGTTTGACACTATTGTAAGACCGGAGGAAGGAGGAAATCAAAGCGTAGTCACCAAAAAATGTACCTAATTTTCTGGCTCACAAACGAGGGCTGAGGGATACGTGGAAACTCGTTAATTTCAGGAATGTTAATCGCTTGAAAAAGCTAGTTAGCCTGGGTACGCCTGGTGTACTGTGTGCATGTGTGTGTATCTGTGTGCCTGTGTGTGTGTATCTGTGTGCCTGTGTGTGTATGTATGTGTGCGTGTGTGTATCTGTGTGCCTGTGTGTGTATGTATGTGTGCGTGTGTGTGTGTGTATCTGTGTGCCTGTGTGTGTGTGTGTGCTTGTGTGTGTGTGTGTGTGTGTGTGTGTGTGTGTGTGTGTGTGTGTGTGTGAGTGTGTGTGTGTGTGTGTGCATGTGTTTACTAAATGTGTTTACCTGTTTGTTGGAGTGCGTTTTCAGTGAAGCTTGTCAGTTATGGGAGAGAGTTGTCGGATTGCTCCAGCTCAGGAATTCAGCGTGAGAAAACACACCCACACAGTGTCAAGTGTCAAAGCACTAATCTCTTTCCAATGAAGGTAACATGAGGCTAAAGCCTTCCAGATTCCATTTCTCCCCCTTCAAATTTGTAATAATAATAATAATAATAATAATAATAATAATAATAATAATAATAATAATAATAATAATGAATTACATTTGAATAGCGCTTTCTTGTAAACTCAAAGCACTTGTACATGTCTGTACTGAACAGGTGGGCCAAAAATGGTATCAACATTTCTGGAAGAGAAGCTAACTTGGGGCCTACACCAGAGGAAAGTCCTGGAAAACCGTCCATCATCATTAGAATCACCATTGCAGTCCTCTCCTAAATGCCCAGTATAAATAATATAACTGACTATTACTGCTGTTTTTTCTTTCTTTGGAAAATAATCAAGTAGAGACCCCCCTTGGGAGACACACATTTACATTTTTGTCTTCGTCTGTTCAGTGCTACTTCTTACTGGTTTATTCCCATAAGCTGGCATTTCTCCCCCCAAGCCTCCTGTAGCCTCCTAAAACTTAGTTCCTGCCTCATCCCTCCAAACTTTCTGAGCCTTTAGTCATCCCCATGCCCTTTAATTTTTCCTTCCCCCCCTCTTCTACCTAAATGACGGTAAGCTGATGTACGGCTTCAGTGACTCAAGGCTCCGGGAGATTTAGAACTTTGTCCCGGATGAAGGAGAGGTGAGAGAAGACATTACTATGCAGAATAGGTCGTATCGGAAACGCCAACTCTCTTTATGGCGAGTCGTGCAGATTATCAATCTATTGGTGGTAAGTTTCACCCGGCAAGGATTTCATTTACCTTTTCAGTTTATCCGCCTTCCTCGCCTGGTACAGTGCTGGGACCCAAATTGGAGCCACAGCAAGCAATCATCCAAGGTCAGACAAGTCAATCTCCGGCACCATGATTAGAGAGTTAACAGTCTGACTGGGGGGGTGGGGGTGGAATTATTTCTGATGCACTGAGATGTTTTGAAAAAGGTTAAAGTAAAATATATAAAATAGTGTGTCATGGTGGACGCTTAGCATAATATATATCTTTTTTGTAACTTAGCTGTTTGTATTTAGCTGTTTGTATGGAGAAACAGCACTGTTTTATCAGCCTACTTATGTTGTGCCTGGAAGTATTCCGCACCTTGGACAGCAAGATTAAATTAGATTCAATTGTATTGTCATTGCGGAGTACAAGTATCAGCATTTAACCAAAAGTGCTAATAGTGATATAGTGCAAAACATGATATTGTAGACAAAATAGTGTACAGTTATGAAGTGATAAGTACAGTATGATAGGTACAGGAGGTAGTAGTTATATACAAGAGATGGATAATAGTAAGATATGTACAGTTACGGTAGATATGTACAGTATGGTGTGTACAGATGTATAATTTAGAGACTAATATAAAACATTAGGTATGTACAATATGTGCAAACATATGGTATGTGCAAAGATAAGTGTGTGCAAACAGTAGTAGTGCAAAGGGTAATGGACCTATCCCTAAGCCACCCCCAAAATAGAAATTGTCCAATCATATCACAGCAAAAGTCACTACAGGCAGAAAACTCGGACAAACAACTCGCTAATATCTGATGGTGAAAAGCTTCTAGACTAAATATTCTTGTCATCTTAAAAAAAAAACATGTCTATTACTTGCTGTGGTAAATCAGAAATCTGAAATTTGCCAACTCCCTCCATTGTAAGTCATTGAATGTCATTCAGTCACGGTCGGTCAGTCAGTCACTGTCAGTGAAGCGTTGTTTGTTTGTCCAAGTTTTCAAAGGGGGCGTGGCTTAGCAATAGGTCCAATGAGTATCCACAGTGACCAGGGGTATGTGCAAACAGCAGTAGTGCAATGACTAATTTGAGGAGCAGGGGGGGCAAGGGGGGCAGGGGGGCGGGGGTTACCCATACCCTGTACTTTTTCAGTCTCTTGGATGGTAGGGGATCAAACAGACCTTGGCTGGGGTGCAAGGTGTCCTTAATGCTTCTTATACCACAACACTGGTCTGCCTGGAGGGACTCGATGGAAGGGAGTTTGGTGCCGATGATGCGCTTGACACAGTTGGTGAGGATGCTCTCGATGGTGCAGCGGTAGAAGTTGGTCAGGATCCTGGGAGACAGCTGGGCTTTCTTTAGTCTCCTCAGGAAGTATTGTCTTTTTGACCAGGTAAGAGGAGTTGAGGGTCCAAGAGAGGTCCTCAGAGATGTGGACACCCAGGGACTTGAAGCTGGGGACACGCTCCACCTCCATCTCATTGATATACAGTAGATGGGGGAGTGTGTGTGTGTGTGTGTACGCAGCCTCGAGTTTACCTGATGTCCACAATGATCTCCTTGGTCTTCCTGGTGTTGAGGGCCAGGTTGTTGTTGGCACACCACACCGCCCGTTGCTCGGCCTACTCCCTATAGGCCGACTCGTCATTGTTACTTATCAGGCCTAACCACCGTGGTGCCATCTGCGAACTTGTTGATGGAGTTAGAGCCATGCATTGGCATGCAGTCGTGGGTGAAGAGGAAGTAGAGGAGAGGGTTCAGCACAGCCCTGTGATACGCCGGTGTTCAGGGTCAGGGTGGAGGAGGAGTGGTTGACCAACTTGACAAGCTGGGATCTGTTGGTCAGGAAGTCTAGGGTCCAGCTGCAGAGGGAGGTGCTGCCAAGGTCACTGAGTTTGATGACGAGCTTGGATGGGATGATGGTATTGAATGCTAAGGTGAAGTCAATAAACATCATACTTGCATAGGTGCTGCTTGTATCTAGGTGGGGTCAGGGTGGAGTGAAGTGCTGTGAGAGATGGCGTCCTCTGTTGTCCTGTTCTTGCGGTAGGCGAACTGGTGGGGGTCTAGTGTAGGGGGTAAGGAGAATCTTAAGTTGGGCCAGGACCAACCTCTCGAATCACTTCATGATGATGCGGGTGAGCGCAACTGGGAGCAACAAGGCCTGGAATGCCGTCAGGGCCAGCAGCTTTGCGTACATTCACTTTGCTCATCGCAAGGTTGGCAGATCGGCGGTTCGATCCCCGGCTGGCCACATGTCGAAGTGTCCTTGAGCAAGACACTGAACCCAAAATTGCTCCCAGTGACCGGGCCAGCCGGCGCCTTGCATGGTAGCTTGCCGCCATTGGTGTGTGAATGTGCGTGTGAATGGGTGAATGAGAGGCCGTTGTAAAGCGCTTTGGAATAAGGCGCTATATAAGAGCAGTCCATTTGACCATTTAGCTTTGCGTACATTGACTTTGCTCAGTGCACGGTAGACATTGGTGGTGGAGAACGTGAGGGGCTGGTCATCTTGCGGGGGGGGGGGGTGGGAGGGGGGGTCGGCTTTGATAGCTGGTTCTTTGTTGTCCCAGTCGAAGCGAGCATAGAAGTGATGAAGGAACAGAAATGTATGCACTCATTGCAATGTAAGTCACTTTGGATAAAAGCGTCAGCTAAAACCCATACATGTAACACTGCCTAACGTCACTGGCTCCCCGCTGGTGGAATGAGCTTCCCACGGCTGTCAGAACTGCAGAGTCACTATCCATCTTCCGTCAGAGACTGAAGACCCATCGCTTCAGGTTACAGCTTAACTGCTCCTCCTGAGACATCTACTACCCCCCAGCACTGCGTCTCTTGAGACACCCGCTTTTCCCCTTTACTGTGTCCCCTAAGACTTCTACTGCCCCCTTTGTATTGTTTCTCTGTTTCTCCAGTGTCTATATAAAAAATAAAAAAATAAACGTTTTTGTTTTGTTTTGTTTTTTTCCTTCTATCACTGAGACTGCCTATGGCCCCGGGCCTGAGCTAGATTACTCTTCCTGCTGCAACTGGTGAACTGATTATTCACTTGCTTAGTCAAATGTATTGATTGTAAGTCTTTAATTGCCGCTTAAAGATTTGTTCTGAAGGAGCGGCTCTCAGGTCAGGGGGGAGGGCGTCCCAAAGTCTTGGGGCCGTCACCTCCAACGCTCTGTCCCCTTTTGTTCTAAGTCTGGTCCTAGGCACCTAGGAGCTCCTGGTCGGAGGACTTCAGTGACCGGCTGGAAGAGTAGGGGTGGATGAGATCCGAGATGTAGGCGGGGGCTTGGCCATGAAGGGCTCTGAAAGTGAACACCAGTGTAGCGGACAATGCTATGATGTATGATGTACATAATTCACCTGTGTGTTTGGTTATGAGGAATTGTGTGCGGGCACTTTAACGCCGGTCACTGGGGTGTGACGTATGGGGTTACAGGTAACATATAAGGAAGTGTTGGGTGTTGCTATGGGCGCTATGTCTTCAGTTAAATAAACGCCGACACAGTCGGCTTTATACTGGCTCCAAGTCTCCGTTTCATTTGTACGCCCCAACTCCTACAGTGGTGACCCCGACGTCGCTTTGTGACGCTTTCCAAGGATTATATTGTTTTTGTTTTTTCAATTATGGATAACGCACCGGCTGCGATGAACGCTGTCGCTATGAAGTTGCCTGAGTTCTGGGAGAAACAGCCAAAAGTGTGGTTTGCTCAGACGGAGGCACAGTTCGTGCTTAAAGGAATTACCACGGACATTACGAAATACTACTATGTCGTCTCTGCTCTCGGGAGCTCTACAGCAGCCAGGGTTGTGAGTATTCTCGAGCAGCCTCCTGAGCACAATAAATATGGAGCATTAAAGGCGTACTTACTAGAGACTTTTACTTTAACTGAATCTGAACGTGCCCGCCAGCTACTCTCTCTGCCCGGCCTCGGCGATGCTAAACCCTCAGAGTTGATGGACTATATGCTAGCTCTTCTAGGGGATCATAGACCGTGTTTTCTTTTTAATGAACTATTCTTGCAACAGCTACCATTACAGGTTCGGGCTGCATTAGCTAATACCATTACTAAGGATAGCCGTGCTTTGGCTAGAGAGGCAGATATGTTTTTTTCTGTTGGTGTGCAACGGTGCAGCATGACGATTCGAGGTTCAGCCAGTGTTAACCCATCGTGGCCTGGAGACACAGTGGAGGTGGCCGCTGTGGGCCGACGGCAGCAGGACACAGGCCTGTGTTACTACCATGCACAATATGGCTCCAAAGCTAGGAGGTGCCGCCCCCCGTGCAACTTTGAGGCATCGGGAAATGCCAGGGCCGGCGCTCGATAGCTGCCATGAGTGTCGGCCGTTCAGGTAGCTTGTTGTTCATTACTGACACAGTTTCGGGACGGCGGTTCCTCTGTGACACAGGGGCTCAGCTGAGCGTCCTGCCTGCATCACGGATAGAGATCCAGAGTGATAAACATGGCCCGATTCTAGAAGCTGCCAATGGCAGCCCCATCCGCACGTTTGGGATGAGGAAAATACCACTGTGCTTCGGAGGACAGCGTTTTAACTGGGAATTTATTACGGCTACTGTGTCTACTCCCCTTCTTGGCGCCGACTTCCTCTGCGCTAATGGCCTTTTGGTGGACGTCAAGAACCGACGACTCATCAACGCAGAAACTTTTAGTTCCCTCGCATGTGCACTCAGTGGTACGGGCACGACAAGACTGTCTAGTGCTCTTTCTGCTGCTGATGTGTTTTCCCGCCTCTTAGCTGAGTTCCCGAGTCTTACGGAGCCCACTTTCTCGTCAGCCTCCACTAAGCATGGGGTTGAGCATTACATCGCCACTACTGGACCACCAGTCTATGCTCGTGCCCGGCGCCTGGATCCAGCTAAGCTCGACGTTGCTAAGGCGGAGTTCGACACCATGGAGCGGCTTGGCATTATTCGCCAGTCAAACAGCCCCTGGGCTTCTCCACTACATATCGTCCCAAAACCTGGTGGTGGGTGGCGTCCATGTGGCGATTACCGCCGTCTCAATGACATTACGACCCCTGACCGTTACCCAATCCCACACATTCAGGATTTTTCTGCCCGACTGGCGGGGAGGATGGTGTTCTCTAAGGTGGACCTAGTTCGTGGATATCACCAGGTTCCTGTCCATTCACAGGACGTCCCGAAAACAGCAGTGATCACCCCATTCGGCCTTTTTGAGTTCCTCCGTATGCTGTTCGGTCTTAAAAACGCGGCACAGGCTTTTCAGCGGCTGATGGACACCGTGCTTAGGGACCTGCCATTCCTGTTCGTTTATCTGGACGACATTCTTATCGCCAGCGCTTCCATGGCAGAGCATGTGTCGCATTTAAGAACTCTCTTTGAAAGGCTTAACCAGCATGGCCTGATCATCAATCCAGCCAAATGCCAGTTCGGACTGACGTCAATTGATTTCCTTGGACACCGCATCACTAACGACGGGGCAGTGCCCGTGCCCTCAAAAGTGAACGCTATCGTGGATTTTCCACGTCCACTCACAATCAAGGCCCTGCAGGAATTTTTAGGCATGGTGAACTTTTACCACCGCTTTGTTCCCCGAGCAGCCTGGTTCATGCGGCCCTTGTATGAGGCTCTTAAAGGCAAGACCGCCAAGCACATCATCGGCTGGTCGGTGGAGATGGACGATGCTTTCACTGGGACTAAGAGAGCTTTGGCTAGGGCAACTATGCTGGCACATCCCTCGCCGAATGCACCGATTGCCGTAACCACGGATGCTTCTGACTATGCAGTCGGGGCGGTGCATGAGCAGTGGGTGAAGGGAGCTTGGCAGCCACTCGCTTTTTTCAGCCGGCAGCTCCGCCCTAACGAACGTAAATACAGCACCTTCGATCGGGAGCTCCTGGGCCTCTACCTCGCCGTTCGGCACTTCCGTTTTCTGTTAGAGGCCAGGCCATTCACAGCTTTCGTGGACCATAAGCCGTTGACATTCGCGATGGCGAAGGTTTCAGAGCCATGGTCTGCCCGTCAGCAGCGCCAACTGTCCTTCATCTCTGAGTTTACGACCGACATCCAACATGTTGCAGGGAAGGACAACCAGGTTGCTGACTGCCTCTCACGGGCGGTCGCCAGTGCGGTTCACCTGGGCATTGACTACGCCCGCATGGCAGGCGATCAGGCCTCTGACCAAGAGGCTCAGGCCCTCAGGACTGCTGTCACAGGGCTTAAGTTGGAGGACGTGGTCTTCGACGACACCGGGACCACACTCCTATGTGACATGTCCACTGGGCAGCCACGGCCCGTCGTGCCCCTTGAGTGGAGACGACAGGTTTTCGACGCTATTCATGGCCTGTCCCACCCAGGGAGGAAGGCTTCTCAAAAACTGGTGGCAGCTAAGTTTGTCTGGCACGGGCTTAGAAAGGACATTCAGAAGTGGGCAGATGCCTGTGTCATGTGCCAGCGTTCTAAGGTGCATCGACATACGAAGGCCCCTCTGGCACATTTTTCAGTGCCGGAAAGGAGGTTTGATCATGTCAATGTGGACCTGGTGGGGCCTTTGCCGCCTTCTCATGGGTTCACCTACCTCCTCACAATGGTCGACAGAACCACACGGTGGCCGGAGGCCGTTCCACTATCATCTACCACGGCTGCTGAGGTGGCTCGGGCGTTCGTTGGCACTTGAGTCGCCCGGTTCGGTGCTCCATCTGACGTCTCCTCTGACCGGGGGCCACAGTTCACGTCTGAGCTCTGGAGTGCGGTTGCCGGAGGCCTGGGGATGAAGCTACACCGCACTACCGCATATCACCCACAGGCCAACGGGTTGTGTGAGCGGTTTCATCGTTCTATGAAAGCTGCACTTCGGGCTAGCCTCAAGGACAGTGATTGGGTCGACAGGCTCCCGTGGGTCATGTTGGGCCTTAGGACCGCCCCTAAAGAAGACCTTCGGTCGTCATCCGCCGAGCTGGTCTACGGACAGCCGCTACGGGTTCCTGGGGATTTCGTCCCTAACGCCACGGTCCCTTGGTCGGCGCTCAAACAGCGAGCCGAGTTTTTGGATAAGGCCAAGGCTTTCACACCTGTACCCACCTCACAGCATGGGCTACCCCAGTCATATATGCCACCCTGCCTGCGAACGGCAGAGTACGTGTTCATTCGCCATGACGCCCACCGAGGGCCATTTCAACCGCCCTATGACGGACCGTTTCGGGTTCTGGAGGCTGGAGACAAGGCTTTTCTGGTGGACATCGGGGGTAAGCCAGATTACATCTCAGTGGACAGACTTAAGCCAGCTCACGTGGATCTGGACCAGCCCGTGGGGTTGGCTCGGCCCCCGAGGCGGGGCCGCCCTCCAGCTATGCCCCCACGCCACCGCAAAGCCTCTAAAAAAACACCTGCTGTCCCTCATAAGCAGACCCCTGTTGAGCTTTCAGTCCCTGCTCCGGTTTTACGGAGCCGTTTTGGACGGGTGATCCGGGCCCCGCAATGGTGACTGTTCTCAATTATTGTGAATTCTGGGGGGAGGTCTGTAGCGGACAATGCTATGATGTATGATGTACATAATTCACCTGTGTGTTTGGTTATGGGGAATTGTGTGCGGGCACTTTAACGCCGGTCACTGGGGTGTGACGTATGGGGTTACAGGTAACATATAAGGAAGTGTTGGGTGTTGCTATGGGCGCTATGTCTTCAGTTAAATAAACGCAGACACAGTCGGCTTTATACTGGCTCCAAGTCTCCGTTTCATTTGTACGCCCCAACTCCTACACCAGCACTTTAAAATGAAAAGTAGTAGTAAAGTGTCCTTAGTTGTGCCAACCGCTGCCTGCTGTCGTCACTTTGTCCTGCACCGCACCTGGGTCCGCTGCACACACCACCCTTGTTACAGCAAAATGGATAGGTTGAACCAAAGGTTTTTGTCAATAAGCCATTGATATAAATAATTCAGTGGACTAAATGGAGTTGCTATGGCCACTGTTGGACTGAAATAAATATCAATGTTAAAAGAAAAAAACGAATAATTGTGCGTTATTGTGGCAACAGTCCACAGTGTTTTTACTCACTTGACACATTTCAAACAGCCCAGCAGTAGAAGTAGGTGGAGAGACAGTTGCACCTTGCGTATAGTCCTCATCGTCGCGACACTCACTAACCTCAACAATGACTTCCATTCATTTCGCCCCTGTATTTATCACTTCAGCTGTGAGTAAAAAAAACATGTTATATCTTATATCAAATTTCAGGACCCTCCTTTCATTACTTTTCCTAGATATGTGCGTTCTACCACCCAGTATCCTTACATTTCCAAAATCACATCAGCTATTTTGCAGTTTTTCTGTGTAGGAAGCAGGCTAATTTACAAGCGGCCAACTAGTGGTCATTGTGTGTAAATAGCAGATTTACATTCTAAAGAGCGGCTCTTTTAGTAGTTAAAAAGGCACGGCTGTTCTAGTTTTAAGAATATTGAAGAATGCAAGTCAGGTCAAATTCCTGTCTGTATAAAAGACAAACTGTTATTAGTGTGTGATACACATGTAATTAACACAAGAAGAAGAAACAAAAACATCTATGTGACACCACGAATAAAAACTGAAATGGGAAGGCATACCTTCATCCATAGAGCAGTTAAATGATGGAATGCAGCTCACTTACATGCTCTATCATATGTTACTGTTCTAACCTACTCATGTTGATCATGTACATTTTGTCTGGATATGGTTGCATGAAATATAGGGATTTTAATATAGAGGCCGGGGCCCTGGGTGGAGGGGCGGGCCGGGGCCCTGGGTGGAGGGGCGGGCCGGGCCCTGGGTGGAGGGGCGGGCCGGGGCCCTGGGTGAAGGGGCGGGCCGGGGCCCTGGGTGGAGGGGCGGGCCGGGGCCCTGGGTGGAGGGGCAGGCTGGGGCCCTGGGTGGAGGGGCGGGCCGGGGCCCTGGGTGGAGGGGCGGGCCGGGGCCCTGGGTGGAGGGGCCCTGGGTGGAAGGGTGCCCCGGGGGATGCTGGCAGGGCTGGACTGGCATTACTGTCTACCTGCATTACTGTCTACCTGCCTTACTGTCTACCTGCCTACTGTCTACCTGCTTTACTGTCTACCTGCATTACTGTCTACCTGCATTACTGTCTACCTGCTTTACTGTCTACCTGCTTTACTGTCTACCTGCATTACTGTCTACCTGCTTTACTGTCTACCTGCTTTACTGTCTACCTGCTTTACTGTCTACCTGCTTTACTGTCTACCTGCTTTACTGTCTACCTGCATTACTGTCTACCTGCATTACTGTCTACCTGCATTACTGTCTACCTGCTTTACTGTCTACCTGCTTTACTGTCTACCTGCTTTACTGTCTACCTGCTTTACTGTCTACCTGCATTACTGTCTACCTGCATTACTGTCTACCTGCATTACTGTCTACCTGCATTACTGTCTACCTGCTTTACTGTCTACCTGCATTACTGTCTACCTGCATTACTGTCTACCTGCTTTACTGTCTACCTGCTTTACTGTCTACCTGCCTACTGTCTACCTGCTTTACTGTCTACCTGCATTACTGTCTACCTGCATTACTGTCTACCTGCATTACTGTCTACCTGCATTACTGTCTACCTGCATTACTGTCTACCTGCTTTACTGTCTACCTGCTTTACTGTCTACCTGCTTTACTGTCTACCTGCCTACTGTCTACCTGCATTACTGTCTACCTGCATTACTGTCTACCTGCTTTACTGTCTACCTGCTTTACTGTCTACCTGCATTACTGTCTACCTGCTTTACTGTCTACCTGCATTACTGTCTACCTGCTTTACTGTCTACCTGCATTACTGTCTACCTGCTTTACTGTCTACCTGCTTTACTGTCTACCTGCTTTACTGTCTACCTGCTTTACTGTCTACCTGCATTACTGTCTACCTGCATTACTGTCTACCTGCATTACTGTCTACCTGCATTACTGTCTACCTGCTTTACTGTCTACCTGCATTACTGTCTACCTGCATTACTGTCTACCTGCTTTACTGTCTACCTGCTTTACTGTCTACCTGCTTTACTGTCTACCTGCATTACTGTCTACCTGCTTTACTGTCTACCTGCATTACTGTCTACCTGCTTTACTGTCTACCTGCATTACTGTCTACCTGCTTTACTGTCTACCTGCATTACTGTCTACCTGCTTTACTGTCTACCTGCCTACTGTCTACCTGCTTTACTGTCTACCTGCTTTACTGTCTACCTGCATTACTGTCTACCTGCCCGATGGCAGGTGGGCCGCCGAGGTTTGGGCCGGTCTGATTATTATTATTTATTTTATTCATTTGTTGCGCTCTATAGGGGTCCTGATGAACGGTATGTTGTTGTTGTTGAACAGACTGCAAGGATGTTGTGCTGAGGGGCGGTGTCCGACCGATTGTGGTGGGCAGGTCCGAGCCAAATGGCAGGGCCTATTTTGTGTCCCTGTCCAGCCCTGGATGCTGGATGCTACCTCTTACCTCCATGCCAGGAGGGGAGTGACATTAACGGGCCATTACACACACACACACACACACACACACACACACACACACACACACACACACATACATACATACAACTGACAATGTAATCTATATTAGTTTGACATATTCTAATTTACAGCCATACATAATTATTGTCCTACTGCCCCTTTCTGACATTGTCTTTTTAAACTATTTTTGCTTATATAGTGTTGTTTATGACATTGTTGTTGTTATTTTGATTCAATTGTTGTTTGTGTCTTTATGTCTTATGCACTAACCACACCAAGTCAATTTCCTGTGTATGCGAATATTATACTTGGCAATAAAAATTATTCTGATTGTGATTCAGTCGAGCTGGCGAGAGAGCTCAGAGCATGGAGGTGAGACAGTGTGTCGCCTTTGTTGTTTAATGGTCGGCTAATATTTAGGCAGATAAATGCAAATAATTAAAACACTATTAAAACAAATAGATGACAATAAAAGGATTGGATGTTGCTGTAGAAGCCTATTAGTGCACATCATTGAACTCTGTTAGCTTTTTATAGGAAGATATTGTACATAAAAACATGATAATTCATCATGTATCATTATGTGTTAAAGTCCAAGGAATGGCCCAAATATCAATAGCGTGTATTACAGGCCTATTTTTTGGTTACCATTCACACCAACACAGAATCAGAATCAGAAGAGATAGAACAAGTCCAACATTTTTGCATGTATTTACCACTGAACTAATATGTGGCATCAGTTGTATTCTTCTCTATACCAGAACCATTTTATGTTGCATTCAGAACTGACAAACACTCTGTTCTTATAGATCAAATAAACTACTCAGGTGAGATCTGAAGTCCATCTGACCTTAACACAGCTCTATAGAGAGGTGCTTGCAATCTGACAGTTGTGAAAATGCGAGTAGTGTGACGTGTAGGTTTGTGCGTGTAAGAAACCTACTGTTGTACTTGCATCTTGTGGTATGTGATTTCAGCTGACATCTCGCAAGAGAGTCTATTTAAATCGTATACCATGAAAGAATCCGCTCTGAGAAATTCCGATAAAATACTAGGCCTATCTAGTGTAGGCACTATAACTTTTTCTTAAAACTCAAAGTCAGAATATGATTCGTTTTGCGTAGCAATATTGTTTGGATTAAATTATTTTAAAATAAAGTTAACCCGCATTTTAGATTGATTTGTCTTTCACACAAGAGGAATCCTGTGTTATCCTGAAAATCCGTTGTGAATGGACTGCATGAGTAAGGCTGCGAACATCGGCTTTGGGTGGACACTTAGACACCTAAATCAAAGTGTCTATTTTCTGGTTTCACTGTGAGCAGATCCCAGTCCTCTCTGTTCTTTCTGTCTGTGTCAGTCTACCGCTCGGCGGAGCTCACAGATTTCAGCTTGAAATGACTAGATCAGAATCGAAACACAATCAAATATAGCATAAACCCCCAACACGGCGTTTGTTTCAATAGTAGCCTACGAAACTACGTGAATGTAACACACCTTTTAAGATCCCGGTAGTATTTTATAAGACACCTATAATTCCTTCGCTATTCACCGGAGCATTTCAGCACTGTCGTTGTCCACCTCCGATGCTAGACAGTGTTACACAGTGTTAGGTGATGTTGGGAATTCAACCTCTGACATGTCTACTTCTTTCAGGTAGTGGAAGTTTCATGAATTAATGTTTCATGTCAGGGAAAATGCTTAGTGGTCAAGGTGGTCTCACACAAACATGCACACATTCAATTCAATATCTCTCAACGTGTATTGCTTCTTTTCTTATTTGTTTAACCAAAATAAATTGTGTCCAGTCAAAGAGCGTGTAAGCTATGGGTCTCTCTTTTAGGAGGAGACAATATTAATAATCACAATATGTATAACCTAGTTCTCTTGGTCCAGTAATGCAATTTGCACCTGGGTATAGCCTAAGCACAAAGAATCGTACGGATCGACTATTTCTTTATTTATAGAGGTGGAACGTACCATTTGGGTTTCTAATCGGGAATAGGGGAGAGAACACGCTCTGTAACTCAAACATCCAGTTTCTAGCAGTTCCCTTCTTCCATACCTCCCCGCAGTCCTCACCTCTAGTGAGCTGGCCCCGGCCGTTTAAACCGGGAGGACTCTCACACCGACTCCTCAATGCAAAAAAGAAAAGGCCACTTAGAAGCAGGGAAGAGGGGAACGGAGGTGTAAATAGAAAGAGAAAGCTCTTGCATGGTCTCTCTCCCTCTCTGTCTCTCTCTCTGTCTCTCTCTCTCTCTCTCTCTCTCTCTCTCTCTCTCTCTCTCTCTCTCTCTCTCTCTCTGCCTCTCTCTCTCTCTCTCTCTGCCTCTCTCTCTCTCTCTCTCTCTCTCTCTCTCTCTCTCTCTCTCTCTCTCTCTCTCTCACACTTTCTCTCCCTCTGTGTGTGTGTCTCTTATTAAATGAATGAATGAATTATTAAGTAGGAGATAGGCTATACATGAATCACGCTTCCGCCGGGACCAACAGACGCTGTTTTGATATTCGTTCCAGCCCAGTGATACATATGTATTCATATCCATGTAAATATTTGTCTTGGTAGGACCTAGAACAGGACCAGCATTGGCAAGGCTTTTTTGGACTCGAATTTGGACCCATTCTTCGGAAGCCTCAACGAACGAACCCACACATCCCTGCTGCTGCTGCTGCCGTTTATCCCACAACTCATTGCCGGTCCGAAGATGGCAACTTTAACGAACGGACAGGTGGACGGTACCGGGCACGGCACCACCACCAACGGGCTCCTGAACGGATTAAGCCACAGCCACAGCCCGGCCACCATCCCCATGAAGGACCACGATGCCATCAAACTGTTCATCGGCCAGATCCCCCGCAACCTGGACGAGAAGGACCTCCGGCCACTCTTCGAGGAGTTCGGCAAGATCTACGAGCTGACCGTGCTCAAAGACCGCTTCACGGGCATGCACAAAGGTGGGTCTGGGCTGTAGCTACCCCGAGAGAGAAGGGGCTATTTTTACTTTTTTTTTACTCCGCGGCTCGCTGCCACGGATGTGTCTGAATATGTGAATATGAATATGAATATGTGTCCACCCTTGCCTTCCGCTGGTTCGGGCCACAGTATCGAAAATAGATGTGGAATGGGTCTGTAGGCTATGAACAGAAACAGGTGTGATCCGTGTTTGGGAGTGTTGATTCACTCGTCAATATTCAATCGTTTCTCTAAATAATGTCCTCAGTCCTCTAATAGATGCTGAGATGTACATCAAAGCAAGGAACGTTGCCAAGGACAAGCAAACCCTCATCACTTTATGTAACAGTATGTCTAGGAGCGATGTGCCGTGGTGTTGTAACTTTTCGAGGTGTACGTGGAAGGAGTAACGAGTCGCATATGTAGTAAACGGGCACTCGTTCACGAGGGCTGAATTTCCTTGCGCTTGGAAATTCACGTTTTCACGAGCCCGTACCCGGGGAGCCCAGCCCGTACCCGGGGAGCCCGGGACTGATCGCCCGCGGTATCGGTATCTTGCACTCTGTTGCGCGTAACGCCAAGTTGCCTGTGTGAGAGAGGGAGGGAGGATTTTGTGTGTGTGTGTGTGTGTGTGGGAGGGGGGGGGGGGGGGGGGGGGGGGTGCGTGCGTGCCTGCGTGTGTGTGTGTGTGTGATACACCTGAGGTACAGGTAGTAGTAATCTCCATTTCGTGACGTTAGAATTATACGGTTCTATCTCCATTTTTGTCCTTTTTTTTCTTAAATAATCTGATCCATTAGGTGTTTATTAATGCCTGTGTGGTGTTATTTTGTAAATGTTGAAATTTTTGAGTTAGTAATTAATAAAATACAAAGGTTCCATCTCACAAAACATAATGGAATGTAAAAACGTTGACGCTCTATATCTCTGAACTGCCCTAAACGGAGATAGAACCTTATAGTTCTAAGCTCACAATTTACTGCGCCACAAAATGACTGAATTGTTACAGAGTACATACTTTTCAGACGACATTGTGAACACTTTAACCTGAGGTGAAGATCATTGCTCAACGATCAATGATGATTTGTGTTATGGTAAGGACCTATGCAGTATACCTGTTATGGTGTCAGTCATATATTTTCAGCTTAATGGCAACAATTAAGCTTCCATTAAGGCTTTGATTTCAGGCTCCGTAGAGAGGGGTCTGTGTTAGAGAGAGGGGTCTCTGTTGGCCAAGCCCTGCTCAGGGGCCACTGTTACCTAAGGGGGTTGGTCTGTCCTACCTGGAGAGGGCATTTTCGGGTCACTTCACATTAAGGATCCCTCTTATCCCCCCCCCCCCCCCCCCCCCCCCCCCCCACACACACACACACACACACCAAATTGCGAAACAATGTGACATTCCGGCATGTGTCGGGGGAAATGATGATGATGATATACAAACAAAGCAGGGGGAGGAGATTGGCCAGGGAGGGGGGAGAAACCAAAGAGGAGGAGGAGGGAGGGAGGGGGGGAATCTTTTATTAATAGCCCAGCTGGAGTAGCGACTACTTGTCCGGCGGTTAATCACACACAGCTCATGAACTACGGGCATCCGGCTGATTCTAGGAACTGTCTGCTCACTGGGATGTACAGCCTCTCTCTCCTCAGCCAGGGTCCCCCCCCCCCCCCCCCGCTTTCATTAGCACACCCCCACCACTCTCGTATTTTAACGAGGGGGTGAAGGTGCTGGCTTCTTACTAAACGTACGGTTTTTAACACACCTCCCAGCAAACAGATAGGGCTGTTGTTGATGGGTTTTATTTAGTTCCTTTAAGGCTTGTAACATAATGTGACATGGACAGGAACTAGTTTGGTTTCAGTGCATGTAGTAGTGCATGTATGGAAATATTGGTTTGTGTATGATTGATGGTTTGACACTAAACCACATAAAATGCAGGTCCAACTTTGACTGTTTTATGTAATTGTGTTGATAAGGGTACAAACACGATACGGCTCATTAAGGTGATGACGTTTTGATGTGAGCATTCCAATTAATATTTTGAAAATGTATGTTTGCTGATGAAGTTGTGGTCAAGCTGATTAAATGGTCCACTGACTGATAGATTGGCAATTTAATTAAACAAAAAGTGTTATTTGCAAGAGTGGGAGTTTTTCTTTGTTTGAACTTCATGAGTATCTTAAACCTTGCATATAACTGCACACAATGTGAAGTCTGCTTCTTTCCATTCATTTTTTACCAGCATAAGTGATATTTGTTTTAATCAGAGAAATTCCAAACATTCTTCCAAACAATTACAAACAATTCTTACAGGTCCACGTTTACTTTCTTTTACCCCAAATTTCTCATTTTGCCCTCTTCATCCTTCCTCTCTCCTTCCATCCATTTCCTTTCAGTCCTATTTACATATATCCTCCTCCTTTTCCTTATTTTCCAAGTCTCACACCTCTTCCCCTCCTCCATATTGTCCCCTTGCACGTCTACTACTTTGTTAACCTTCACCTCTTCATACGCCTCTCTTCCACATCCCCCTCTCCTCCACATCCCCCTCTCCCGTCCATTTGCACTTGAAAAGACAGACAGCGCCTCCTTGGTTTACCCTCCTACTGCTTGTGTCTGCTTGGCAACCAGGGCACTGATACGGCCCCTAGAAACAATGAAGAAACACGCCTTATACAAGCCTGGCTGCAGAACCTCAAAAACACTCAAACCAAGCATCTTAAATGAGTAAACTCCATCCCCTAAGACTTTGTTCTGTCTGTGTGTGGCTTGCAAGTGTGTTGTACTATATTGAAATTAAATAATTAGCTTAACTTGGCATTTTCAGTAGTAAAAACAGGTATCTTCCACAAAACGCTGCTACCAAAGTAGGCATTTGACTGATTCTGAAATAATACTTGCAATAAAGACCTGTAGCCCTACAGTGCAAGTTAGGCTACGGAAACGTAAATAGTCAACGACCTCACCATCAGAGAGAGAGCAATCGATACCTTAATAACAACCCGAGATAGAGAGGCGCTCCTATTCACTTCTATTGTTACCAACACCTTTGATACGTTTTGCCAGAACCATTCTAATAATGACTCCATGTATCACCAGTAATCTAGCCTTTAGGATTTGGCCCCCTCGGAATTGGGGGGGGGCTGGGGAAAAAGGATAGGGCAGGGACAGGCACAGAGGCGACAGCGCAGTCCTACATTCTCCCAATGATTTTATTTTACTCCCTCCTGCGTCCGGGCCGTGCTAATAGACACCATTTATAATGGTCAACGGCAGCTGCCGAGCAGGCTGAGAGGGGCACACGGCACAAAGACGGGGCTTTTTTCCTCCCTTTTGCAGTGCAGTGTTGGAGGTTGTGTAGATGTGGCGGCACAAGATCAGGTGATTAAATTCAGTCATAGGAGTGGAGGATTATGCCGTAATTCACCCTTTTTAGCCCATGATTTCCTCCTGTGACAGTAAACAATAATGCGTCATCTTAAATCGCTTACCTGTAATCACTGTCGTTAGAACGGGGTAACTAGACATGCAACAGCATTTTGAAGATGCTTCCTATTGTTAACCGGGAACAACTGCATATTTTGGGAAATGTGTCTATGTGCCTTAACCTCTCCGACTCTGGTGGAGGACTGTCTGTCAGCGTGCTCGTGAGATTTGCTGTTTTCCACAAAGTTCTCTCTAGCACTGCAGAGAGAGAGAGGGGGGGAGTGTAACCCTGTGTTGTTGCTCTTGTTTTCCCTCCTTCCCTGAGAGAGAGATGTGCAGACATTGACACAGTCCTTCACTGAGTCAGAAAGGTTAAGGCACATGGACATATCTCCCAAAATGTGCAGTTGTTCCCTTTTTACTGTCACCAAAAAATGGTTAGTTACCCTCCCATGTGAGTAGTACTGCCATAACGGTGTTATCACACCTTGGCCGTTGTGATGGCTATCATGTCTATCAAATTAACCATCGTCCTGGCATGAGTGGGTGTTGGTTCCAACGCAGCTGTTGTTTCTCGTAAATCCGTCTTCAACCAAAAACTCCGGACCTTTCCATGAATTTAAGTCGTCTTAAAATCCGTAGTTATATTCAAAGTAACAAACAAAATGAATTTATGTTGGCGTGATGTACGCGTGTCAATGTGTGTTTGTATGTGTGTCTCTTCTGGGTCGGGCCTATCCCCGAACTGAGCTCAGTAACAACGTTATATCAGGCAAAATATCAAGTTCTCTGAAATGAAATATAACGCAAAATATTTTGTATGTTAGATCAAACAAAAAAGATGTAACAACAAATCTTCTCTGATTAGATAGTGGTGGTGCTGTGGCTGAAAAACTGTGTCGCACCCTCACGTGTCAGGACTCAAGAAAAAATGAGAAATCACTTCCTTATATCCATATTAGAATAGACTTTATTGTCGTTGTACAGTTGCCTATACAATGAAATTGTAGTGGCTCTTCCGAAGGTGCAAAAAAACCACAAAACATATTCACATATTCACAAACATATACACTGGCTTTTATAAGGCAAAATGCGTCCTAAAGCATATTGTCCTTAGATTGGTAAAAGTAAGTAAAAGTCTTATAGATAGATGGGCCAAAGTGCCACTTTCAAAGTACCATTCAAGAAAGGTTTTTCATAAATAATAATATAGAGCTTTTTCGCTCCAACAGCCGTATTAGTGACATTAGCCGTAGGACTCGTTATCTAAGTAAGAGAGTTGCTCAGCACATTAATTCACATTTATAGCAGCACTCCCCGATCCCTCTTTCTGCGCACACTGAAACCGTGACGTTCGTGTTAATAAACTGACATGCGAGTAATACGGCAAATAAATGAAACCGAACAATGTCGAAAAATTCGCCCATCCTCCCTCCATCCGTCCGACCCATCTATTCTAAAAAATAATAATATGAGGGACTCATGGTGGATCTAGGGCAGGGTTGTGTTTTGAAGTGAGCGACAGACAGACAAGGCTCTACCTTCACCTTATTTTGTTGCGCCCTGTCCTGTCCTAGATACTGGGAATGGCAGGTGGTGGAGATAACGTGTCACAGGCGCTCAATCCCCCTCTGTGAAATCGGAGGCTCTGAGAGATCCCTTGAAGGTGTGCTGATTGAGAGAGAGAGAGACAACTGAACTGATGTTAGTTCTCTCTCTCTTTAGATGGAACAGGTACTGTAGTATAGCAACCAGGGGCCTCATTTATAGAAAGTACTTTGGATCAAATTTGATCTTACCCGTGTCGTACGTAGAAAACCATGTAGAAAACCAGCGTAGTGATTTATACAATTTCAACGTGAGTCGATTTGACCGTGGAAACGATCGTAGCTCTACATCAGGTATTGACTTTACCTACTGGTTATGTAGAGTTATTACAGGCATGTGAGCCGCGCGTTAACTGTAATTCATGCCAAGTGAAAGTGGCTCGTAATAAAATTAACAATGTTGTTATCAGCCAAGAAAATGAGTTAAATTCAAGATTTAAAGGGAACTGATGTTTATGATTGTATCAGTCTTCCTTTATGTGCCATTAGGCTATTGTAGGGTGTAATCATTCTAAATTGAGGCGTGATAAAGGCGAGATTCATTGTGATTCCCCAGGATTCCTCGGTATTTAGCATTATAAGCCCTGTTATAAGGTTATTTACGATCATATGGGTCCATATCAACATTTTGACATACACAAAAAACACCAAAAAAACACCATAGCCCGCAGCGCAGAGCGCATCATATATTATGTCTAATTAAGTCAACTGATATTATGCTTATCACCAAGTTCTCCCATACTGTGCTTATGGACTAGTATGATATGTTTATATCAACGGTAATCAAGTGCTTTAGTTGGCGAGCGCACTTGGTGATGGTAAGCACTCTAATACGAGTTGACTCGCTTGAACGAGACAGACCACCACACATCTGCCATATCAGACCTTCGTCCCACATGTATTTATCATCATATTCTTCAATATAAAACTGAGGTATGATATGGCATATGGTACATGGCAGTCACAATGCGCCGTCCCGCTCCAGTTCTGCATCCAGTTGAACGCATGCAATGATTCAAGTAGGTCGCGCAACCAGGGAATTGCAGACATGTGTGAAAGGGAGCAACATGGCGAAAATGCCCGGTCGGCACAGCTTGGGATTCCATGGAAATTACAGGGAACTATGTGTGAAAGAGCCTATAGACTCGTTTTCAAAGACGGGAAACTCACGGAGTGGTCACTGGTGTCCGCACCCCGCTATAACAGGGCGTATATACAAAGCTCATTCACCTGCGTTCAATTTCAAGTATATTTGGTATTTATAGACGCAATTTTAAACAAGCGCAGCCCGTTTTATAAATAATGCTTACGTCCGTGCAAGTCAAAGATGGCGTTCAAGTACTTTTTTTTATAAATGAGGCCCCTGGCGTTTTGTCTTTCAGTTATTTTGCCAGCCAACAACTACAGAGTTGAGTGTTTTGATGTTGTCCACAGGACATTGTGGTCAATAATAAACTCGTCAGGATTGGATCAGTTACACCTTACACCATAATTAAGCAATATCACACTCAAGGTCGTGCTGTTATACTGAATATCAGCACGGCTGTGATTCGGTCATAGATACAAGGCCGCAGCACTCCCTCCCTTGTGATATTGCTTAATTATGTGGTCTGACTCCTAGGCCAGGGTTAAAGAGAATGTGTTCATTCATTGAATGATTTGGGTACTTAGGGTAAGATGGTGGATTTATGACTTCTGGGGGGAGAGTCATTGAGGTTGAGGTCCTGATTGGAAGCTAGTTTGATGTTGCTTTGTGAGTGCTTGAGCTGTGGCCTTCAGTGACTACTGTATATATCCACCTGGGTAGACAAGAGACCGAAATATGAAATGCTAATGACATTCCAAATCCATCCACAGTACATAAGAATAAGATCTGGACTGGCTTTGAAAATGATCTGAAACATAATCATAAACGAACAGAAATGTCTGGAGGTAACTGCAATATTGTCAATGTAAGACCACAAGGAACTCTTGCCTAGATTCTGGACGGAATATTATTAGAGTAGGTGTAAAAGGTGTCCGCAATGGAAGTTCTCCCTCCTAACGACGAGAACAGTGACAATGATACTGCCTTTTTAACAAGAGGCCCGGTGTGTTCTCTCTGCAGGGCTGCCTTAATGCGGCACACATTCGGGGCTACGCGATTTCACTCCTGTTGCATCATCTCTCTCTGAGGGCTCATTTTTTTCATGTCGTTTGGTTTGGGATGTGCGTGTGTGTGCACTATGTTGTTGTACCCTCTCCTTCCTCGCTCTCCGAACCCTGTCTCCGAATTCTCCACTCAGCTCGCCTCAGAATGCACACTCAGGCACGACGTCGTGTCCTGTTTCTATGACGACGTAGTGCGATCGATGTCGAGCGTGTGTTTTTTCGGTTAGGGAAAAACAGCCACGTGTCCGTGAGGGAGGTCACTTCTCACCAGAGTCGTCTCCCCCCCACTCCCCCCCTCCCCCCCCACCCTTTAGGCGTCTAGACCTGCCGAGCAACAAGGTGGAAAACAGGCTGGAGACTGAAGGACGTGCACTCCGACGCAGACACAGCCCTTGTTTGTCAGGTTGATCAGTTGTCAAGGCGTCAACGTGACTATTGTCCGTTGTTATTGGATGGGACAGTCCGAGGGGGGGGTATGGCCTTTAGCCCAGGGACTTTGTTACCCGTGGTGAGCGATGACCATGTAAGGAGAAGGGGGAGGGGGAGGGGGGAGGGAGGGGTCGACGGTGAAAGGGAAGTGTAGGCCCCTGTTGGGAGATTAGCAGGCTAACAACTGCTCTGGAGTCATAAGGGCTGTCAGAGAGGATGAGGCTTCTCGTTGCACTCATTAAATCCAATGACCTTTACTCCTGTAGAGGAACGGCACAGCCTAGCAGAGCATGCAATGAATCTACCCTCATCCCAAGAGGCTGACACTGAAGTGTAAAGAAGAATCAGCTACAACTTTGTAAGCTGTGCAAACACCACATACGGGAGTTACATTGGATGTTGTTAAATCACTCACTGCCAAAGAAGTGCTGATTGTGCTGTGATGTTTGCCTAGCAACAATACTTTGCTTGGCTACAAAATGAAGCATCATCATTGATGCAGTTTTGATGAATGAAGTCACCCTCGGCACTCTGGACTGTTGACAATTTGGGCGACTTTATTCACCCTCGGCACTGAGTTAAATCATCATCATCATCATCATCATCAGTTAAATCATCATCATCACTGAGTTAAATCATCATCATCATCATCATTATTTGACATGAAGACACCGCAATGAAGAACAGATTCTTACATACAAATAGTTTATTTCAAGTGTCCTCATGTGTCCTCTTAAATGTCTGTCATGTAATAGTATAATGTCAGTTCTAATGTGTCCTCTTAAATGTCTGTCATGTAATAGTATAATGTCAGTTCTAATGTACATTTTCAGCTGAGTTGTGATAGTGTAATTAGTCATTAGCGACCGTGCAATAACATGTAGATGCTACTGGTTGTTTCTGTTACTGCACTTTGAAATTGATTCGTGCCGTGCCAAGTCTACTGGAGAATACCCTATTACAGATGTGGCCTGCTCAGCATATTTGGGATTTTCTTGAACTCCTTCCACACAGTAAGGTCATGTGTTATAGAAGGCTGCTACGCTGACCTGGAGGGAGGATTTGTGGCCTGTGATCCCTCAAGCCCACAGTACCTGCTGACCTCTGCAAATCTTCGCAGGGTAAAATATTCCATCTGTGGAATCCGTGTCTCCATGCCTCTGTAGCCGTATCCTAATAGCCACTGTTGGAACTAGAGAACTACTGTAAACCATGGCTGTGTGAGGACGGCTGGCTGTGAATAATGGATACACAGGGCTCATTTAAACACCAAGCACAGCTTTCGCTTAGCCTTTTCACCCTCTCCTCCACTTGTCAGCAATAACAATTGGAGCATTCTGCGAATCTTGAAGCTTCAAAACAGCCTAGCTTCTACCCCAGTTATTACCCGACATCTGCTCAGCCAAACTGAGTCAGTGGACATGGCTGTGTTACTACCGTGCTCTAGGGAAAACCTCGTCCACCTCATCTTTTTTTTAAACCGAGATGACAAACACTTGACATTGCAGGAACAAAGACTGAAAACGTAGCAGAATCTGTTTGATTTTTTTCGTATAATTAAAATCCAAAGTCAAAAGCAACAACGCTACTGTAAACGTCCCTTGATCAGCCTGTTTTTATATAAACTTTTCACCTATCATAAGATATATTCATTAAAATGTGCTCCTTTTCTTTCCGTTGCTATTGCCGTGTTCAGTTGCCACCGTTCGTTCGACATTTTGGTTTAAGCGCCAGATAAGCTTCGCACTGTTTTGACAAGGGTTCCTTCGAGAGGCAAAATAATTCCTGTTTTCAAGGCTGTTGCATCATCTAAGTGTTTGTGGACTGGTGTTAATGTTTAACACCGAGCTAACACGTCGCCTCTGTCTGATGCCTCTGTGTCGGTTCCCCTGTTAATTGCTTCTGTATGGGGTCTGCCAGACGAGGAAACTGCAATAGTTTCACAATCTTTAAAAGTCTCGCATATATTTGCAGTTGCCAATACAATCAGTGGTGTAGGGGAGCGTAAACAACCTTTTGGGGCGGTGAATCTAATTCACCCACCTCTTCTGTGACATGTCTACTGACATTTATTTATAAGTTCAACTTCAAAGGGAATCGATATGAACATACTGGAGGTCAGTGTGAGGGCATGCGCGTTAAACTCACCCCAGGATTCCAGATATTTTCAGATACATAACAGGCGTGGAATAAGTTGCATTGGTGCTTGCTACTAGTGTGTAACCCACCTCTGTTCTGTTAATCCCTCGAACATGTATTTATGCTGCGTAGGCGTAATTACTGGGAAGGGAACCCATCCGTCCACACATACAACACCAGAGGAAGCTCCACGAACCACGTTCAACCGCGTTGCACCACAAACAAGGGGTTAAACTCGTTTGCAAACTATGCAGTAAAAATGTGGAACGCCCTTCCTATAATCTTAAAGGAGTGCAAAACACTGCCCACCTTCAAAACCACTCTCAAAAAACATTTACAGGAGGCTGCAATCCGTAACTGGACCCTCTAAATCAAAAATCAGATTAAAAGACCCGAACTACCCACTGTACATACTTTGTGTTTTGTCCCCCGCCCCCATGTGGTATTCTGTAGTAAGAAAGTATTTAGTAAAAGAATGAGACCGGGAGACACGATGCTGCTGTTCAATTCGCCATTTATTCAACTCTCGTTCTTCACCTCCGGAAGTGCATGCATCACTTGCATACTAGCGCCCACTGGCGGTATAAACAGGACACAACATTTCCCCCTTTCTTAAAGGGATTACAGTCCTCCACGAATGCAATATTCTGTAGACTGGTGTCAGTACAATTGAAATAAAATGAAAACGAAGGAAATGAAAATGAATGAATCAGCATAATGAATAACAACAATAAACAGTTTATGACAGTGAAACATGAAATGAACATTCACTTTTGTCATGGCATTGTAGGACCTTTTTGTACTAAGTTAGAACCGTGTTCTATCCTACCCTTTTTGTACGTTCTCTACGGCACAAAGTCTACCAGCCACCTAGGTGGGTTTCTGACTCTCAGGTTCCTTCTTGGACCTGGTTCATTAAACACATTCTCTGACTCGGGCACCATGAACTCCTCTAGCTCAATCTCCTTTTCACCACTGGTGCCAGACAGAGCATCCTTGGGGAAGCGTGTAAGCTTGGATGCATTCCATTTTCGACCATCACTGAGCAGGTATGTATTCTGTCCTGCTTTACTAACTACTGTCAGCGGTTCTGTGAATCTTGATGATCCCTTTTTTACATGCTCCGGTCTGCGGACACGTACGGTGTCATTCACTTGGAACATGGGCACTTTCGCTCCCCTCATTCTGTCTGTGTACTCCTTACTCTCCTGTTGCTTGCGTCTCACTGTCTCCTGCACTTTCTCATGTGACTTAGTTTGGTGTGAGACAGGGAGGACATTTAGTTTTGTACGCATCTTTCTGTTCCTCAGCAACTCAAAGGGAGTAGCTCCTGTAGTAGCATGCGGCGTAGCGCGATAGTTCAGTAAGAACTCTGTTACTACATGTTTCCATGGCTTGTGCATTCTCTCAGCCGTCTGAATACACTCTTTGAGAACTCGATTAAATCTCTCAATAGCCCCGTTGGCTCTTGGATAATAAACACTGGAACGCAGGTGCTTTATCTCTCTCTCTCCCAGAAAGCTTGCAAAAGCATGGGAGGTAAACTGACATCCGTTGTCAGAGACCAGGAAGGAAGGGTTACCTTCACGACTAAACACTGTAGTCAAGAAGCTAATAACCGCCTCTGTAGTTACAGTAGAGACAAACGCCACCTCTGGCCACTTACTGTAATAGTCTGTGAGTGTAATAGCATAACGGCAGTCCCATGTCGCACAGTCAAAGGGACCAACAATGTCAATGGCCACCTTCTCCCATGGTCCACCTGGCAGTTCCACTGGGGTAAGTGGTGCAGGCGCAGTTTTGGCTGTTTTGTCATTGTATTGACAGGGTACACATGAGCCTACTAATGTCTGGACACATCTGTCCATTTGCGGCCACCAATATAGCTCTCGTAGTCTCTGTTTAGTACGCACTATTCCCTGATGCGCTTCATGAGCTAAATTTACAACTTTAAACCGTAGTGTAGTAGGAACAACCACACGGTCGGGGCCTCTCATGACAAGTAGTTCATCCACAGCCAGTTCATCTCTCACTCTAAAATATGGAGCAAGTTCCTTTGTCACATTCTTACTGCATTTTGGCCAACCTTTCTGTATTTGCTGTCTCAGTTGAGTCAGTTCAGGACAGGCCTCACAGGCAGCAGTGAACTCGGTCACAGATATGGCATGTGAGGAACCTGTGAACACAGTAGCCACCATGTCTGGCTCCTCCTCCACCTCTCCTGTCGAAGGCAGAGGGAGTCTGGACAAGCAGTCAGCAGTCACATTACGTTTCCCTGGATGGTAAGTGACATCATAAGTAAAGCATAGTAGACGTGCAGACCATCTCGCTATTCTCAGACCTGCGCGACCCGTACCCCTGGAAGTGAGTAGGGTTGTCAACGCTTGGTGGTCTGTGCGTAGGACAAAACGATGTCCCCACAGGTAGGTTCTCCACCTTTCCACCGCCCAAACGCATGCCAGCGCCTCACGCTCGACGGTAGAGTACTTTCTCTCTGCAGGAGAAAGTGTCCTGGACGCAAAAGCTATGGTTCTCTCTGTATTGTCTGGGTGAATCTGGCTCATTACAGCCCCCAATCCATAGTTAGAAGCATCGGTAGTGACATAAGTAGGTAACTCAGGATCATATAATGCTAAGGTAGGACTCTCAGTAATCAGTCTCTTAACCTCAGTAAAACTGGACTCTGCATCCGCTGTCCATTCAAACTTAGTTTCAGTAGATTCCCTGAGTGTAGCACGTAGCGGTTCCACCACAGTAGAGAAGTCAGGTATGAATTTACTATACCACGATGCAAGTCCTAGGAAGGACCGCAGGGAGGATGTGTCGTGCGGGGCAGGCGCGTTCGCCACAGCACTGACCCCGTCTTGGTCAGGATGAAGACCATCTTTGGACACAGTGTGGCCCAGGAAGCGCAGAGCTTTCTGGTTGAACTTACACTTGTGCATGTTCAGTTTAAGTCTCACTTCATTTAGAGCATGTAGCACTCTCCGTAGGCTGACATCGTGATCCTGCTGTGTGATGCCGTAGCAAATCACATCATCCAGGTAGGCCTGTACGCCTGGCAGGCCTGTCAGTACAGTCGACATCATTTTCTGAAAAGCTGAAGGAGCAGAAGCGAGGCCAAATGGCACTCGGCAGAAACGAAAAAGACCCTCATGCGTGATAAACGCAGTTAAATCACGGCTATCTGGATGCAATGGCAACTGGTGATAAGCAGAGGCTAAGTCTATAGTAGAAAAGACTGTGGCTCCACGGAGCTCAGCGAACAGTTCATCCATGTGCGGTAAGGGATGACAGTCACTGATGATTGCCTTATTAGGTTCTCTGAGGTCAACACACAGGCGAGGCTTTCCTCCCCCCTTTCTCTGGGTCACAACTATAGGGGAAACCCATGGAGATGCGTCTATACGTTCTATAACGCCTTTTTCCTGTAGATCTGCGAGCTCATCGGTCACAGCCTGCCTCACTGAGAACGGAAGCCTCCTCAGTTTCTGCTGTACTGGCACAGCATCTGGTTTAACCTGTATTTTGTGCATAAAACCTTTTGCACACCCTAACTCCTGTACTAGAACCTCTGGTTCGGTCTGTGGAGTGGTACTCTGTACAGTAGGTGCTCGGAGCACAGTAGGAGAGCTAGCAGGGCTAACAGTAATAATTTTGTTACCCTCAATGCACATCTGCAATGCTACAAATAAATCTAGTCCCAGCAATGCATTTCCTGATTCAACCACTATCAATGAACCTGTAACTGAATGTCCATTATGAACAACTGTAGCATGCATGCAACCTTTAACAGGAATTTTCTCTCTGGAGTAAGTAATCAGATTCACTGTAGGCTCAGCAAGGACACATGTATGGAAAAGTGTCTGGTAAGTACTCTCTGGAATAATAGAAACAGATGAGCCTGTATCCACTATCAGCTCAACATCATGGGAATGATAATTTGCATCAACTCGTACAGTACACATAATTTTATCATTCACGACGGCCCCCTGCATGTAAAGCACAGTAACGTCATTCACCACTACCTCACGCACCTCTTTTTGAGCCGATCTACACACCTTGGAAAAATGTCCAACTTTTCCGCATGTATTGCAAGTCACCTTAACCGCCGGGCATGTAGGCTTGTTAGCTAAGTGTCCTGTGGATCCGCATCGGAAGCAGGCGCGCTGATTCCCAGTTGTAGCTGGCTGGCTGTAGACCGTGGCAGGTGCAGTCGTCGTCGGATCTTTCTTCTTGCCCTTGTCGAACCTCCTCCTCGTCGGCTGTTTCTCGATGGCTCTCACCGAAGCTGTAGCTCCAGAGAGAACGTTGGAGTTCCGTAGTCCAGCCTCGATTTGTAAGGCCATTGAAGTAGCTTTGTCCAGAGACAAGTCCGATTCAAGCAAAAGTCTGTCTCGTATGCGTGTATTAGCAACACGCTCAATCAGTTGATCACGAATCATTTGTTCCTCCATGGCACCAAATTCACAAGCTGCAGCTAGCTCGCGTAATGAAGCAAGGAACTGATTAACCGTCTCGTCAGGACCCTGAGCTCTCTGTCGAAATTTGTGACGTTCAGCAATCACATTCACCTTAGGAACAAAGTACTTTTTCAGTCCATCCACGGCAGAAGTGTAGGTAACACCCGTATCCTTTAGAGTGTAGAACAGTCTTTGTCCTTCGGTCCCAAGTGCATGGAGAAGAATCGCGCGCTTTCTTTCCTCCGGCCATTTTTCTCCGGTAGCATCAATTACGAGCATGTAATTTTCAAACATTCTCAACCAAGTAGGAAAAGAAATAGCAGGTTCGCCTGGCACAGGCATGAACGGTGTAGGTAAGGGTACGGAAATAGCCATCCTCGTCGCCAAAAATGTGGTATTCTGTAGTAAGAAAGTATTTAGTAAAAAAATGAGACCGGGAGACACGATGCTGCTGTTCAATTCGCCATTTATTCAACTCTCGTTCTTCACCTCCGGAAGTGCATGCATCACTTGCATACTAGCGCCCACTGGCGGTATAAACAGGACACAACACCCCACCTGTGGTGTATGTCCCCACCTGTCCTACCCGCTGTACATACCTGATGTTTTGTTGTATTGTTCTTCCCATGATGGATGTATTTTTATCTTGTAGATAGTAATAGTTATTTGTCTGTATTATCTTGTAGATAGTACTAGTTTGTTTTGTCGGTCTTACATGTAACGATGAATTGAGAATCAAGGACCCCAATTGAAATAAGCCAGTGGCTTTCTTGGGTTTTTATCCTGTTAGTTGACCTTGTATGTAATATGTACTTTCATGTACCTACTTCTGCAAATCTTCTAATTAAGTTTTCAATCAATCAATCAATCCGTATGTAATCAAACTGTGTGAACCCGAGGTCCTTTGTTCTAAAGAGAGGATGTGATTATGTGGGTCTTTTCAGTGTAGACTTCCCACCTCAGCGGTCGCGTGCCTCATAGTGAGTTGCTACTTGTATGTTACGTGGGATTCTAGTGTTTGGACCCAGAACACAGGAGTCGGAATGCAGAAGTAAAATTCAAAAATAAAGGTACTCTTTATTGAGCAATTGGGCAATAAGTAATCCGAACTAAGAATGGCAAAACAAAAGTATGAGAAAGCTTAAAGTCTCCAAAAATACTAATAAGTGCCCAATGTAGTTCAACAATCTTAGCAACAGTCAATCAACACTTAACTTCCTATACGGCGAGGAACGATAAGGCTCTGATAACACATAACACTCACGTACATGTATTGAACAACCGACACAGAGGGAAGACACAAGGGGATATAAATAGACCAAGACTAATCATTCACAGCTGTTACCAATCACAGACGTAAGACAGACAGAGAAACAAATACACATCAAAGGGGGCGCCAAAGGGTCGCTCAACAATAGAGCGATCCCCAATCCTTCCACTTGTATAATATTAAGAACTGTAGAACGAGCCGGATCAGGGATATCACATGTTTGTGGTTTCCTACTCTATTCCCTGTCTCTATTTGACTTGCATGCTTGCACACCTGTGTGTGTGTGCATGCGTGTGTGTGTGTGTGTGTGTGTGTGTGTGTGTGTGTGTGTGTGTGTGTGTGTGTGTGTGTGTGTACGTGCGTGTGCGTGTGCGTGTGTGTGTGCGTGCGTGTGTGTGTGTGTGTGTGTGTGTGTGTGTGTGTGTGTGTGTGTACTACAGTATCAGACATAACATGGTTAGGGTTAGAATGTACTATAGTATCAGACCAATGCAACATGATGACATGGAATGTAATATCCACCAGTCATGTGTCTGATTCTGTTTCCAATTATCATCATTATGATATCATACATATTATGTTATGATCATGCACTAACTAACTGAAATGTAATACTTGATGGAGAAGCCTTTGTTTCCAATGACAGCTTCAAGACCCTGGGTGGTATGTTTGAATTAAATAAAAAGTTATTAGCCCCTAAATGTTGAATTTTAAAAAGTTGTTGAATACTTATATTTCCTCCACTGTAGAATGATTAATATATTATAATATTATCATATGATATATTACCATTATGATATTATGATGTAATATTTTCCTCTTCTTGTCTTCATTTAATAGCACAGCAGTGCTGTTGGTATTTAAGATGGAAAGACTCTATGGAGGAGAGGGTATTGTTTCATTAAAAAACGACTGCCTTGAGCTGTTTTAATGGGAACTCATAAGATACAAACAGATCACTGTATCCAATAAAAGCAATATCAGCACAATAACAGAAGATCAATCAAGAGCCAAATGAATTGGTAAATAAATGCAGTCACTAAAGAGGATACATCAGTCACTTCATTATCATGAATGATTATTTGAACAAAGATCTGGTGGTGACAGAAAAAACAGTGTAGTATAGTATTTCAAAACATTTATCTTATTTTAATTAATTTCTGTCTATTTCTTTCTTCTTTCTCTTCCTTTTCTTCTTCTTCTTCTTCTTCTTCTTCTTCTTCGTCTTCATGTTCGTCTTCATGTTCTTCTTCTTCTTCTTGCTTCATCTGCTTTCTGCATGCTTTGGGTTTGGTGTGAATTGACACCCTAGATCTGGGGAAATCTCTGTAGTCTGTTCTCCATAGAATGCAACCCAACTACTAATGAAAGAGCATGTCCAATATGTTGAGTCAGACACATAGCCTTCATTTTCGCATTTAGATTGCGCTCACTTCCATCCAAAACATAGACTGTGAGTCTCTTTGATTCAATTCCACTTCCTCCCCGTCTCTCTCTTCATTTGCATTTCATGCCCCCAATTAAAAATGTACCATGTTGACTTGTAAAAGGAAGGTGGGGAAGGGGTGTTATGGCTTTTCAAAGATCCCCTCAATTAATCACGGCAGAGTTTGATTCAGAAAACGGGCCGTTTTTCAACGATTTGACTGTAGTGTTGTTGGCCTCAGTCCAGGTGGAGAATTTGGAAGACGTTGGTGTTGTATATTCTTGGTCTCTGTTCTTACAAATAATTCTTGCCGAATGTTCTATTTCACCACATTTAGCACAACGTCCACGATTGTTATCAAGGGTAATGGCTTTAAGAAAACCATCAATGTCTTAATTGCTCATTTGGGAGCATTTGATCAACGAGGCTGCCACTACTTTCCTAAAATGGTTAGTCAAACATTTCACCAAACGCTGTGAATTGAACTTTTCTAGCCTCCTACACCGACAGACAACAGCTGTGGGATGTACCCAATGAATGATCAAGATTCATCTGAATCTCAGTGGATTTACCTAATCTAACCCTAACCCTAATCTCATGTGCCACTTTAAAAGTGAAGAAAGACAGAGAAAGACATCAAGACTGTGATATGGTACGATACTGTGGAGAGAGAGAGAGAGGGAGAGAGAGAGAGACAGACAGAGAGGCAGAAACAGAGAGACAGAGAGACAGAGAGAGGGAGAATGAATTTTAGAGGGATGATGTAAGAGAATATGTTAAAGGATTCAATGGAGAGAAGAGACAGCAGAAGATCTTAAGACGGAAAGAGGGAGGGAGTGCATAAAAAAGAGGTGAGCGAGAGGGGAAGAGAGGGGAAGAGAGGGCAATTGCAAGAGAGTGTGAAAGAGGCAATCCTGATAAAGGGAGAGAGCCAGTAAGGCTGAGAGGAGTGGCAAGAGAGGGCCTAAAAAAAAAGGCAGAGAGAGAGAGAGAGAGTCCCCGAGACAGATGTCCCCCTCCCTGCTTGCAGATTGATGGCTCTTGGCTTCGTTCCATGCTAGGCTCTGACCTCTCTGTCCTTTGGTGTAATTTATAGGTTGCGTTTTGCGAGATTTAAGCACTCGTCGGTGGCCATCATGTCCACCGAAGGAAAATGACCTTCCTGCAATGGGAGCAGCATTAGCTCCCTGCTGCTCAAAGCCGCCCCCAGGGGTAAATAAGCAACCTCCCTGCCCAACACGTAATAAGCCATTTTGACACACACATATACCGCATACATTTTCAGTTTTTTGCTGTGTGTGTGAACCCCTCTGTGTTGATTTCTTCTTCTTGAACACATTTTTGACACCGGGGTCGAGGAGGAGAGGAAGGAGAGGAAGGAGAGGTGAAACAGAGGTGGATGTCATGTCACGTAGGTTGCGTTGTGGGGCAACAATGGATTATGTTGGTGTTTATTGCATTCAAACGTGTGTTTGAACAGGGACAGATACAGTTCTGACATTGGCATATTTCAGTCATAGCGGGCGTAAGTTTTGGGGGGATTTTATTTAATTTTTTATTTGTCCCAAACACAATAAATATATACACATAAAAAAGTAAAAAAGAAAAAAAGTTATCCAACACAATTTCACCTTGTGCAGTTTACACTAGCGCGTTCGGGAGGGGACAGGAGGAAGTGAAAACGTATCTAGTCCTACCCCCCTTCCTTATGTTACAACATTTCAAAAATAGAATCTCTTTCTATAACTAAATACAACATTAATATCAAATGCAGAAAATTAAATAAGATGTACTTCAGTCACCTTACTACTCAGAGTCCTCTGTCCTGTACATGTCCAAAAACACTTGTTTATAATATTATAGTGGCCTTTGAATTTACTAATATTTTTGCTCAGTGTTACCCTCACGTCTAGTCCGTTCCAAAGGGACGCCCCACACACAGAGGTGCACAGACTTTTCAGAGTCGTACGAACACTAGAACACTAGAACACTCGGCTGTTTTAGATTCAAAGTCCCTCTTAAATAATAACCACCTTCTCTACCCATATACATTTTCTGAATATTGCTTGGCAACATGTTATTTATAACCGTGAACATAATTTGTACAGTTTTGAATTTAACTAAATCCATCAATTTCAATGTTTGGCTTTTTATAAACAGACAATTTGTATGATTTAAGTATCTGGCATGATGTACAATCCATATAGCTCTTTTTGCAATGTGCATATCTTTTGTAGGTTGCTTTTGTAAGTATTCCTCCACACTTCAATACAATATGACAGATATGGTACAATAAGTGTGCAATACAGTGTGTACAATATTTCCTGATTCAAAAGATATCTCGTTTTTCCTAATATTCCGATACTTCTTGCTATCTTTGAACACAGATATTTTTACTTTATTTTATGTGAGTTTTCTAGCAGAGATTGTGGTCTATTAAGACCCATAGAAACTTGTTTTCATATACTCTGTCAATGTTTACCTGATCAATTTCCAAATGTACTTCAGTGTTTATTTCACGGTTTCCAAATAGCATGACGTTTTTTTTTTTTTCAGATTTAAAGATAACTATCGATAACTAAGTATCGAACCAGCATTTTAATTCATCCAATTCTTTCTTTGCTACTTCCAATAGCTGCTTCAGGTCATCCCCTGAACACACAATGTTTGTGTCATCCGCAAAGACAACAAGCTTCATTAAGTCTGACACTTTACAAATATCATTTACATATAGGATGAACAGTTTAGGTCTTAATACTGACCCCTGTGGGACACCACAGGTCATATTTAAACATTTAGACCAGTCCTGACCCATCTACACAAACTGCTGGCTGCTGCTCATGTAGTTTTCCAGCTGCTCCAGAGCCACCCCTCTGATACCAAACCTACTCATCTCTTCCAGTAATATCCCATCGTCTATTGTATCAAAAGCATTTTTTAGGTCAATAAATATTCCTAGTACATATTGTTTTTCTCTATACAGTCAGTGATTTCTTCCACCAGCTCCTTTAATGCCATGGAGGTAGATCTCGCTGTTCTGAAACCATACTGGCTGTCCATTAGTAGGTTATGTTTTTCAACAAAACTGTCCAGCATTGTAAATAAAATAAAAAAATTCAAGTATCTTTGAGAATTGTGACAGCAAGGATACCGGTCTATAATTAGTGAAGGAATGCTTGTCTCCAGCTTTAAATATTGGGATAACTTTAGCAACTTTAATTTTATCTGGGAATGTACCCGTTTTAAATGACAAGTTATGTATGTGAGTTAATGGCTCCACAATTCCATCAATAATATTCTTTACCAGGGACATATATCATCCCCATCTGTAGAAGTTTTATTTGTGCATTTATTTACTATATCCCTAATTACCTCTTTCTCTACAGTTCCCTACGATATTGAATTAGTATTTCTTTCCCCACCTTCCATTGAAACTCTCCCCAGCACTGCATAATTATTTAGCTAATGCAGGGCCCACATCCACAAAAAAGTTGTTAAATTCATCCATCCTTAACTTTCCATTCGCTCTACTGGTACAATGAAAACTACATCCCTGTATAACAACAGCCCCTATCGGCATCAATCCATGTTTCTGATACCGCTACGATATTAAAGGGTTTATTGAAATGTCCTAAATACTCTTTTATCTTCTGAAAATTGGCATGTTCACTGTTCAGCATCTGTGTGCAAATGTGCGCATTTCAGTAATAGCGGGCGTACATGACACAATTTCTCAAATCGAAAAAACGCCAGAAAACCTCTCTCAGGATGCCATCATCCTTGTCAAAATATTGCTGTCTCCAACATGATTCAATTCATACATGGACACAACATGATGTGAACAAGATGTCTGTTATGATTGGTTGTGAAGGTTTTACAGTAGCGAGAGAAGTTTAAAAGCGGTTCAATTCCTGTTTTTGTTTTAGAATAACCGCTACGGTATATAGACATTGTTTTGTTGTCTTTGACTTGCTCATACTATGCCAGTCCCGGCGCTGTTGCCTAGTATGGTCCTAGTCTTTAGTTCTTAGCCTAGTATGGTCCTAGTCTTTAGTTCTTAGCCTAGTATGCTCCTAGTCTTTAGTTCTTAGCCTAGTATGGTCCTAGTCTTTAGTTCTTAGGGTTTCACTTTGTAATGTTCAGCAGAAGAATCACATGTTTTGCACCATCATACTCATTGTCATCATCAACATTGGTCCCCAGATGGACCTTAACATAAGAAGATGAATTAAAAGAGAGAAGTGTTCTGGATTTAATTGATTCTTAGTAGATTTAGTAGTAATATAAAAGGGTTAGGGTTAGCTTAAATCAATTGACTCAAATGAGGCCTTTTATTAAGCAAAGTTACAGCAGCTCAGAGAGAAAGTAGAAGACAAAAAGCCCCCTCCTGTGAGAGGAACACACATTTCTAGAAGTTTCCTCCCTGATGAGGTCACTACTCTTGCTCGACCAATCATAATCATCTGCTTCACAAGTTATTGGCACATCTCTTTCAGGAAGGGAAGGCCTTCCTCAGTGCTCAATTTCCCAGAATGTAGAGATAGACTTAAATTCTCAGCATATTTGATATAAAACTACAACAGAAGAAAAAAAGAAAAAAAACGATCCTGACAACATCATATAAGTGTGTGTGTGTGTGTGTGTGTGTGTGTGTGTGTGTGTGTGTGTGTTCATGTGTGTGTGCCTGTGCCTGTGCCTGTGCCTGTGCCTGTGCCTGTGCCTGTGCGTGCATGCCTGCCTGCCTGCCTACATGCGTGCGTGCGTGCGTGCGTGTGTGCGTACGTGCGTGCGTGCATGCATGCGTGCGTGTATGCGTGCGTGTGTGTGTGGTATTTGGATCCATCTCCAACAGTCTCGGCTGGGTCTCTCTCTGTTTGGTCATTCACGACGTAACACCTTGTGCACAAATCAATCAGGGAATGACTTGGACAGAAACCCTTCAGAAATTATTACAGATTTGCAATTGAACGGCTTCTGAGGTTTCTCCCCAGCCACAGGTGCTGCTGCTCCCCTGCGAGCCAGAGCCTATTAGTTTAGCATTTTAATCACAGAACAGAAGATGGGAATCCTATCCAAACCCATCACCTGGCCCCCACACACACACACACACACACACACACACACACACACACACACACACACACACCGTGCTTAACACGGTGTGGAACGCTTTCATGAGGTTTCTTAGAAAGAGTATGTGTGAGAGAGTTAGAGATAGTGAGAAAAAGCAAGATAGAGAGATAATAGTGTGTGTGTGTGTGTGTGTGTGTGCCTGTGCGTACGCGCGTGTGTGTGTGTGTGCGCACGCAGGCACACACATGCAAGTTAATGTTTATGCATTGGATGCTTGTGTGTACTGTACCTGCATGTGACAGCGTCGGCTAATAGGTTGTGGTGCCCACCGCCCCCAGAGCAGAGGCGATACACAGTGAAGTCGGCCAGACTGAAAGCCACTGTTTGTGGACACACCCAGCGATCCTTCCAGGCAAGATATAGGCCTACTAACTCTGCACAGAGGCTGTCCTGATCGCTGATCTACCCATTTGAAAACAGAATTGGAGTCGTTGCCTGTCAGTCTACTGTCTACTTATGTGCCTCATCTTAATGTCTACTTACGTACCTCATCTTAATGTCTACTTACGTACCTCATCTTAATGTCTACTTACGTACCTCATCTTAATGTCTACTTACGTACCTCATCTTAATGTCTACTAACGTATCTCATCTTAATGTCTACTTACGTACCTCATCTTAATGTCTACTTACGTACCTCATCTTAATGTCTACTTACGTACCTCATCTTAATGTCTACTGACGTACCTCATCTTAATGTCTACTTACGTACCTCATCTTAATGTCTACTTACGTACCTCATCTTAATGTCTACTTACGTACCTCATCTTAATGTCTACTTACATACCTCATCTTAATGTCTACTGACGTATCTCATCTTAATGTCTACTTACGTACCTCATCTTAATGTCTACTTACGTACCTCATCTTAATGTCTACTTAAGTACCTCATCTTAATGTCTACTGACGTACCTCATCTTAATGTCTACTTACGTACCTCATCTTAATGTCTACTGACGTACCTCATCTTAATGTCTACTTACGTACCTCATCTTAATATCTACTTACGTACCTCATCTTAATGTCTACTTACGTACCTCATCTTAAGGACGGTGTTATTCTAGGAATTAGCCACGTCTACAAAGAACCTCACACTGAAATGATCACACTATCGACAAATAACTCAAGACATATACATATCATGACATATAACCATATTATCGTTAACAAAAACTCACGTTCAATGCTACTATAAGGATGTGACATCTGGTCAGTGATTTAAGAGAGAGTGGCCTTACCATCTTGGGGGCCTTTAGGGAAGCCTATTTTCCCCAGACTTCCATTTGCAAGTGATTTGCCTCCAATGTGAAATTTTTTGAACAACTCGGATTCCAATCTGCATTTCAATGTCCCAATTTGTCCAAGAGGGAGCTCAGCTTTTCTAAGTGAGCCCGGATAAAAGTGGCTGCCAAACGAGCTAAATATTTATAATTATCTGCAGCTCAATAGCTGATAAAAGGACTTTGAAGATCGACTGTGTGCGCCAACGGCCTCAT
>NC_137689.1:39313441-39320941 GCF_963989245.1 Nansenia antarctica | reverse complement strand
ATGATTTGCTCTAAGCATAGGGTCAGCCATGAAAGATCATTAGGATTAGTATTACACATTTCTGTCTTACATTCTCTGGTATAAGGAGCCATGAGCCAACATGCTCTGGTGTAAGCGTTGCAATGCACAATGCACTATATCATCTGTAATATCTTATTAACGCATTTCTTAAGGATGTTATAAGGGGCATGGTTAGTCATAGAGGCTTAATCAGGGTTCATATTTTTCAATGATTTAATGGATTCAGTTATGTGCCTATCTGAAGGCAGTCCAAGTTGAACGCCCACGTAACTCCATGTCATGGAATTGAAAGCAGATTTAACTTGTTTCACTGTAAAGTAGAGAGGCCTACATCGTTTCACAGTAAAGTACAGAGGCCTACATCGTTTCACAGTAAAGTACAGAGGCTTACATTGTTTCACTGTAAAGTAGAGAGGCCTACATCGTTTCACAGTAAAGTACAGAGGCCTACATCGCTTCACAGTAAAGTAGAGAGGCCTACATCGTTTCACTGTAAAGTAGAGAGGCCTACATCGTTTCACAGTAAAGTAGAGAGGCCTACATCGTTTCACAGTAAAGTAGAGAGGCCTACATCGTTTCACAGTAAAGTAGAGAGGCCTACATCGTTTCACAGTAAAGTAGAGAGGCCTACATCGTTTCACAGTAAAGTAGAGAGGCCTACATCGTTTCACAGTAAAGTAGAGAGGCCTACAGGGGCGGCTGTGGCGTAGGAGGTAGAGCAGGAGGTAGAGCAGGAGGTAGAGCCGCTGTCTAATGATCGCAAGGTTGGCAGATCAGCGGTTCGAGCCCCGGCTGGTCACATGTCGAAGTGTCCTTGGGCAAGACACTGAACCCCAAAATTGCTCCCAGTGAGCGGGCCGGCGCCTTGCATGGTAGCTTGCCGCCATTGGTATGTGAATGTGTGTGTGAATGGGTGAATGAGAGGCCGTTGTAAAGCGCTTTGGATAAAGGCGCTTTATAAGTGCAGTCCATTTACCATTTACAATAAAGTTGTAATACATTGTGATGATTAGTTGCTTGATGAATAATCGTAGACCTATCTATTTTGGTATCAGATAGGTGAAGGTAGCTAAACCATCGATAGCTATTCTTTGGACATTCTTGCCAGCTTAACTTTTATTTCCAGTCATACTCCAGTAAGCAGGAGATCTTGCCAAATTCAACCAACTGTTCATGGCTTCTGGTCACTGTGATACTTCCTGATGATGATTACCAATTCATTACTCATTACTGTTGTCGTTATGTGAGATCAGCTGTTCGTGCTGCTTATGACATCTGTTCGATCTTAATGATGACAGTATGAAGTCCGTTTTATGACAGAGGGATCCATCCAAGAGGTTGATATCTAACCCGCTAACCGTGTAGAAATACATTTGGATTCAACCTTATTTGACTGCGATACGAGAGTGATATAATAAAGCACAAGCTTAGCCTGCACTGAGAAGAAGCTAAAGCTCAGGCTCATTTGACAACATGATTGCCTGTTTAGCGACTGCCTCCGTCTGTCTATTCAAACTTGGCTAGCTAGTTAACTTTCAAGAAATGTCGCTAGACACTCTGAGGTCACCTCATAAACGCTGATGAACGAGGAACTGGCTTGGAAGTCGTCCAAGCACGCACAACTCAGCTGTTGGTTGAGTTCGAAAAAATCAAGTGTTCCTGTAATTCCCTCCATGCAGGACACGTTGGTTGTGCAGATGAAACACCTCTGGCAGCGCCCTGCAGGAAGCAGCCGTCTGGAGTGGACTGAATCACGGCCTCCCGTCGGTTATATTCCCTAGTTTATTTATTTTCAACCTCTTTCTCCCTCCTTCTCCCTCTCTCTCTCTCTCTCTCTCTCTCTCTCTCTCTCTCTCTCTCTCTCTCTCTCTCTCTCTCTCTCTCTCTCTCTCCCGCTGCCTCTATACATCTTTCTCTCTACCTCCGTCGCTCTCTTTCTCTCTCTCTCCCTCCTTCTCTATCTCTACCCCCGGTCTCTCTATCTCTCCCTCCCTATCTCTCTCTCTCTTTCTCCCTCCCTCTCTATCTCTCCCTCACTATCTCTCTCTCTCTCTCTCTCTCTCTCTCTCTCTCTCTTTCTCCCTCCCTCTCTATCTCTCCCTCACTGTCTCTCTCTCTCTCTCTCTCTCTCTCTCTCTCTCTCTCTCTTCTCTATCTCTCTCTCAGTGGGTGTGTGTCCCTTAAGGGTATCTGCAGTTGTTGTGATAAGAGGAGAGTATAGGACACAGGGGGATGTTGTTAGCTAGGTGATCTTATCTTTCTGCATTCTCCCTCTCCCTTTCTCTCTCTGTCTCTCACTCTCTCTATCTCTCACTCTCTCTCTCTCTCTCTCTCTCTCTCTCTCTGTCTCTCACTCTCTCTCTCTCTCTGTCTCTCACTCTCTCTCTCTCTGTCTCTCTCTCTCTGTGTCTCTCACTCTCTCGCTCTGTCTGTCTCTCTCCCTCTGTCTCTCTCTTTCTCCTACCTCTTACTCCATTTTTTTTGCCCTTATCTTTTGCCCTCTCTCTTCTTCCCTTATCTGTGGTGTTGTTCATTTGAATTTGACACATTTCAATTCTAAAATGGCAACATCAGAAACTAGCTAACGAGCTAGCTGATCCGCTGTATTCGCACCCGTATGTGTTTTAGCCAATAACAGGCCAGAGCTGTGGTAGTGACCATGGCCCAATCCTGTTTCCCTTTCCTACCCCTACGGCTCGTTTCGGAGTGCCACTCACTTTGGAGCCAAGCCCTTAGAAACAGAGCCACAAGGCGTAGTGGTTGAAATCTTCCCCTATGAAATGGGACAATCCTTCAGGACCCTGATACGTCATCAGTCGTATCATAGAAAAACATTGACGCTCGCGATTCATTCACAACTTAATGTTCATCCTATCAATCGATCAAACAAGTCACGAAATAAAAAAGAACAATGCTTCATTATCAGGACAGTTCATGACAGAACAGCGGTGCTCTGTAGGCTAGCAACCCTGCTCCTACCCTGCCAGTCTGATATTAGAAGAGAGGTAACAACACTGCTCCTACCCTGCCAGTCTGATATTAGAGGAGTGGTAACAACCCTGCTCCTACCCTGCCAGTCTGATATTAGAGGAGTGGTAACAACCCTGCTCCTACCCTGCCAGTCTGATATTAGAGGAGTGGTAACAACCCTGCTCCTACCCTGCCAGTCTGATATTAGAGGAGTGGTAACAACCCTGCTCCTACCCTGCCAGTCTGATATTAGAGGAGTGGTAACAACCCTGCTCCTACCCTGCCAGTCTGATATTAGAGGAGAGGTAACAACCCTGCTCCTACCCTGCCAGTCTGATATTAGAGGAGTAACAACCCTGCTCCTACCCTGCCAGTCTGATATTAGAGGAGTAACAACCCTGCTCCTACCCTGCCAGTCTGATATTAGAGGAGAGGTAACAACCCTGCTCCTACCCTGCCAGTCTGATATTAGAGGAGTAACAACCCTGCTCCTACCCTGCCAGTCTGATATTAGGGGAGTAGTAACAACCCTGCTCCTACCCTGCCAGTCTGATATTAGAGGAGTAGTAACAACCCTGCTCCTACCCTCCCAGTCTGATATTAGAGGAGAGGTAACAACCCTGCTCCTACCCTGCCAGTCTGATATTAGAGGAGTAACAACCCTGCTCATACCCTGCCAGTCTGATATTAGAGGAGTAACAACCCTGCTCCTACCCTGCCAGTCTGATATTAGAGGAGAGGTAACAACCCTGCTCCTACCCTGCCAGTCTGATATTAGAGGAGAGGTAACAACCCTGCTCCTACCCTGCCAGTCTGATATTAGAGGAGAGGTAACAACCCTGCTCCTACCCTGCCAGTCTGATATTAGAGGAGTAACAACCCTGCTTCTACCCTGCCAGTCTGATATTAGAGGAGAGGTAACAACCCTGCACCTACCCTGCCAGTCTGATATTAGAAGAACGATAACAAGTGCAAAAACTAAACGGCTGAACTGTAGTTACATTGGCGTCATATGCCATCAAAGGGGGGAAATGTGACATGGAAATATGTCAAAATGCAGGAATATCATGCACAAGTCAGCCTTAAAACATGTAACGTTAGACATGGACCGCAAATTTATTTTTATGACGTTCTGAAATCCGATGTGACAGGAACGCTGGAGAAACAGCCGCTGTCCACAGCGTTAGTCAGCTACATGATAAAACCCATGGCTGCTATCATGAGTCTGGTGTCACTCACTGCTCACATCCTGTCTCCCGCTCACTGATCTCCACACTCATCAATAATATTACATAATAACAACTGCTTGGATTAGATTGCGGGTTTTGGTTTAATAAGTGCCACAGCTATAGCATCATATGCCATCAAAGGGGAGAAAAGTGACATGGAAATATGTAGAAATGCACAAATCGGCATGTGTTAGATGGATAATGTTTGCCCCAAGAATGGATGAATGAGATGCGTTTCAAATGAGCCTCGTACAGCTAAATAAACAGGGTTGTACATCTTGTTCTGCAGCGGAAATGTGAATCGCGCTCCGATGGTGTAGCCTACTTCTCTGGTTGGGTCGGCATAGGCACACACAGCAAACATCAGCAGAATAGTGATTTTGTTGTTCTCCTTGATATAAAGAAAAGGTCTATAATCCATGGAAATGAAACTAAGATAATACGACAGTTATCATCATTTTTCAAATCTTTATGAACAAATAAAAAGTAATTACATTTGTGGTTGTCTTCCGCATTGCCTAGAGCGATAGATTTCTGGAGATGATTCGCAAGGCATGCTGGGAGGTAGGGCCAAGGCATGCTGGGAGGTAGGGCCAAGGCATGCTGGGAGGTAGGGCCAAGGCTTGTGAAAAATCTTAAAAAGGAGCCGTGAAGCCCTCCCCCTCCGCCCTCCCCCTCCGCCCTCCCCCTCCACCCTCCCCCTCCGCCCTCCCCCTCCGCCCTACCCCTCCACCCTACCCCCGCATGAAAACAAGAATTGGGACACCCCTACTCTACACGTGAACACGCAAAACGGAGCCATAGACATGAACTTGAGAATCTGTTGACTGTCTCACGTGTGTGTGTGTGTGTGTGTGTGTGTGTGTGTGTGTGCGCGTGGGTGTGTGTGTGTGACTGTGTATGAGTGCTTATGCCTGTGTGTGTGTGTATGTGTGTGCGTGAGTGCGTGCGTGTGTACGTTTGCGTGTATGTGTGACTGTGTATGAGTGCTTATGCCTGTGTGTGCGTGCCTGTGTGCGTGTGTGTGTGTGTGACAGCACACGTGTCCCGTGGGACAGGCGAGTGTGTAACACACCAGGCCCCCTCGGAGGTGGCGGCCAAGCTGTCAGCGGCGCGCTCCCACTCGGGCTAATGAGACGCCTGTTAATTAAAAACACCAACCAGGAGGAGCTCCCCTGCGCCCAGCCATCAGCCCCGGCCCAGGGTTAAAGACACAGAGCCCAGCGCAAAGGGAGAGAGAGGTCTGCAAAGGCCTGCTGGGTGTACATACATCCTATACGTTACTACGATCCTCCCCCCCCCCCCCCCCCCTCCACCTCCCCCCTGCCAGGAATGGCAAATAGCCTCCGGTCATGTAATAGAACAAAGGGAAGGTAGCCTGTTGTATTGGTGGGAGTATTTACAGTAGGGCAGGATTGAAAAGGTTGTCTCTCGTGTTGGCGGTGTCGCTGGTCTACTGTATCTACGTAGATCAGCCATCACCAACTGGCGGACTCCGGTCCGGGACCCGTCTTTGACGCCAACATCACGTTGGCTGCATCCTAGGTTGGACGAGTAACAGTCATCTCGTTAACCTCGTAGCATAATCGCCTAAGTCATGTTTCACTTCTGGTCAGCCGAACCATCTTTGTAAGTAGTGTCGAAAATGCCTATGTCAAAGAGATGACGGGCAGATAGTGATTTTGGAATGTAACAAGCATTCTGATGGCATAGTAGGCAATAATTCACAGTGAATCAGCAGTGTTAGCAGAATAGAGTCTCAATTTGGCCAAAATATGACTTTTATGTAATTATGCTATGAGGCTAACGATATTCAATTTCAATTCAACTTTATTCGCCATGTGCAGTGCACTAGGAACATGATTTGGTATTCAACCATACTAAACAAGCTACAGTACATACAACAACAAGACGTGACAACATGACAATACTCAAGACAAAATATACTCAAGACAAAATATACAGTACCAATATGAGTGGATATTATGAATAAATACTGTACAACTAAGTGCAAGAACATGTAAAGTGCAAGGTACAATGATCAGCAATCATTGAGAAGGGCTATGGCTTTGGGGAAAAAACTGTTCAACTGTCTTGATGTATGTGCATCACATCTAGAAGAAACATTAAGGCAGCAAAAGAAAAAGTGATTGTTTGCCCTTCTCTCAAATTCTCTCAGGCTCTGTTGTAATGTTTAGAAGCTCTGCACGAACCAGTGTCAAGCCAGTATGAGTACGGTGCGATTCTTAAAACTTAATCAGCCATGATCACCACGTCTCCTGAAGACACCCGCTTTTCCCCTTTACTGTCCCCCCTAAAACTTCTATTGCCCCCCTTGTACTGTTTCTCTGTTTCTCCAGTGTCTATATATTAAAAAAAATCTAGGTTTAGAAGATGGTGATAGAAGTAGATTTTTCCTTCTATCACAGAGACTGCCAATGGCCCCGGGTCTGAGCTGGATTACTCTTCCTGCTACGACTGGTGGATTGATGATTCACTTGCTTAGTCAAATGTATTGATTGTAAGTCGCTTTGGAATAAGGCGTCATCTAAATGCCAAACATGTAAAATGTAAATGAGTAAAAAAAAAGTGTTTTTTTCTGTGTAGGAAGCAGGCTAATTTACAAGCGGCCAACTAGTGGTCGTTGTGTGTAAATCACCTTGTCTGCCCAGGTGTTTTATGAAACAGAGGGAACATAATGGTAGAGAGAGAGAGAGACAGAGAGACAGAGAGAGAGAGAGAGAGAGAGAGAGAGACAGAGAGAGAGACAGAGAGAGAGACAGAGAGAGAGACAGAGAGAGAGAGAGGGAGAGACAGAGAGAGACAGAGAGACAGAGAGACAGAGAGTCAGAGAGACAGAGAGAGAGAGAGAGAGAGAGAGAGAGAGAGAGAGAGAGACAGAGAGAGAGAGAGAGAGAGAGAGAGAGAGAGAGAGAGAGAGAGAGGCTGTCATGGAAATGTCTGCCTTGTCACAGTCACCTGAGGGACAAGTGGATAACTTCAGCTTAGGCGGGAACGGAGAGAGCCCCCATCATCAGATTTGACATGTTTTGGGTGTGGTGCCTCACACACACACACACACACACACACACACACACACAGACACACACACACACACACACACAGACACACACACACACAGACACACAGACACACACACACACACACACACACAAACACACACACAGACACAAAGACACACACAAACACACACACACACAGACACACAGGCACACAGACACACACACACACAGACACACAGACACACACACACAAACAC
>NC_137689.1:39248441-39308441 GCF_963989245.1 Nansenia antarctica | reverse complement strand
AGCTTTCCACTGTCCCCTCGGTTTCAGGCACTGCCGGTAATGTCACTGGCTGTAACACTGGCATTGCCACTGGCTCTGGCAACACCACAGCATCTCGTCGTAGCTCCTCCTTCTCAGGTTCTCTGGGGACCTCGGCACCTGTTGGCACAACATCCTGCCTACTCTGTACATCCACCCCCCTGTCCACCACCCGTGGCCCTATTGGGGTAGGGATATGCCCAGACACCACTGGTGTACCCACTCTGATGTTGTTTCTCCAACAGACCCCACATTGACCTAAAGCATGGTCAATCTGTTCCATCAAATATGGACTCCAAAACCCATATTTCTTGGTAATCTTGCGTCTTACCTCCCCCCTAGCCACATGTGCTAATCCATGAGCTTCCTGTATTAACATGCCTAATAAATCTGAGGGTGCTACAACCAACCCCTCATGATTCCTCCATAGACCTGTGTCATCCTGACTTGCCCCCCTTGCTAGCCAAACGCTCTTGTCTAACGTAGTTACTCTACTCTGTAACATCAATAAATCCTCAAGTGTGACCATGCCCTGTAATTGCTTTTCATGTGTGACCAGAAGACCTTTACCTGCCTTGTCTGCTCCTGTAATGGCTTTGGCTGCATCTTCTGCAGCCCTGTTACCTTGTGTGACATGTGATGAGTCAGACCTGTGTGTGGCACACTTCACTATAGCTAATTCCTTTGGCTTCATCATGGCTTGTAACAGCTTCATGATCTGTGCGTGATGCTGTATAGGCGTACCATCAGTTCTCTTAAAACCCCGCCCCCTCCATACAGCTCCATTAAAATGACAAACATTATGTGCATAGGCAGAGTCGGTGTACACTGTCACTCTCCGTCCGGTTCCCAAGTTGCATGCTTCTGTGAGGGCAATCAATTCAGCCAACTGGGCTGAGCAAGGCTGAGGAACTGCCTCAGCCTGTTCTACAATAAACTTTGAATTCTGTGCTTTAACTAAGGAATACCCAGCGCACAACGTTTCTCCTACCCCGTAACAAGACCCATCAACCCAATATTCTATATCAGCTCCCTTTAAAGGCAAAGCTTGTAGGTCTGTTCTATGCTTAATCACTCTGGCTGTCGATGGAATCTGAACACCGGATGGCATCGTCACCTGACAGTCGTCAGGTGTGCATTTTACTGTACAGTTCAATTGGCATAGAGTATCTCTCCCTAGCAGCCCTGTTGGCGTGTGTTCTGACACAAGCGTTGACAGAGTTGCTCTCTGTCCCTTGTACTCTAAGTCTACAAGCTCAGTTGTAGGAATCAGCTGTTTAATTCCCTCAAATCCGATTGTCTTCACATATTCTCTAGACATAGGGAGGTGCGTGGCGCCTTCAGGCTTCTGTGTCACCACCAGCTGGCACCTCCCACTCGGATCTTCCGGGCACCCCTATAGGCCAGCTGCTGGGCCTCCGTAAGGGTTCATCACTCCTGGAGCAGGTGTAGTAGGGGGCCAATATCCTCCTCCTTGGCTCCCCCCTGCGCCCCCCTGGGGCCTGTTGCAGCAGGCACAGGCTAGATGTCCATTCTGGTCGCATTGGCATGGCTCTAGCATCTCCTTCCCTGCTGCTGTCCATCCCCCTGGTGGTGGTCCTTGGCCAGGCTGTGTGTACATCTGGTATGGAACCGCTTGCACCCCTGGTGGCCCTTGTGGGTATGGATACCCCCCTTGTGGCCCCTGTGGGTAGGACTGGTAAGTAGCAGGATACCCCCCTTGTGGCCCCTGTGAGTAGGACTGGTAAGTAGCAGTCTGCACTCCAGGTGGCTGTTGCTGTGGGGCTAAAGCCTGCACTCCCTCTATGTTCCTCTCGCTTTCAGTCAATTGCAAATGAGTCAATATTCTGAGGGATTCTTCGTCTCGTGCCTTCTGTATCTGAATGTTCTTTCGATATAACTCAACTTGATGAGATACGTGGTCTATATAAACAGCTTTGTTCATGTGTCGTAGCCCCACCACTTCTGCTAGCTTATCCTTAACTGGGGTAGGAAGCCCTTCTTGTATTTTTTCCCTGATTATGGATTTTTCTAAGGGGTTATCTTCAGCGTCTTTCCCTGTCACACTTCTCCATTGAGAGTGCATACGGGCAATATAACCCCTGGGATTCTCATCCCCCCCCAGTGGCTTCACAATGATATTGTCTGGGTGAATGTGAGTAGGGTAGGTCTCTCTGATTGCTTTCCACAGCCTGCCTCTGTTTGCTGCGAAGAGCTCTGGATCATAAACTGATGTATTGATATATCTATGAAGTCCTGCCTTCATCAATATTTCCTGCATTGTATCCAATCCTGCAATAAAAGCTAAGAGTCTTTTCAGGTCTCCCATCGCGGCCTGCGTTCCTATCAGTATCACGTCGACCTCTCGCGTCCACGAATGTCCTCCCTCTTGAAGAACTGGGAGTTTCTCGATCACTTCAGACAAATCTGTATGATGCCACGGATGATATTCCATCTTGTTACCCCGAATCAGCACTGGACAGTTCTTTAATGTATTTGATGACATTCGGTGACAATCTCCCTCTTTCTCCGGGCGTCTTCTCCCACCTTTCCTTTCGGCTGTGGCTATCATCTTCCTGCCCTGCGCGTTGTAGCCTCCATCTGCATTGTCGTCATCACTTGAGTCTGCACTGCCATCTTCGCTGTCATCTTCCTCGTCACTCCTGTCGTCCCCTTTTCCCCTTGGCTCCTTCTTCTTCTTCTGGGAATGATCCTCCAGTGCCTTAGCATATGTAGGGGGACTGGAGGCAGAACACTGAGCTATTTTCTGTCCCTCTACCTTAAATAGATCTAAAATAGCTAACTCTAACTTGCGTTTCTCTGATCTAATCTTTCCTCTTTGATGTGCTTTGTGCCCATTGATAAGTATTTCCAATGTTGCAATTAATTGTAAATTAATGCTGCCCTCTTTCGGCCACGGCTGTTCAATGTATGCCCAACGGCTATTCCATTTCGTTGACATTTTGCTAATTTCCCTAACAAGAGGATTCATTTTTTCCACTATAGCCATAGGGGATAACGTAGCCAACATTCCACGATGTTCACTAATATCTTTTAACAGCTTCGTGGAATTCGACCCCATTCTACTTGGCTCAATATGCTGACAATATTCTATATTAGATAAGGTGTATGCTTCTTACAACCCACCTTATTTTGTCTTGTTTGCTAAACAAATGCTAGTCCAATATAACTGTATTAACCATCCCCACAAAAACCCTGCAACTCCAGAATAACAGACTTGCCTCTTGTGTATGTCAGTGCAGTATTAACTTAAATCTAATCTCTGTGTAAGTACTTTATACTTAAATGTGTTTCCTAATTGTTTATGAATGTGTCACTTAATTACTCATTCAATACTAATTACAGTTCTGGTCAACACAATTATTAAATCACAAAGGCTGATCAACACCTAAGTATTCACCGATCCACAAAAACCCTTTTACTGCTCAACTATCAAATATGTACTATTCTGCTATTCCTTAATCAAACACTGTGGAAATGACCTTAACTTCAAATAAAAAGATGTAAAACACGAATATTAATCACAACCTGTAAAGAAATCGACTTGTCATTGGGAAGGAATAAAATGATTAATTATTCATTACAATCTGTAAGGAAATCGATTTGTTATTTGAAAGGAACAAAATGATCAATTATCAATTACAATCTGTAAGGAAATCGACCTGCTACTTGGAAGGAATGCACAATCAACTAGACTTAGTCATTTACACTTCATTGATGAAATCCTGTGGAAGAAAACGTCATCCCTAGACCACTATAAACCAATTGATCAAAGTTTTGTGAAAACTGAAAATGAAATAATCTGAATAATTAATTAAATCAATTTGTAATTACTTAAATTAATTGAAGTAACCCTCCATTTATCATTGTAAAAGACTATATCGTCGACCTCAGGCGGATGCACTGATGGAGAACCAGTGTTCCAGTGTGATTCGTATTCCGTCCACTGGAGAGCAGCAAACAATTAAAAATGTCTTATATTGTTTCATCCACTAGAGGGCAGTACACAATTAAAAACGTCCTATCGTGTCTCTTCCACTAGATGGCAGTAAAGAATTAAAAACGTCCTATCGTGTCTCGACCAGTAGAGGCCGCCACACCGAAGATGTCTTTACAGAATGACTATATCTTATCTAAAACTCTCAATCTATCTTTTTTATTTTTACAATCTATCCCTAAATCAATTGTTAAGTGAAATGAATGAATGATTCGTTAGAATTATTCACTATATCATCATATACATTGATTTAAAACTTATGGAATCAATCAATTGTTCTGGGAAACAGAAAATGAATGCTCTGAATAATTAATTCAACTGATAAGTAATTAATTAAATTAATTAAAGTAATTTACTATAGAACAATCAATTAAAAACATCAATCTATGAGTGATCTCTACAGATCTCTCGTCAACATTCTATGCAAGCAGGCAGGGCCGTTTTATTGGGGTCTGTGACCCTGCTGTGATTCTGCTCAGGGAAAGCAGCCTTGTCTAGACTCACGCACAAATTGCCTCATATGTTTTGAATCTAACCTAAAGTCACAATCTATCTTTACTTTTAACAAACTATGACAAATATCTTTAAACTACGTTAAATCTATGTAATGCAACAATCACACGCAACGTGTCTGTATGTTTGAACAACAGGAGAAGAAGGAAGAGAGGGAGGGGCTAGCCTTTGTCCTTCTCTGTGGGGAAACCCCCGCGTGTTTGTAGCCTGCTTTAAAACAATCTTTTTAACACAACTTGTTTTCATAAACGATTACTTTTCACGACACCGCAATATCAAGATTATTTTTCAATCCAGTTTAACTATCTCATTCAAATATTCTACGTTCACGTTTCCCTCATAAAGATGGCCTCTGTGTGTGTCCTTTAGACTCTCTGACACACTGCAAATGGCGTCTAAATGCAAATGGCGTCTAAACTCCGCTGAAAGTACACTGCACGTTTCCCTCATAAAAATGGCGTCTAAGAATAGACTCTCTGACACACTGCAAATGGCCGCCCACACAACGGCGTCCTCTCACACAGACAAAGAGTAATGGCGTACTCTCTGCTACAATACAAAATAGACTACCCCGTCCATTTACACCTTAACACAATTCTACACACACACTCACGATATTCCGTAATACCGCTATTAGTTACACAACTAATATTTTAACATAAAAAAGCGAATTACCAAATTCAGCCCTATATCACCAATATACCAATCTAATCGTATATTTACAAAAACGGACTTCAAAGTCCGGCTCTCACCAACCCCAGCTTAAAGATTATGAAAAGTGTGTTTCTATTCCAACAAGATTACCGTTACACAGATTCTTTTGACTATAACTTATCTGAGATTTACAGCCTATTTTAAACACACCAATCGACTAGAGAGAGATTTCTGCAGAAAATCTACCTTCTTCCTCGAATTGAAGAGTCCGCACAATACTGTAAATTAAGTTATATTATCTCCTGGCTGGCTCGCCATCATTGTCGTGTATTCTTATTGGTTATGAATCAAACAACAGCTAGTGAGTTTAAGATTTAATCCGAGTTACAAACAGATTTATACATACACGTGTTTAAGCTGGGGCCTGGTGACAAAAAGAGGCCGCTTCCTCCCTTCCTCGCTGGTTTTCCCTAGTTTCCTAGATCCCTCCCTCTTATGCAAATACAGTCACAGGTCATAGCCTATCACCTTATCCAGATGGCCATGAGGGCCGTCCCCTGTGATGTCACCACAGCCCCAAGTCCGAGGGGCTGGTCAGATTACAAGAACCATTGCACAACACTAGAAAATAGGATATATATAGTAGAAAATATACGACAATAGATCATTTTCGAGATGGAATTGAAAATCTTATATTCCTAAAAGAACACCAGTGATATATACTGTATATACACATTATTAAATATATTTTCTATATTTTTGTCAAACGAAATCAAATAAATACAGTAGAGATATCAATCCAAAATATAGGCTTTTATTGCAACCAACTAATTAAACTATGTTTGTGCATACATAATAACAATAATAACAATAACAATAATAATTAAATTAGGCCAATAACAATAATAATAACAACAACATAGGCCAAAGTGCTATCCAAATAAATGTGCAAAAATGCAAAAATCTAAAAGATCTAGCCCATACGGACGCTATGGCTGACAGCCCTCCAGTACGAAGCCAGATCTCTGAGGCCCTGCATATACTGTTCTTTCAGCCTCAGTAGACGGGCCTTCAACTCCCTCCACTTCCGTCTCCTTGTTGGGGGAGCGTGGCCTCTGTCTGCCATCCCCAGCTTATCCTCTGAAAGCGTTTGCTGATCCTTCAGGTGCCGAAGGAATATCTTAAGTGAAGGATGGCGCACTTGGACAGCATCGTTTAGAGTACGATGATAAGCTAGAACAAAAATACAGAATTATAACTTATTAGCCTATTAATGGCCTATTAATGTGCAAACTGGTTCTACATCTGCAAGCTGATCTACTAACGGTGTGCAGTGAGGATTGTTGATCTTTCCAATGTAGAAGATAGCGGGCCTTATTTGAAGTATAGCCTATAACAAGTATATCTCACAACTTCCCCTGTGTGTGAACTTCAATTAGTATTCGTTATTTGGGATCTTAGTAAATCAGGCCCTAAATGTTATTAGTTTGGCATGAACATTTTGACATTGAACATTTTCCCCTCTGTGTCTCCTCCTTTCACAATTTTAAATCCTTTCTTAATCCTTTCTCAATCACGGTGCCCGCCCATGATTGGACTGATGTTACGTCCATCATCATTAGCGCGCCTGTATCGGACCAATTGGCAACTCGTCCACCTGTTTAAAGAGCCCTCCTGTTTAAAGAGCCCTCCTGTCCTCTGCTGTGTTTGATGTTTCGTTAATTTTTGTTTCGGCTCATAGTTAAACCTATACTTGATATACGCACAGGCCCAGAGGTGATAGGATAAGAATGAATTAACCCATAATTAGCAGACAATATTATATTAACAATATAAAATAATCAACTTAATACTTCAGATTTAGTTATTAGATGAAATTATATTTTTTTTGTTCAGATCTGTCATTCATACACTTACATTCAACATGGTTATTGGTCCTTTGCTCCATGTTTCTAAAGGGTGTACTCACTTTTGAGATATACTGTAGGTGCTTAAAGCTAATTGTTTTATATGAATGTTGTACTTCAGTCATCGCTCACAAGAATGGTGTTAGTATGGAGAAGACCACGGTCAAGAGGATTGCAGTCTTGGATTCCATCACCACATTGTCAGCACCCAATCATGTGGCAGACAATACACCTGTACACGGGCTGCCAGGCTATGCCCCTGTATACAGAGCATCTGGTTCAGTCGCATTAGTATCGGCCACTGATCTTCGGCAAAGACGAGGGCTTGGTAGGAACATCTGCTTCAAAATGTGTTTATTTACTTAAGTAACTGTATTATCTGTATTTATCATGTACAGTATTATTTCCTGCATGTCAGTTATACCAAAGATATCTAGAAAGTTGGTACCAAAATATAACTCGTTCCAAAACAGGCTTAAGGCAGCATGGAAACGAGGTGTTGCCAGAGCTACAGGTGTCAAAAACTACAGGGTGCGCCTGTTATGTGCGCCTGTCGGGGCTTCTCTCGGGATTATTCCATTTTGAATTGCACTTGCATTAATTAGTTAGGCCACATTTAGGGTTAGGGTTAAGGTTAGGGTTAGGGTTAGGGTTAGGGTTAGGGTTAGGGTTAAGGTTAGGTTTAAGGTTAGGGTTAGGGTTAGGGTTAGGGTTAGGGTAACCATAGGGTTTCCAATTCAAAATGGAATAATCCCGAGAGAAGCCCCGACAGGCGCACATAACAGGCGCACCCCTGCGCTATCAGAACGAGCTACCCCAATGTCACGTCGGAATTCGACGTTTGGATGCAAATGTCACGTCGGAATTCGACGTTTGGATGCAATCTCACGTCAGAATTCAACGTTTGTCCATAAACGTCGAATTCTGACGTCTGCCGTGTGAGACCAGGCTGATTAGAGTTAGTAGATTTGTGACAGCCCCCCAGTGTGTCTGAATTGGAGTCCTAGTATACTGTACTTCCAAATGGTTTAGCATGGGGTGTCAGGTTCAGTACTAGATTTGGGCCGAGGTCCAATAGTGTCCTACCTACAAAAGGTTTTGTACATATAATCATTTTGTTCATATAATAATGTTGTACACATAATCATTTTGTTCCTATTTATAATAGTTCCTGCAATTTCCTGTAAATGTCTTTATCAATTAGTAATCCACAGTATGATCATGTATTTGTGTATGTTGTTTTTTAACTAATAAAATGCTGAGACAATACTATGACATTCATTGTGTTCTTCATATTTCCAAGTCATCTTAAGACCCCCCCCCCAAAAAAAAAAAACACAATCCACACCAGCACTGACATGCCTCTCTCCTTACCCCCCCCCCCCCCCCCACACACACACACACACACACACACACACACACACACACACACACACACTCACACACACATATAGACACACACACAGACACACACACACACACATACACACACACACACACACACACAAATCATCTCTAGAAATCCCTCTCACAAAGCCTCTTTCCGATTCGCTCGGCTTCTGGAAGCTTCTTCTGTCAGACGTTTGAAGGTTTTGAGGAGAGTGTCATCCTCCCCTGAGGATGCTGAGTTTACCCGCTATAGAAGCCTCACACATCACACATGCTAACATGCTAAGCTAAAAAACATAGACAGTAGGATAGACAGTAGGTTAACATCCAATGACACTACTGTGTTTTTGTGTGTTGAGTACAGTATAGTTGCTGTTGCCTTGGTCCATGTTGGTCATGTGTACTGACAGTACAGTATAGTTGCTTTTGACGTGGTGCATGTTGGCCATCTGTACTGGGTTCGGTTTTTTTTTTGCATTTCTGTGCTGGACAGTCTGTAGTGTACCAGTACTGTACAGTACATCAACTATATATATATGTATATATACAGTACATTTACTAGATAATTCTAGTACATTTACTATATATATATAGATACTTCAGGTACAGTACATCTACTATATATATATATATATATATATATATATATATATAAACCCCTCAAATTGGTATTGTATTTTAGTTTTTTCGGTATACAATTGGTATTGTATTTTATATCGTTGGTAAGCCTGATTGGTCACCTTTATAATGAGGTACAACTTGTAAGGATCATACATTCATGGAATGAGTAACACAGCTAAACGTGTGGGTAGCGGCCCATTTTTGGGGGGGACAAAATCCGTTTATATACAGTACATTTACTAGATCATTCAGGGAATCCGTTTGGATTCTAACAGAAAGCTATCTCATTCCCCAGATGCCCCAATTCATCTACAGCACCTTTTTTTTACAGAATTTGTTGAAAACAAAACCGTTTGGAAAGAGGATGTAGCCAGCGGTCAAGTCTGGTGTGAATGAGTTTGGATGGTTGGTAGAGGAGGTTTGGTGTACTTATTGAATGAGTTTGGATGGTTGGTAGAGGAGGTTTGGTGTACTTATTGAATGAGTTTGGATGGTTGGTAGAGGAGGGATGGTGTACTTATTGAATGAGTTTGGATGGTTGGTAGAGGAGGTTTGGGAGTGGGGCAGTGACAGGTATGACATAGGAGACCCCATCCAAAATGCTCGTCTCTCTCCTGACCACCATATTCATGATGCCTTCTCTGGGGCCAGTTGCATAAACATAGATTAAGACTGGTCTAAGCCTTACACTAGTCTTATATTCTCATAAAGATAGATTAAGACTGGTCTAAGCCTTACACTAGTCTTATATTCTCATAAATATATATTAAGACTGGTCTAAGCCTTACACTAGTCTTATATTCTCATAAAGATACATTAAGACTGGTCTAAGCCTTACACTAGTCTTACATTCTCGTAATCATAGATTAAGACTGGTCTAAATTCTACTCACTAAAATCCCGAAAACATAGACCTTGGGTAATTTTAGAGCGTATTCAAACATATACAGTACATACACACACACACACACACACACACACGGACACTCACACACACACACACACACACACACACAAACACACACGCACACACAAACACACACACAGACACAGAAACACACATGGACACACAAACACACACACACACACACACACACACACACACACACTCACACACACATACACACATACACACACCACACACCCCTCCTTCCCTCCCTGACACCCTGTTGAGCCCAGGGACAAACAAACAGGAAAGGCCATACTAATGCAGGCGAGGAAAGGAGGAACGAGGGATGGGCGACGGAGGGATGGCAGGATGGAGGTTGGATGGACAGAGGGAGAGATTGCGGGATGGGGGTATAGATGAGGTGTCTTCTGACTGACTGATCTGTGTATGGGTCTTTTCGGAGGAGAGATAATGCCATGCCAGGTCCAGATATCCAGGCCATTGATTAGCTCCTGTGACCCACTTTCATGGCCTCATTGGTCAATAACTGCTTGTCTCCAGTACTCAAGTTGTAAAAGAAAAATCAGGGGGGATGGTGGATTTTATCATATGAGGACAATTTTAGCATCCCCACAGCATCAGTGTCTTCAGTGTCAGTGACTTCAGTGTCAGTGACTTGGTAAAAATGTCATTGCATGTGTGCGTGCCCCCTCGCCCACAGTATTTTACTCAACATGCCCAAAACTAAATGTTGAAATAGCAGTAATACCATGTTCATTGATAAAATGACATAAGGGATGGAAAGGGGGGATGGCAGTTTTAGAAGGGGGATGATTTTGACCGTTTTTATTTCATCCCCCCTCAACTTGAGTGCTGCTTGTCTCCCCAGGTGTAGTGGAGGTTGGGTTCTTTGGGTGTGTATATGCATATATTTTATATACACTCTGCAATTGGCTACTTTGGCTACAATGTTGCCAAAATCGATGTTTGAAAGCTAATCTACAAATATTAATCTGCGTATATCTGTTTACAACCGTCTGGCGTGTTGTGTATTATTATCATTGCTGCTGCGAATCTGTACACCTTGAGCTGGACTTGAGTGGGTAGAATACGCTACAGCCACCCCACTCCCCGCTCCCCGAGCACAGTCTCCAGAGCTACAGCCACCCCCAGAGCTCGGTGTTCTCTTCACATGCTAAATTAGGTACTGGTGAGGTGTTGTATCAATTTCAATGGTAGTGAATAGACAGATTCTGATCTCTGGCTACACAAGCGTTTTCTCATCGTCGCGCAAAAGAATGCACCTACTAGTAGACCCAGAAAATTATTCAAATATAATTGAGACAGTACCGTAAAATAATAGAAATTCATCCATTTTCATTCATTCGTTAGTAATGAAAACGCAGTCCTGATCAATCTCCTCTCCACTTACATTATGTCTGCATCCAAGATATGGCATGTATACGTTATTAATCTGTGTAAATTTAGGTTGTATAAAAAGAGTTGATGCATAATAACCTTTTGATAATTGTTGAAGTGCCTCTTGCTAAGATGTTTCTAAGACGATCAATAATCTCAAAGCACTGGTTCATCAAGTGGAGGCTATTTACAGCACAAGAATGGTTGGGTCATCTGTTTCATTAATTTTCATTCATTGGTTAGTAATGAAAACTCCCGCAGTCCCGATCAATCTCCTCTCCACTTACATTACGTCTTCATCCAAGATATGACATGCATACGTTATTCATCTGTGTAATTTAACCTTTGCTATTCTGTTGTTCAAAGAATACAACTGGAACATGTATCACATGTTTGTTGTTGTGTGAAAGATGTATCTGGAGCGCAATGCGCATACATCAATCAATCCAACCTTATTCATACAGCATAAGTCATGGGCTGAATATTTGGTCACCGTCCTATTCAACTGAGGTATGTTTCAATATGTATGAGAAATGAACAGTGCGCCGTTCACTGGTTTAGTCATTTTAAACGTGTTATACTGGCTGTGATATAAAGTGGATGTTACGTGCCTCATGCCTAGACCTTTATGCAGACACTTGTTACTTGCCGCTTTCAGAATTGTATTTATATTGCTAAAGTCATGCATTGAATGTAACATCTTGAGCTGGACTTAAGCGGGCAGAATACATTACTGCCACCCCACTCCCCGGGCAGAGCTCGCCGTTCTATTCATATGCTAAATGATGTACTAGCGCAGTGTTGGAATAGCTATCACCTATCAATGTCAATGTGATGTGGGGTGGCTATTCTACCTGCCTATTCAATAACCTGCTTGGGTTACCAAATACTACATTCCATTAGATTCAACTTTGTCAGTGAATTGTTGGCACGATTGTGAAATATTAAAAGCAAAACATTCTGAATGATTTGTCATTGTAATACTACCCTTTCTCTCTTTTCTTTCATTTCTTTCTTTTCTCTGTTCTTTCATGCTTTCTCGCTACTTTTTCCTCCCGCCTGTTCGGACACTCGCAGTAGCCTAAAGCCCAATTTATACTTCTGCGTAAAATCTCACGCGCACCTCTCCAAAAATGTAACTACGCGGCAGTGCCTACGCAGACCGTAAGCACTGTGATTGGTCCGCTTGGTAGCACATGATTCCGACTCTCTCGTAGGCCAAAATGCGGAAGCCATGACAGAAATGTCATTTACTTTTTCTGTAATTACTTATTAATAAAGATTTGAAAAATGTTAACCATCTTATTATCTTAGTTTAATGTCATTTCAATGCGTTATAGACATTTTTTCTTTACAACAAGCATAACAAAAAAATCACTATTATGCCGCTATGAGTACACCGACAAACGCGACGCAGACCGACCAACGCAGAACTAGAGAGCCCTTGCGTAGGCTACGGTGTAGCTGCGCGTAAATTCGATGCAGAAGTATAAATTGGGCTTTAAACCCACCATTGTGGGTGCAATGTATTGAGCAAGACAATAATTACATTATTTACAGTGCTGTCAATTTTCATATATATATATATATATATATATATAGATATAGATATACATATATATCATTTCATTTGTTCCATGTTGCATGAAAATTCATGTTCACCCGACTCACACTTATTCATGTCAGACTGCACTAATAATTAGCTTCTCTGCTTCTCTGCTTCTCTGCTTCGCTGCGCATAGGAACATATGCATTTTTACAAGTAGTGATGTTGTCATTTTTCTCTTCTTGTGAAGACTAATGTATAAGCAGCGCCATCCAGTGATCATTGTGCGTCAGTACACAGCTTCTCACTGTGAACAGTTAAAAGTAGGTGAAACAGCGTTGCACTTCCAGTGTTAAATTCTCTATTTTCGTCCGAGACTTTTCTTTTTTGGGATTTGGAATCCATAGCTAGAGAATCAACATTATTAGCTATTATTAAGATTATTAGCTATTAATAAGCTATTAGCCATCGCTGGCTATTAGCCACCATTATTGACATTCTACAAAAATAATAAGAAAAGGTGCCGGGCGGTTAACGCAGGTACGCCTTGACGCATATTTTACTTATATTACAACTTTTTTTTTTAAATCGGTGTATATGCTACACATTTTTGCAATTGGAGAATGTAATAATCTGACCCCTGCCCTAGACCATCAAGGTGTCCTCATGTCCCTATACCTTCTCACGTTGATGTCATGTCATGTACGGAAACATTTGAATTCCCGTTTCCAAGTCAGAAAGCCCATATACTGTAATGTGCTTTTACCAAGGGGGGGGAAGCGCACCATCCTAAACCTTCCAGGCCTGGGAGCAACAGCAGGTCAGCTGTCTGCGGACGTGATAATGACGAGGAGGGGGAGCGGAGGTGGAAGGGGGGGGAGCGGAGGTGGAAGGAGGGGGAGCAGAGGTGGAAGGAGGGGGAGCGGAGGTGGAAGGGAAAGGGCCGCGACTCTGGCAGCTTTTAATAATTGATGGCGGCCGAGGCTCTGGATCGGCCAGTAATTGTATTACAGGTCACTTCTCAATAGCAATTTGTGAAAGTTGTGGTGATGTGTGCCGGGTGCCGATCAATAGGCGCTCGTCCAGAGATGCAGTCTCTCTCTCTCTCTCTCTCTCTCTCTCTCTCTCTCTCTCTCTCTCTCTCTCTCTCTCTCTCTCTCTCTCTCTCTCTCTCTCTCTCTCTCTCCATCTACAGAGTCTACAGAAAGGCAGACTGGGGGGAAACGTTTCATTTGTTTTCCTTTTTTCCATCCTTTTGTTTTCTTGTTTCTTTTACAAATTCCCTGAGCATCGAAAGTGCTTTTTAATATGACCTACTGTATATCGTGCTTTTTAATATGACCTACTGTATATCATGCTTTTTAATATTACCTACTGTATATCATGCTTTTTAATATGACCTACTGTATACCATGCTTTTTAATATGACCTACTGTATACTGTGCTTTTTAATATGACCTACTGTATACCGTGGCGCATCCGCAAGACAAATTGGCCTCATGCATGAAGGCGTTATGTATTATCTGCCCTGTGTTTTGGATTTTAAATCCGCTGAGAGAGTTGGAATGGTCACTGTTGTTAGTGAACCAGATGAGAGAGATGGAATGGTCACTGTTATTAGTGAACCAGATGAGAGAGTTGGAATGGTCACTATTGTTAGTGAAGTCGATGAGAGGATCGACAGTATTTTTGTTGAGAGTTTGCTGCTTACATGTCTGGTCTCTGGTTTTGTTTGATTTACTATGCAGGGTATATTACCAACTAAAAACATTCAAGTCAAACATGTATTTCTTTATGTCTTTGTGTAAATGTATAGCTAACTAAACCCATGACACATTGTCTTACTGTAGTGAGAGAGTGATTGCAATATTCAAATTCAAAACTGTCAATTCTATTCGCTTAATATCTTGAATTTACAGCAGTAGTTTTCCTTAGTCGACATCCCACTATGGGATATGCACCCATGGGGACCGTAGTCACTGAAACCCTATTCAATCAGCACTCTGAGGTTACTGACCCCCCCCCCCCACCCCAGCCCAGCCTATAGAGGTTACTGACCCCCCCCCCCCCCCACCCCAGCCCAGCCTATAGAGGTTACTGACCCCCCACCCCCCCCCCCCCACCCCAGCCCAGCCTATAGAGGTTACTGACCCCCCCCCCCCAGCCTATAGAGGTAACTGACCCCCCCCCCCCCCCAGCTTATAGAGGTTACTGACCCCCCCCCCCCAGCCTATAGAGGTTACTGACCCCCCCCCCCCAGCCTATAGAGGTTACTGACCCCCCCCCCCCCCCAGCCTATAGAGGTTACTGACCCCCCCCCCCCCCCAGCCTATAGAGGTTACTGACCCCCCCCCCCCCCAGCCTATAGAGGTTACTGACCCCCCCCCCCCCCAGCCTATAGAGGTTACTGACCCCCCCCCCCCCAGCTTATAGAGGTTACTGACCCCCCCCCCCCAGCCTATAGAGGTTACTGCCCCCCCCCCCCCCCCCCCAGCCTATAGAGGTTACTGACCCCCCCCCCCCCCCAGCCTATAGAGGTTACTGACCCCCCCCCCCACCCCAGCCTATAGAGGTTACTGACCCCCCCCCCCCCAGCCTATAGAGGTTACTGACCCCCCCCCCCCAGCCCAGCCTATAGAGGTTACTGACCCCCCCCCCCCCAGCCTATAGAGGTTACTGACCCCCCCCCCCCCCACCCCAGCCCAGCCTATAGAGGTTACTGACCCCCCCCCCCCAGCCTATAGAGGTTACTGACCCCCCCCCCCAGCCTATAGAGGTTACTGACCCCCCCCCCCCCCACCCCAGCCCAGCCTATAGAGGTTACTGACCCCCCCCCCGACCCCAGCCCAGCCTATAGAGGTTACTGACCCCCCCCCCCGCCCCAGCCCAGCCTATAGAGGTTACTGACCCCCCCCCCGCCCCAGCCCAGCCTATAGAGGTTACAGACCCCCCCCCCCCCTCGTCAGTAAAAAGTATGTTTGTTTACAAGCCATGTATCACTAACCCAGTAGCCTAGGGCAGTCAGATGAGACAGTGAATCCAATTCACAAATTCTCAATATTTAGTGATCCTAAAATTGTTGTTTGTTATATCAAGTGGGCTCTTCAACACTTTCGTAATATACCAAAAAGGGAATATATATTATATAAAAGGGAAAACCCTTTTTTATTTAAGAAGCTTTTTGCTCCTTTGCGCAACTTGAGAATTGCCGACATGCGGCCCTTTTCACCAGACCGTCATATTGTTCTACACAAAGAGTGTTGTTTTCCCCCTTGTGTTTTTTGCATGAGTGAACACTGGATTACAGCATTGAAAAACTTAACTAACTAGCCTATGGTAACTTAACTAACTAGCCTAGGTAACTTAACTAACTAGCCTATGGTAACTTAACTAACTTAGCCTGCTCCCCCCACCTCACTGTTATTAGCTGGAGTTTGTATGTCAGATAGTTTGTATGTCAGATAGTATCTCCACATGTTGCTACCAGCTCATACTGTATGTATGCATTCAAGCTACAGTTTTTCCCAATTGCTAACACAAAAGCCAATTCTCTAAACCAAATGACCAGTTCTCTAAACACATTTCATAAAACTAGTCCCCATTTGCCAAAACCATAAACACATTTCACATGAAGACACAATTCACAAAACACAATCCTCCTTTTCTCATAAATCTAAACACATTTTGTCTTGCTAAAACACAAGTTGCAAAAAACTCTGCTCAAATTCTCAAATTAAAGCTCATGTGATGCAAAATGCTTGCCACAGTCAGCAAAATTTGAACACAATGAACACACCTGGCTTCATTCATTAAACATAACGACTCAAAATTTAAGACACTTGTTGCAAATTATTGTGGTGTGTGTGTGTGTGTGTGTGGTATAGTTCCATAAATAAATAAAAAAACATCACACCCTGAACATTGTTTTCAGTGAGTATTGTTGTGTGTAATGGATCCTCTGTAGTGTTTGCATTGATTTTTTTATTTTTTTTTTTTTTTTTTACCTTTATTTTACCAGGAAGTCACATTGAGGTTAAAACCTCTTTTACAAGAGAGACCTGGCCAAGACAGGGTCAAAATAGTAGCTTAAAAAACAGTTCAAATAACAAGACAGGACATAAGACAGTGGCAACAATACAATAGACAAACAATGGTAGGGGTATTTACAAGGTGATTAAAACATTGAGAAGTCTAACCAAAGCAGGTACATCGAGCGGTGACCACATCCTTTAATCTACGCTTGAAGATACTTATGGAAATAAGGGCCTCTAATTTAAAAGTAGTCTGTAGGTCATTCCAAGACCAAGGGCCATAATAAGACAAGCTTGCCCTTCCAACATTGTTCATGATAAGTGGCACCTTGTATTGTAGCCATCTACGAGACCTGAGACCCGAGCCACTCGGTATAGGGATGAACTTCAGGCGCAGATAATTCGGTAAGAAGCCAGAGATGATTTTAAACACAAGAGTGTACCAGTGTTGGAGCCTTCTGACAGAAAGAGATGGCCATCCAACCAGACTATACAGTGTACAGTGATGGGTCCTGAAGGCACTATTGGTGATGTATCTTGTTGTATCTTGAGTTGTGATACAGTACAGTATTTTACATGTTACGGTACATGTGGGAATACGGTACATTTTTTCAAACCTTTATTTACGTAAAACTCGATGGGACAACAGTGCAACAACTTCGCGGCTGAACTTTAGTAAAATTTCGGACATCATATGCCATTTAAAGGGGGGAAATAGATATCTAAAAATGCATGACTATCATGCAAAATCAGCCTTACTGTAATGTAAAATATGTAACGTTAGATATAACGATAGACAGGGAGCGCAGATTTATTTTTATGCATGACTATCATACATTGCATTGCACTGTTAATTAATAAATTGCGCTGTAGAACTGTTGTATAAAAGCAATATCACACTCGAGGTCGTGTGTTATACTGAATATCAGCACGGCTGTGATTGTCTTCGGTACTCGGCCTGCGGCCTCGTACCTACGACCGAATCACAGCCGTGCTGATATTCAGTATAACACACTCCCTCTCGTGTGATATTGCTTAAATGTCTTTTAGTTATATAGTAAAATTAGCCAAGCATTACATTAAAACATTCATGAAGAACATATACATACTGTAAAATGATATTTTCCATTATACAACAGTAAGTTCCGACCAAGTAATTTGATTGGACAAGAGGCATTCCATGAGTTACGATATATAGACCAAACTAAGACCAAGGAGCTAGTTATAGACTTCCGTAGGTCTAAGCCACCTCGGTTGCCCATTAACATCCGGGGCGAGGATATCGAGGTGGTGAAGACCTACAAGTACCTGGGGGTGCATCTGGACGACAAACTGGACTGGTCCACCAACACAGAGGCACTTTATAAGAAGGGCCAGAGCAGGCTGTACTTCTTAAGAAGACTTAGGTCTTTTGAAGTGTGTGGAGAGATGCTGGCCATGTTTTACCAGTCTGTCATGGCCAGCATTCTCTTCTACGCTGCAGTCTGCTGGGGGGGAAACATCACCAAGAGGGATACCGGACGGCTGGACAAGCTCGTAAAAAAGGCGGGTTCAGTGGTGGGAAGGAGCCTGGACTCTCTGGGGACGGTGGTGGAGAGAAGGACTAGGAGTAAGCTGCTGTCCATCAGGGACAACCCCAACCACCCCCTCCATCATGTCCTCGCTGGGCAAACCAGCAGCCGCCGCAGAGGGCGGTTCATTACGATCCGCTCCCGGACGGAGCGATATAAAAAATCATTTATCCCGGCTGCACTAAGACTGTTCAATGGAAACTAAAGTAGCAGTCGGGGTCAAGGCTCCTGAATCTGTATTTATTATTTATTTTAATCACCATCATCACTTTTTTAGTATTTTAATATAAATAACTATAGCCATCCTTTTAATCCACTTTTATATCAGATCTCACTGTTTTTTATATACTGTACATGGCTGGCCCAGTGTTGTTGTCTGTCCTTTATGTTGTGTTGTGTTGTTATGTGTGGTTTTTAGTGGAGTGGCGTGGCAAAATGAATTTCCCCACGGGGATAAATAAAGTATTTATCTATCTATCTATCTATCTATATAGTATAACAGCACTGGGACTTTTAACTATATGTATCACTCCGCCGCACAGGTGTTCTATTAAATGACCGTTAATTAGACTACATTACGATACAAAGTAGCTAGCCACGATACAAAGTATGCTAGTTTGTGTTCTGGCCTGGGTTGCACCAATTTGGCGTAAGTCATTACTAAATGTAGGCATTTAGTGGTTACTAAACCCCTAGTAGTTACTAGCTAGTTTCAAACTAGTTGTTTACTAATTTCGGTTGCACCACACCAATCGTTTGTCAATCTTAGCTAGTAAATACTTAGTAATGCGCAAGTTGTTACTAAAAAGACATTGTCACATAAAATGTAGAAGAAGAACATTATAGCCAATCAGCAAGCAAAGCAAAACCCTCCGTTTTTAAATCCTAAATTTTGGCCGCCATTGGCTAAAAGCTGTAATTTGGCTCTACAAGTGTTAATATGTCATTTTATGAAGTTTTAATATGTTTTCAGGTGAGAAAGTAAGCATATATATTCACAAAATGTGTCCAGTTTATCAACATAAACCGTTTATGTATCTGATCTGACGTTTTTTTCCCCACTTCTGTGGGAAACTTCGCTTCCCGTTGCGGAACTATTTTTTCTTGACGGAGCCAAAATAAATGATTAAATAAACAAACAAATCATAATCTGTTGTCACTTGTTAACTAATTAACAATTACCTGTTAACTAATAAATCTGCGCTGTAGAACTGTTGTATAAAAGCAATATCACACTCGAGGTCGTGTGTTATACTGAATATCAGCACGGCTGTGATTGTCTTCGGTACTCGGCCTGCGGCCTCGTACCTATGATCGAATCACAGCCGTGCTGATATTCAGTATAACACACTCCCTCTCGTGTGATATTGCTTAAACAACATACATACTGTATTTTCTGTAGATTTACATACGGTTCATATGAAACACACACATCTATGAATGCCCAATACTCTACAGTGATATATTCTGAGAATACTGTAAGGTTTCTAAAAATGTGCTTTGGCAGTTGTGAAAAAAAAGAACATTCTCACACACTGAACATTGTGTTTTCAGTTGTTTTGTATTAGTCTGTAATGATGCTTATAGTGTTTACATTTTTGAAGGCTTTGAGCAGCTGTTTTGGTGTGAAAGTTTGAGTTTTGAAGAGAGAAGGTGTGGTTTTGCTTATGTTGCTTTAGAAAAGTGTGTTGTGTTTAGAGTTTTGGGGAAATGGAGGAAAGTTTTGTGAAATGTGTTTTAGCAATTGAGAAAAACTGTAGTAAAATTAGCCAAGCATTACAGTAAAACATTCATGAAGAACATATACATACTGTAAAAGGATATTTTCCAACAACATACATACTGTATTTTCTGTAGATTTACATGAAATGTGTTTTAGCAATTTAGAAAAACTGTAGCTAGCATACAAATAACATTCAAATAACTACAACATTTGTAGGGGATTTTACACTTAGCCTACCTGTGGAAACTTTCAGTCTTCGCTACTCCTCCTTGCATGGTTTGATTGGTCGGCCACCAATGATGAGATTGGTGGTTGTTGACAGGGCTATCTCCAATACCAGTTTGTTTCTCTTTATTCTCTACGGGTCGATAGAAATCGCCTCCCTGTAATCCGATCAGTGACAGAGAAACAGATTGAAGAAGGCATATGCTCTTGTAATATGATGGGACAGATGAATCAAATGTGCAAATTAAGCACTCGTGTTTAGTATTTGGTCGACAATCCTTTGCATGCAGCTGCCTGAAGTCTGCGACCCATCGATCCTACCAGACGGTGGGTATCTTCTCTGGTGATGCTCTGCCAGGCCTGTACTGTAACCATGGTGATGCTCTGCCAGGCCTGTACCGCAGCCGTCTTCACTTGTTGCTTGTTTTCAGAATATGTTGCCATACGTCTCCTCTTCAGGAAATGAAATGCATGTTCAATGGGATTGAGATCTGATGAAGATTGACCAGAACTCTCCAGGCATATTTTATCTGCTTTTTAGTGAACCATGACCTGGCCATCCTGGCTATAGTGGGCCTTTTTTGCCACGGGAAATACAAACACTCTGCTTCTCATTCCTGCTCTATTCCACCCCCCCCCCCCCTAGGGGTGAACATATACAGTGGTTTATTTTGCAAACCTCCCTGGAGAACAGAGACAGTAAATGCTCCATTTTGCTTCACACCAGACTTCTTTCTTCAGCTTTAGCATTTTCCATTTCTGCACCCCCGCCCCCTCCCCCCACTCCTCTTTCTCTCTCTCTCTCTCTCTCTCTCTCTCACCCCCTCCCTCTCTCTGTCTCTTTGTCACACTAACTATCGCTGTGTCATCCTTGTTCCCTTTCTCTCTCTCTCTCTCTCTCTCTCTCTCTCTCTCTCTCTCTCTCTCTCTCTCTCTCTCTCAGAGAGCTATGTTGGCAGGGAGGAGAGGAGAGTGGAGGAGACAGTGGATTCATGCTCTAAATACAGCCAGGACGTGTGTGGGATGGAGTCATCCAGGGAAGCAGGGAAGGGAGGGGGAGGCAGAGATTGCTCAATCGGGCTTGAGTGTGTGTGTGTGTGTGTGCACACGTGTGCGTGTCTGTGTGCCTCGGCGTGTCTGAGGGGGATCTTTAGAGAGATCCAAACATTTCCCTCCTCCCACATTTCTCTCCAGTTCTTTCCATTCTCTCTCTCTCTTTCCTCCTCTCCCTCTCTCTCTTCAGCACCGCTCTGTCCCCGTTCCCTCTCTGTTGGGCTCTCTGCCTTTTAGCTCTTTCGTCTGAGCGACGCGGCTCAACCCCTCGCCTGCGTCTCACGTTGGTCTGACACTGTTGAGACGTCACCAGAGGGGTAAACGATGACGGCCCATCCGTCACTGTTTATGGACTCTGTGGCTGCCGCTGTGGAGAGTGTTTCCACTCTGCTGTAACTCGCACACGTTCTGTCTCACCCCATACTCTGGCAGGGAGTGTGTGTGTGTGTGTGGTGTGTGTGCACGTGAACGCGCGCACGTGTCTTTGTGTGCGCTGTGTGCCGTGTGCTGTCTGTGTGTGTGCGTGTGTGCAAGTGCGTGCGTGCGTGCGAGTGCGTGCGTGCGAGTGCATGCGTGCGTGCGAGTGCGTGCGTGCGTGCGAGTGCGTGCGAGTGCATGTGTGCATGCCTGTGAGTGTGTGCTTGCGTGTGTGTGCATTCAGACCGCCAGACTGTGTTCAATGAGCCTTCACTATGTGACTGCTGCAAGCGACGACTCTGTCCAGCAGGCCTGTGTTGATGTGTGCCTGTGTGTTTGTTCATGCGTTATTACATGTCTGCTCTGTGTGCCTAGTATTATTTTCACAGACCTTCTTCTCGTTGGAAGGTACAGTGCAGCTGTGGGGGGTTTCTCAAAGTGTTTTCGTGTCATTTGCTCATATTTGTTTCAGGAGACTTCTTCGCTTCGCCATCTAAAATCTTTATATCTCTCCCTCTCTATTTTTCTCTTTCCCCCCCTCCCCCACCTCTCTCTTACTCTCTCTCTCTCTCTCTCTCTCTCTCTCTCTCTCTCTTTTCCGATGCCCCCCCTCCCCCCTCTCATTGGAAGGTTCACACTTCTCTGCATCACCTTTCCACATGGAGGAACAATCGCTCTGACAAGAGTTCTCTATCCTCCACTCGCGCCTCTCCTGTCTTCCCCGCCATACTCTCAAATTCCAAGGGGAATAACGCTGTCGGAAGCCAAATGCACCACACACCTGTCAGCCAGTGTTTGCATTTTACTTCCTCCGAATCCCTCTCTCTGTGTGTTTTTTTACTTTGTCGACATCTTTTGACAAAGTGATATGACATGTACTGGGCCAGCGTATCAACAGAATCTGAGTTTGAGTACCCTAGCCAAGACAGTTAAGTCTGGTAAGAAAAGAGGAGCAGCCAGTAGTTATGTTGGTGTTTTAAGCAAACACTGTACTGGATTGTGAGAGGTGCTGTAAGCTTTTTTTGCTAACATCAAATTTTTTTGGGGGGGGAGGTACTTCCTTAGAGCAACTTTTGTTTCTGATAAATCCTTTCCCATAATCAACTGAACAGTTTGCCTGAGTAAGTAAAGGTGTTCAGTCTAAAAGCCCCGAGGGAAACAGGTAGTTACATAGCTAAGGATGTTAGCTTGTGTCACTCCATAACTAATCTGTCAAATCTCTCTCAATCGCATAAGCCTTGATTTAGAAAGATACAGTACAGTACATCTTACCCAATGCTGGGGCGGCTGTGGCGCAGGAGGTAGAGGCGCCGTCTAATGATCGCAAGGTTGGCAGATCAGCGGTTCGAGCATGTCGAAGTGTCCTTGGGCAAGACACTGAACCCCAAATTGCTCCCAGTGAGCAGACCGGCGCCTTGCATGGTAGCTTGCCGCTTTTGGTGTGTGAATGGGTGAATGAAAGGCCGTTGTAAAGCGCTTTGGATAAAGGCGCTATATAAGTGCAGTCCAATGCAAAAGAAATCCTTGATTACTTCTGGAATTTAGGTCTCCTCACAGGTAGAGGCTTCCAGCTTTCTATACAAGCAGGAATGTGTATAGAAAGATGCTACGTTCATATACGCATGGATAGTTTGATTAATATCCTATCCATAGACTTAAGCGAATGCTGCTGCATGATACTGGGGACGGAGACTATGCAGACTCATCTTTGCGGTAAGCAGACGGTAGATTAAGCTGTGTAGCACTGAGCAGGATGGACTGATTAGGTCTGTTGGCCTGTCACTCTCCCTGTCGAAGGATCAGATAGACATAGTGTCGTCTTGAGAGGCGGAAAATCACTTTGAACTCGTACCCCTGCACCCCCTGAACCTCCATTGTACCCCTGCACCCCCTGAACCTCCATCGTACCCCTGCACCCCCTGAACCTCCATCGTACCCCTGCACCCCCTGAACCTCCATCGCCTCTTTGAATACCCTCCCTTCGCTCTGACTTTGCATAGTCAGTATGAGTGATGATCTGAAAGGAATGTGTAGAATAAGGCAATATGCTATGATGAAAGCAATATGGGCAGAGAGAGACCCCCCCCCCCCACCCTAGCGCGACCAACGCTTCATCTCACTGGGGGCGTTTCATCCATTCAGTTATTTTTAGATTCAGCGGATTCATTGGAAAGACAACGGGATAGGGAAGACAACGGGATAGGGAGGGAAATTAAGAAGAAGGGAAGGAGAGGGAAGGAAAGAAGAAGTGTGTGTGTGTGGGTGGAGGAAGGCAGCTTTAGGAGTATTTGGGCAGGACTATGGTAAAAGGTACTCCTCTCATCAGAAACAATTCCGAGACACTTTACCTGAAAAACTTTTGGCAAGACGTGGAAACCTGCTGCAGCATCCGTTCTGAATGTCACACCCTGTGAGAGGGAAAGTGGCTACGCTGCAAAGGAGACAGGAGGGGGGAAGAACAGGGGGGGGGGAAGAGGAAAAAAATCACTTTGATGGATTACGCTTCTCGTGGGACAACCTTGTTAGGTTTTTTTGGACAGGAACCCAACTCTGCCTGATCCTTTGTTATAGCGATCATATTCTGCCTTTTTTTCTTCTTTTTTTTTTTTCTCTGTGTTCTTCTCATCTCCAGACAAGCCGGCGCTGAGACCTAATGATTGTGCTCAGAGAGACTAATTACTACAAGTGATTAAAGGAGGGGAGACGTGGTCCTATACCACACATGGTGTCTTTGGGGGGCTTTCTAATTGCCTGTGCCAAATAAATGATGACCAAAGATGCATGAACCCGCAGTTCTTAATGGAGTCGTAGCGCGCTGTGGCAAAGAGCGATGACTCAGTGGCGACTGGCGTTTCAGAAACGCACAGATGGTGCCGCCTGTTTCGCGGCGAGACGCCTGTTGTTGAGGGGTGCATTAAGGCCACCTGCGAAATTAAACAGACAAATGAATTCCCCACTGGCTGTGAAATTGAACTTCTCGCATTCTTTGAAAGATGGCTAAGCTGTACTAGCAGCTTCAGCCCTGGAAGCTCATTCTGAGCTGAAGACGATGAGACCTAGATTGTGTTTTGAAGTTTCGGAAGTTGAAGTTTATTGCAGTTTGGAAGCCCTCCTCGTTTCTTTGGCAGATTTACTCCTATTTAACGACAAGGTATTATGTGTCCTAACAAAGTTTTGTTTGGCAAGAGTCTAGTTCAAGCATTAATGCACTTGGAAGATAACACATTTTAGTACCTATGGGACTATGGAAGTGTGCTGTCCTTTTCTTAAGTGCACTTAAATGTGCAATTATTTGATCCATTTTAAACATTCATAAACATAAAAAATGCTAAATATTGATATCTGATATTGGGTGCCAAAATGAGCCAGAGTCTAATTTCCATCTAATAGGAGAAGTGAGTACTGTCAAATATTATCACCAAGGTAACAGTTTGCAGCAAATCAGCGTTCACTCACCAGTCTTTTGTTCAATTTTGTAACACTGCTAGACTAACTGGTGTTCAGGTACTCCAATCTGTGGGCTGTGAGAAGTTTTGGACTAAGCATGTCAATGGAGAGCTACTGTGTTCCCTACAAGAGAAGACTGGCATTTGTTCCTCTAATAATAACTTTAATAATAATAATAATAATAATAACTTTTATTTGTATAGCGCTTTTCCTGCAAAAATTGCAGCTCAAAGTGCTCCAATAATTATATAATCATAATTGAATTATTTAGTAATTTAAAGGCAATATTAAAAGGATGGGTTTTTAGTCTTGACTTGAACATATTTGCTGAGGTTGCATCCGTAATGTAAACTGGCAGTGAGACACAATCTGGAGCATAAAATGAGAATGCAGCCTCACCAAATCTCTTCTTTTGTAGATGTGGTACACAGAGAAAACCAGCGTCAGAAGACCTGAGAGCTCTATTGGGCTGATATGCTAGCAAAAAGTATTTCAGATATTCTGCTGCTGTGCCAAGCGAGAGCTTTATAAACAAGCAGAAGGATCCTGAAATCTATTCTGAACTTAACAGGAAGCCAGTGTAGAGTCTCTAAAATAGGAATTATAGGAGCTTGTCTGCTTGTTATGGTTAAAACTCTCGCTTGGATCAACGTAAACATGTGAATCCAGCTTCTCTCACACTATTAAAACAAACACCCGAAACCATGACAAACATGAACACCTCCGTTGCCTGTGAATCGCCCTTTCTGCTCTTTCCCAATCAAAGAAGTGCAGTTTCTCTAATTAGAAGGGGGGGAAATAAAAACTGTGTTCATATTCAGGAAGTGAGGCCCGCCTTCCACCCGGGCGGCCATTTTGTATAACTGCAGATTAGTAAAAAGTTAAAGCAGTGACCTCAGCAGGGCTTGGTCTGCGTGCATCTTAACACGCTGTTAATTTCACCCTTGGGAAAGAAGGTACTTAACCTTCCTTATGAGCTATGCTGAGAAACAGATAAAGATAGATCATTCCCCAAACATATTAGGTTTATGGCTGTCCCTGGATGAAGGTGCCTGCTAAAGCTAATGGAACAAACAATAATGATTGAGGGAGGCAAACTTTTTTTTCCCCCCTCGACCCACTCTCCTCATCCTAACTTTCTCTGTCGTTAATTTAGGAAAGCTGGAATTCGGTTGTCAGTGCGATAGGTCTCCCGATAAGCTCTTGTCCAGGGTCAGTTCTGTGGTTTGAAATAATGGATCTAATGGTTCAAATAATTCCTTAGAGTCAAGAGAGTTGGCCCCAACATGTTTGTGGTTCGTATTAAGAGGCCAAATACTACAAAGACTAATACAGTATGGCTTCAGGTAACACACTTTGATCACAGGTTGGGTCCCACTGTGATCGGGGAGGAAGAGTTTGTGGTGTGTAGTGACTGGCCTGTTACCTGACAGGAGGAGACACAACGTTCATCAGAGATGGATGTGTCCCTTGGGCGTCCCTGAGTCAGCTGTGCTTAGCCACGGGGCGCTGTGCTGGCACTGCCTTATACTGTAGCCTTATCTGGCAGAGAGAAACTCTCTCACCCGCTCTCTCTCTCTCTCTCTCTCTCTCTCTCTCTCTCTCTCTCTCTCTCTCTCTCTCTCTCTCTCTCTCTCTCTCTCTCTCTCTCTCTCTCTCTCTCTCTCACACTGTCTCTCTCTACATCTGTCTTTCTGTCTCTCGTCGTGTGTGTGTATGTGTGTGTGTGTGTGTGTGTGTGTGTGTGTGGTTACAGTTTGAGTGCTGAGGCAACAGTAATGACATACTTAGCCACATTTGCTACACTCTCTCTCTCTCTGTCTCTCTCTCTCTCACTCTCTCTCTCACTCTCTCCCTCACTCTCTCTCTCTCTCTCTCTCTCTCTCTCTCTCTCTCTCTCTCTCTCTGGGAGTTCTCTATTGTTATTGTTCCTCCTCTTGATCTTCTTCTATTTTGACTTAAGGCTTTTCATTAAAGTTTAAAACTACAACTCTCTGAAGCCAGTTGTGATGAATTAAACAAGCTTGGCTACTCTCTGCCTCTCCTCTGCACTGTGCACTCAGCATTCCTCTCTCTCTCTCTCTCTCTCGCTCTCTCGCTCTCTCTCTCTCTCGCTCTCTCACTCTCTCTCCCCCCCCTCTCTTTCTCTTCCTCTCTCGTCTTTCTTTCTCTCTCTCTTTCTGTCTCTCCCATGCTGGGGTCCTGGAACTATGCTTTTCATTAATGTGTTCTGCCTGTCTTCCACAAATGGGGCAGACCATTGAGAATATCCACCAGCACTTGCAACAGCAGGCAAGCTGTCGGGGGTTTCAAAGTCACCCAGATGTTGAGAATCGCTAGTTGACTCTCCATGAAGTCGTTCTCCCCGCTCCTTAATTAAACTTTGGAAAGTTGTTTTCATCTTTCACTTCAGAGGATGGATGTTTTAACCCTTCCGCGGGTCACGCAGTATTTAGTTTGGGTAGGTTGGGAGGGAGGGGGGGGGCGGTTTGGGTCTCTTTTTAAAGTGTTTATTCTCTCTCAACCAACAGTCCTATTTTTATCTTCAACTGACTCGGTGAGTGTCATCCACTGAAGTGGGGTTTAGTTGTTGTAACGTTGCCCTGGGAGTGTGGCCGAAAGAAATGTTCCTAAACAACTCTCTGTGAGGGAACTCCTTATCTCTGTAAGGGGGATATAATGATGTCTTTTGCATTTTTGTCGACCCGCTAAGGCTGCCATATCATACACACACATGCACATACGCGCACACACACACACACACACACACACACATACACACACACACACACACACACACACACACACACACAACACACACACACTCCCCTTTCCCCAACAACTGGATGTCACTGTCCCTTTGTGAATATACCCTTGGGCACAACACCCAGTAAGCAGGGATGTTGGCTGGACATTAACACTACAACAGCCATGGTGGGGTAATTTGACCCCTGTGAGTAAAGAAAAATGTTATATCTTTGCACTCGATCAAATTTCAGGACCCTCTTTTCATGATAGATATGTGCGTTCTAGCACATGTATCCTTACATTTTCAAAATCACATCCTTCTTGAGAGTCGGGACAAAACATGTCCTACATAGAAAAGGCTTCTTTATGTTCAAAATCAAGAAATTCCTAATGATTTATATACTTACAATGTTAAATCTAAAGGAATTGTGTATACCAATGTTATTATTCTCAATAATGTTTTTACAGTTTCAATTAAATGTGTTAAAATGTATGCTCTGTAGTTAGAAAGTACATGTTACTGTACCTGTCCTCAGCAAGAGGTCACAATATCAAACTGCCCAAAAACCTTTTAAAACCTCTACAAATATGTAAATATATATATATCAAATGGAAGGGAATGGTTATAAATATATCAAACAATGTATTAAGTGAACTTCAAACAATATTTTCTGTAAAATTCTGCCTATCAAAGTTCTGTCCTCAGTTTCCGTCAACTCCGTCAGATTTTTTCAAAATCCTGATTAAATCAGGAAATAGTATGGTCTACTATATCCCTGAAGACCCCTTTTCCACATCCTGATTATCTGAATGCAACAGGACCACACATGCCCTGGTAAGTTTAAAATATATATATATTTTAGACAAACAATGTTGATATCACTACGGTCACAGCTGGAACATGTCAACACCGTCAGCCCCGATATGTCATTTTAGTAAACAATTTTGGATTGAATTTAGGAATTTTTGTGAGGTTATTGAGGCAGCTAGCAACTAAGGAAAAATAAAATGGCTGCAGTGTGCAATACATGTTTGACAGGGAAAAAGCATGCTCTTTTGTCAACTCCGTCTGACGTCAACTCCGTCAGGTTTTATGTTTGACGGAGTTGACGTATAAGCTGACCATACCTGTCAACATTGGGATTTGAAAATAAGGGATATTTTCCAAAAAATAAGGGAAAATAATGGATATCCCCCCTGCGCACCCCCGGGTCATCCTCCCCCCCCCCCCCCCCCACCATCCACAAACCATACCCCTTACATTTAGAACGTACACACAGTCAATCCTAACATCACCACTAGACAACCATAGGATACCCCTTACATTTAGACTGTACACACAGTCAATCCTAACATCACCACTAGACAACCATAGGATACCCCTTACATTTAGACTGTACACACAGTCAATCCTAACATCACCACTAGACAACCATAGGAGACCCCTTACATTTAGACTGTACACACAGTCAATCCTAACATCACAACTAGACAACCATAGGATACCCCTTACATTTAGACAAAGCTATACACTGTCAATCAACCACCTGCTTCAGTGCAACAAGAATTAAGTAATTCCTACATTAAGTAAGTGACTACAAGTGGTCAGAATCAGATACCTGGTTGAAAGTGTCGTAAATTCCTAACCTGTTGGCTACTAAAATGAAGAACAGTTATTGAGCAGTTTAAGACCATTTATTCAAAATGCAAAAGTACACAGACATCAAAGATGGACGCTGGTCTGGCAAAGAGAGACAGAGAGAGCGAGAGGGGGAGGGGACAGAGAGAGAGAGAGAGAGAGCTGCTTGGTCAAGAGGTGAGGGAGAAGAGAGCCCGGGCCAGAGCCCACATCCTTACTTATAAACTTGGTCAAGATGCAGTCACAGCCAGTGGTCCTATCAGGTCAGGGGGAGGGGCCAGGAGGTAAATACCTTGCCCCACAGTCAGGAGCAAACATATAGGCCCATTATTAAATACAAATAAACTACAGATTCCCCCCTCGGAATACCCAGAGGGTGTTCCGAAACTAAATGACCACAAAACAAAAACAAAAACACAAAACCCCACCGATTGTAACTAAGAAACCAAAGAGAAAAAAATAAATAAATAAAAAATTCAAAAAATAAACAACATGTTCCAATAAACAACAGAAAAACTACATCAACACACAACACAAGAAACATAATAACACAGACCAACCCAGCACCAGTACCAGCAACCAAAGATATCATATAAACCAAATACAAAACAATCAACAATAAAAAAGAATCCTAAAAATAACAATACAAATTAATCTAAACACAGTACATCATACATATTTCAACACAAAAACTTCCAACGACCGATGTTTTCTTTGTCCTTGAAGCGTCAGGGTCAGAGGTTGCTAGCACTTGAACCCAGTTGGAGAACAGCCTTTACCGCTGTCTCAGATTGATAACACTTTCATAGTCAGGAGCTTCCATTTTCGTTGCGCTAGGAACAGAACCTCTTTCCTATCTTTGCATAACCACCACATCACTTCTCAACTGACATCAATCACACAAATACACAAACAATACACAAATAATGACATTCAGTTATCATAACACATAATTCTCCAACAGTAAGCATAGGACAAAGGGAATGCATTAATGCATAGATCTTCACCTCAGGTGAGGACTAGTCTTCTGAAAAGTTCATTAACGTGGACTGAGTGACTGATTTTCCAAAAACAGTCAATGAGGCCCTGCCTCCTAAGAAAGTCAAAAATCATGTCTGCTATAATAGGTGCTCCTGTCTTAGCAAAATAAGTTTCCCATGCCCCTAAGACCGTTTCCAGCCATGCTATCATCTGCTGTCCATTCCCGTCGTTCCCTTTGATCTGCTGCTTCACTACCCTATTCATAGTCTTTAATCTTTTCCTAACTGGTCGTCGTCCGTCAGTGTCATTGAGGTTCAGGCAGCCGCCTGGTCCCCTCCCACGCTGATCAAGGTCTGGGGAGTCGCCCTCAGCATCATCTGAAGCATGGTGCAGGCACTCGCCAGCATCCCCAGTAGCACAGGTGTCCAGGCTTTGGACACCCCCAGGCTGGACCTCCAGACTGTCAACACTCTCTGCTTCGTTGGTTTCTGGTTCATTGGCATCTGGACAGCTTTCCACTGTCCCCTCGGTTTCAGGCACTGCCGGTAATGTCACTGGCTGTAACACTGGCATTGCCACTGGCTCTGGCAACACCACAGCATCTCCTCGTAGCTCCTCCTTCTCAGGTTCTCTGGGGACCTCGGCACCTGTTGGCACAACATCCTGCCTACTCTGTACATCCACCCCCCTGTCCACCACCCGTGGCCCTATTGGGGTAGGGATATGCCCAGACACCACTGGTGTACCCACTCTGATGTTGTTTCTCCAACAGACCCCACATTGACCTAAAGCATGGTCAATCTGTTCCATCAAATATGGACTCCAAAACCCATATTTCTTGGTGATCTTGCGTCTTACCTCCCCCCTAGCCACATGTGCTAATCCATGAGCTTCCTGTATTAACATGCCTAATAAATCTGAGGGTGCTACAACCAACCCCTCATGATTCCTCCATAGACCTGTGTCATCCTGACTTGCCCCCCTTGCTAGCCAAACGTTCTTGTCTAACGTAGTTACTCTACTCTGTAACATCAATAAATCCTCAAGTGTGACCATGCCCTGTAACTGTTTTTCATGTGTGACCAGAAGACCTTTACCTGCCTTGTCTGCTCCTGTAATGGCTTTGGCTGCATCCTCTGCAGCCCTGTTACCTTGTGTGACATGTGATGAGTCAGACCTGTGTGTGGCACACTTCACTATGGCTAATTCCTTTGGCTTCATCATGGCTTGTAACAGCTTCATGATCTGTGCGTGATGCTGTATAGGCGTACCATCAGTTCTCTTAAAACCCCGCCCCCTCCATACAGCTCCATTAAAATGACAAACATTATGTGCATAGGCAGAGTCGGTGTACACTGTCACTCTCCGTCCGGTTCCCAAGTTGCATGCTTCCGTGAGGGCAATCAATTCAGCCAACTGAGCCGAGCAAGGCTGAGGAACTGCCTCAGCCTGTTCTACAATAAACTTTGAATTCTGTGCTTTAACTAAGGAATACCCAGCGCACAACGTTTCTCCTACCCCGTAACAAGACCCATCAACCCAATATTCTATATCAGCTCCCTTTAACGGCAAAGCTTGTAGGTCTGTTCTATGCTTAATCACTCTGGCTGTCGATGGAATCTGAACACCGGATGGCACCGTCACCTGACAGCCGTTAGGTGTGCATTTTACTGTACAGTTCAATTGGCATAGAGCATCTCTCCCTAGCAGCCCTGTTGGCGTGTGTTCTGACACAAGTGTTGACAGAGTTGCTCTCTGTCCCTTGTACTCTAAGTCTACAAGCTCAGTTGTAGGAATCAGCTGTTTAATTCCCTCAAATCCGATTGTCTTCACATATTCTCTAGACATAGGGAGGTGCGTGGCGCCTTCAGGCTTCTGTGTCACCACCAGCTGGCACCTCCCACTCGGATCTTCCGGGCACCCCTATAGGCCAGCTGCTGGGCCTCCGTAAGGGTTCATCACTCCTGGAGCAGGTGTAGTAGGGGGCCAATATCCTCCTCCTTGGCTCCCCCCTGCGCCCCCCTGGGGCCTGTTGCAGCAGGCACAGGCTAGATGTCCATTCTGGTCGCATTGGCATGGTTCTAGCATCTCCTTCCCTGCTGCTGTCCATCCCCCTGGTGGTGGTCCTTGGCCAGGCTGTGTGTACATCTGGTATGGAACCGCTTGCACCCCTGGTGGCCCTTGTGGGTATGGATACCCCCCTTGTGGCCCCTGTGGGTAGGACTGGTAAGTAGCAGGATACCCCCCTTGTGGCCCCTGTGAGTAGGACTGGTAAGTAGCAGTCTGCACTCCAGGTGGCTGTTGCTGTGGGGCTAAAGCCTGCACTCCCTCTATGTTCCTCTCGCTTTCAGTCAATTGCAAATGAGTCAATATTCTGAGGGATTCTTCGTCTCGTGCCTTCTGTATCTGAATGTTCTTTCGATATAACTCAACTTGATGAGCTACGTGGTCTATATAAACAGCTTTGTTCATGTGTCGTAGCCCCACCACTTCTGCTAGCTTATCCTTAACTGGGGTAGGAAGCCCTTCTTGTATTTTTTCCCTGATTATGGATTTTTCTAAGGGGTTATCTTCAGCGTCTTTCCCTGTCACACTTCTCCATTGAGTGTGCACACGGGCAACATAACCCCTGGGATTCTCATCCCCCCCCAGTGGCTTCACAATGATATTGTCTGGGTGAATGTGAGTAGGGTAGGTCTCTCTGATTGCTTTCCACAGCCTGCCTCTGTTTGCTGCGAAGAGCTCTGGATCATAAACTGATGTATTGATATATCTATGAAGTCCTGCCTTCATCAATATTTCCTGCATTGTATCCAATCCTGCAATAAAAGCTAAGAGTCTTTTCAGGTCTCCCATCGCGGCCTGCGTTCCTGTCAGTATCGCGTCGACCTCTCGCGTCCACGAATGTCCTCCCTCTTGAAGAACTGGGAGTTTCTCGATCACTTCAGACAAATCTGTATGATGCCACGGATGATATTCCATCTTGTTACCCCGAATCAGCACTGGACAGTTCTTTAATGTATGTGATGACATTCGGTGACAATCTCCCTCTTTCTCCGGGCGTCTTCTCCCACCTTTCCTTTCGGCTGTGGCTATCATCTTCCTGACCTGCGCGTTGTAGCCTCCATCTGCATTGTCGTCATCACTTGAGTCTTCACTGCCATCTTCGCTGTCATCTTCCTCGTCACTCCTGTCGTCCCCTTTTCCCCTTGGCTCCTTCTTCTTCTTCTGGGAATGATCCTCCAGTGCCTTAGCATATGGAGGGGGACTGGAGGCAGGACACAGGTCTGGGGATGAAATGTTCAGTTTCTGTTCCAGTGTTCTGGCCAATTCTTTTTTCTTTTCCGGTTCCATCTGAGCTATTTTCTGTCCCTCTACCTTAAAGAGGTCTAAGATGTCTAATTCTAACTTGCGTTTCTCTGACCTATCTTTCCCTTTCTGATTTGCCTTGTGTACAGTGATAAGTATCTCCAATGTTGCAATTAATTGTAAATTAAGGCTGCCCTCTTTCGGCCACGGCTGTTCAATGTATGCCCAACGGCTATTCCATTTCGTTGACATTTTGCTAATTTCCCTAACAAGAGGATTCATTTTTTCCACTATAGCCATAGGGGATAACGTAGCCAACATTCCACGATGTTCACTAATATCTTTTAACAGCTTCGTAGAATTTGACCCCATTCTACTTGCTCAATATGCTGACAATATTCTATATTAGATAAGGTGTACGCTTCTTACAACCCACCTTATTTTGCCTTATTTGCTAAACAAATGCTAGTCCAATATAACTGTATTAACCGCCCACACAAAACCACTACAACCCAGAACAACAGATTTGCCTCTTGTGTATGTCAGTGCAGTATTAACTTAAATCTAATCACTTTGTAAGTACTTTATACTTAAATGTGTTTCCTAATTGTTTATGAATATGTGTCACTTGATTACTCATTCAATACTAATTACAGTTCTGGTCAACACAATTATTAAATCACAAAGTCTGGTCACACCTAAGTATTCACCGATCCACAAAAACCCTTTTACTGCTTAACTATCAAATATGTACTATTCTGCTATTCCTTAATCAAACACTGTGGAAATGACCTAACTAAAATAAAATATGTAAATTACAAATATTAATTATAACCTGTAAAGAAATCGACTTGTTAAGTGAAAGGAATGAATGATTAGTTAGAATTATTCATTGACACTTCATTGATGTAAACCTGTAAAGTCAATTAGCTATTATCGACACAAAGAAATGGTTATTATTAGATTATCACACAACAATTGATCAAAGTTCTGTGAAACAGAAAATGAAATGATCTGAATAATTAATTCAATCAATTAGTAATTAATTAAATTAATTAAAGTAATATCTAACAATCATCTACAAACATCATCAATGAAGGAGGGTTGTATTTCATCAATTTACAGAGAGCCAATGTTTTAAAAATGTCTTGTCGTATTTTGGCCAGCAGGTGGAGCTGTGCTCCGGCTAACGCGCATCGATTGCGCATGCGCCAACTCTTCAATGTAAAATGGAGGCTATGAATGTTTTAACCGTAACTCTAAACTATTTAAAATACCCCGCTGATCAATTCACTATCTTTCTATCTCTAAATTACTACACAACCTATGTGAAATGATCTGTAAGAAATAAGGAATGTAATTAATCAGTCAGGTTCCTTTCTAAAGGAATGCTTTCTAAAGGAGTGTTTGTTTGCAGAGGCAAGAAGAGGGGGGCTACAACCCGTTTCCCTTGAAAAATCACCGCGTGTTTGTAGCCTGATGTGTGAAAAGGCCAGAGGGCAGAAAGCAGGTGGGTCAATTTAACAACCCTTTGTCTAACCTCTGGGGAAAACCGCGCCCTCTGTGCGTGTCTTTTCTCCGGACAAAGGGCAATGGCGTCTATGAATGGATTCTATGACACAGTTCTGAAGAATTGATTTCTTAATCTACTTCAAATAATGCTCTTATTTACAAAACAGACTCCATAATCCAGTTACACTTTATCAAATTTCAATTTTACACACATCAGACTCTTTTCTGATCTAATATACTTACAATCAATAATATATACCAGTCCACTTCAAAATGCCTTTATCAGTTTGTTGCTGGCAGTCTACACTTTTTCATATAGACACTATTAGAGTCCGTCTTCCTCTAATACCGAATTTTACACACATACACGATATTCCATAACATCATGCAAATCAAATCACTCATTTACAAATACCTTACAAATCAAATCGTATATTTTCAAATACGGGCTTCTTAACCCGGCTCTCACCCCCAGTTTAAAGACTATGAAAGATGTGTTTCCTTTTCCAACAAGTTACTTTACTTTAAACCTTAAAGTTGAAGGTTGTTTTTAGTCTCAAAGAAAACGCTTGAAAACCCAGCTGTTGCACACGCGCCCCTAGCGGTTTAAACAGAAAATAGCGCTATTTTAATTCTTACCGTTTTCAGAGCTGTGGCTTCAGCTTAAGTTTTCAAACGTAGATTTCCTTTTTTGGACTCCGTGCTAGGCTCGCCATCTGTCGTAAATTCCTAACCTGTTGGCTACTAAAATGAAGAACAGTTATTGAGCAGTTTAAGACCATTTATTCAAAATGCAAAAGTACACAGACATCAAAGATGGACGCTGGTCTGGCAAAGAGAGACAGAGAGAGCGAGAGGGGGAGGGGACAGAGAGAGAGAGAGAGAGAGAGCTGCTTGGTCAAGAGGTGAGGGAGAAGAGAGCCCGGGCCAGAGCCCACATCCTTACTTATAAACTTGGTCAAGATGCAGTCACAGCCAGTGGTCCTATCAGGTCAGGGGGAGGGGCCAGGAGGTAAATACCTTGCCCCACAGTCAGGAGCAAACATATAGGCCCATTATTAAATACAAATAAACTACAAAAGTAAAATACTTTGAAGATCCCTGCATGGAAACACAAAAGGGCATCTAAATTCAGCACATTTATTTATACTTTACTTACACCATGATGTCAATGGGAAAAGAGCGGCGCAAAGCTACCAGCGATCATTTCAAAACAGCGATAATCGAGGCTGTGTTCGTAAAAAACGCTCTGGAAATCTGATCACCACTCATGGAATGCCTCTTATCCAATCAAATTACTTGGTCCCTTTATGACGCTGCACCTAGTGTGCGTTCCGGCACTCTCAGAGCAAAATTACGAACGCAGCCCAAGAAACGAGAGGAGACAAGTCAACTCTGACATGGATATACCGATTGTGCGCATGCGTCTAACGTCTAACAATTAAGTGTTAAATTATATTTTATTATAGGTTAAAAATACGGGAGATTTACGGGAAAATATTTAAACGGGAGCACAGCGGGAAAGAAAGGTAAAATACGGGAGAACCCCGGGAAAAACGGGAGGGTTGACAGGTATGAAGCTGAGGGAGGTGACAAATCCTCCCATTACCTGTTATATGTGGTAATATAATACTATTTGTGAACATGGTATAATATTCCAATGTTATTTAATGGTTTTATTTACACATAAATGTACATAGCTCATATTTATTTATTTATTTATTCTTATAGCCAAAATTTGCACCGGCTACTCCTCCCACATTTTGGAACTAGGTAGATATGAGAGGTGTCATAACGTGCAGCTCGTTCCCATTGCTTTTTTGAAGCTTCACATTTCCTAAACTGCTGTCAAGACTACAATTGTAAGTCTACAAACACCATTTTTACATTACAGTGTTCAGCTCTTCACACTGTCACTCAAAATCAGAACATCTAAGTAGTTTATAGTTTTTACCTAAAGGCCGTTTGTATGAGACCTAGCAAAAGAAAAGAAGGCATTAGCTAAGAGCTGGTTTCCATGACGACCCAACTGTTTACTTTCAAAATGGCTAGCTTAATGCCTAGCTTAAACTCTGGGAGAGAGGGAGGGAGAGAGCAAGAGAGAGAGCGAGAGAGAGAGGGGGAGAGAAAGAGAGGGAGAAAGAGAGAGATGGAGAGACAGGGAAAGAGGGATGGAGAGAGAGAGAGACAGAGACACGCGGGGGGTGGCACAGAGGCCACTGACCTGCCCCCTACTGGCTGTGAGGGGCAAGCACACATCACAATTTCCACAGAAATTGTACCTGTCTAGTTATATATTCAATTATGATTTTAAACCATAAATACATTTGCATCATATCTATAATGAAAATAACTGAAATTAATAATATACTCTGGTATTATAGGAAAGCATGGCTAGACAGAAATTGTCAGTGGAGGAGCAAAGGAGAAGAAATAGGGAGTACCAAAGAAAGAGAAGAGAGAAATTAAAGAGTGACCCAGAGAGCAAGCATGAGATGCAAGAGAAGGAAAAGCAAAGGTGGAAGAAGAGAGTTCAAGACAATAAAATAAGACAAATCAGCGAGTTGGGAGATAGGGCAAAGAGGCATCAGAGAAAGGCTTGGAAAGCTGCACAGAAAAGGTCCAGACAGCGAAGGGTAGTGCAGCAAGCAGACACCCCCCCCAGATAGTCCACTAGATCAGAGTATTGAAGAGCCATGCAACAGCGCACAGTCTCTTAGAAGGAAAAGGGAGAGAACAAAATTTAGGAAAAGGCATTCAAGAGAAATAAAAGCTTTGAAAGAGAAACTTAAGAACATAAAGAAACAGCGAAACAAACTGAGAAAGCAAAAATGGCGAAGAAAAAATGCTCCAAATAAAACAACATTTGACTCTCCACAGACAGAAACGAATAAAATGCTATCAGGAAGCCGACTTAAAAATCCAAATATCAAGAGAGCCCTTCTCTTTCACAACGTTCTCAGAAGAGAGCTTCAGAGCAACAAACAAACTCTGAAGTCACGCACCTGTCAGGCACCAGCGCTGAGTTTGTCAGGCAGGATTCTAAAAAAGTATCGCCTTCTTTAAAAAATCAGACAATTTGGGTTAACTTACAAGTTAATGAGAGAGAAAAAAAAGTCTGCACAGAAAAAGGCAACATTCCTCCAGGGTATCACCCACATTGTTCAGGAGTTCTTCCTGAACTCTTCACGTATGACAACGGATAAAACTGACACCATCACTAGGAAAGAAACAAGCACCAGAGAATGATCCTGACAGACTCCATGATCAACCTCCATGGTGATTTCATTGGATTTCATAGGAACCCAACTGTAAAGCTCAGTTATTCTTCATTCTGTGCTCTGCGGCCATTCTATGTCACAGCACCAAGAGCATCTGATCGGAAGACATGTCTGTGTCACTATCATGAAAATGCATGCTTAATGCTGGAGGTCCTAAGACTGTCAGGTGTTGTGAAGTCGACCAAACTGGATGACAGTTTTGAATTAGTTTGTTACTCTCCAGCAAGTGAAGTCTGCCTTCTTCGCACCTGCTTACGGTGTCTAAATAAACACACAGTTTTAACCCCAGAGCAAGGCAAAACCCATGTTCAGTGGAAGCAGTGGGAGCGAGTTCAAGAAGACACAGCCAATGGGACCCACATGAACACCAAACTCATACATCACAACGGGAGTCTTTCAGAGCTCATGCAGCTGTATGAGGAAAAACTGAGAAATGAAACCACAACACATGTGTGTTTAGTTAGAAACCAGTCGAAAGCTTACAGAACCACAATTGAGACCTGTGATGAACATACAGCAATTGTTAATGTTGACTTTTCTGAATCCTGGAGATGCAGGTATCAGTCTGAAGTTCAAGCCTGCCATTTCGGACAAAATCTGCCACAGATAACCCTGCATACTGGAATGTATTATACTAAGGGTGAAAAGGCAGGATTTTGCACAGTTTCAGAGTCAAAGAGACAGGATGCTGCAGCAATCTGGACACATATGGATCCAGTCCTAAAAGATCTCAAGATAAAATTTCCACTTGTTACCACTGTGCACTTTTGGTCCGATGGTCCAAGCAGAGAGGAATGCGCTACAGAGAATCGTGAGATCGGCCCAGAAGATCACCGGCGCCCCCCTCCCCTCTCTGGAAGAGCTGTACAACACACGCTGCCTCAGGAAGGCCTCCAAGATCTCCAGAGACCCATCCCACCCTGGGTACGAACACTTTGCTCGGCTGCCCTCGAACAGGCGGTTCAGGACCCTGTTCGCAAGGACAAACAGACTGAAGCTCAGCTTCTACCCCAGGGCCATTCAGGCCCTGAACACAGCAAAGACCTAGGTTCTAGGCCCTGGACAATCTAGACAAATTGATGGCAGCTACTAGATTGAAATCAAGTGTAATACTGAAACACAACTGTGAACATTTCAAACCTGCAAACTGCAACACTTTAAATGAATGTGCAATAACACTATGTGCAATATGACAACCCTCGGGTACATAAGGTTCAGAGATAGGAAATGTTAGAATAGGTATAGCATAGCATAGAGTACAGCACAGTGTTTTATTTGTATAGTATAGTATAGTGGATAGTGTACATAGCCTTTATTTATGTAAACCAGCTCTTTTCCCTTCTTGTTTTTAGTTTTTTTTTTCCTAGCACCACGGGAGCCCCCCCCCTCCCAAATTTCGTTGTTTGGTACCTGTACTATATCAATGACAATAAAGAACATTCATTCATTCATTCAAAGATGTGACGCACTTCTCACTTTATCACTAAAACAGGTTCCCTCAACAAGAAAAATACACCAGGTCATCCCACATCAGAATACCGTATTTTCCGCACTATAAGGCGCACTTAAAAGCCTTTAATTGTTTTTAAAAACGACAGTGCGCCTTATAATCCGGAGCGCCTTATATATGGATCAATTGGTTAATTGGTTGATCCATACTGGTTGTACACGGCGCTCATTATTCTCGTTTGCCGGAGGCTACCGGTAAGGGAGGGTTGACTTGTAAGCATACTTTCGTTTTAGCTCGTGTTCAAAAGCAAGAACTGTGTGTTCATCTAGTTATGTGTAGTTATGTGTTTTTAGCATGTCGATGTTCTCCCAGTATGTTGTCATGTTATTAAAATACAGTTTAGACCTTCGTAGCGATGTGTTTTGTTAGCAGCGTTCGTAGCTGTGGCTGCGTTCAGAGTCACTTTTCTCCCATTCAGTGTTTGAGGTGAACCAACATTCAAATACGCCTGTCGTGTTCAATCTTTCTCTGATTTGAATGTATGACACATCATTTGAAAGCTTACAATCTGTAGTTTAAGCCTGTGTAAAAACTGAAAAATTACGTTGCACATTTCACCAGGAGCTGTCACATATTGGTTGTTGGTTATAATTGTATAGCCTATTGGTTGTTTTCTGGTTTTGTTTTATTGTTTTGCTCTGTTTGTAATCTACTTGATGTATTTTTATCAGCTGTTAAATCACCACAGCGGTTAATCCACTAATAGAGATAATAGCAGATTGAAAATGCTTGTAGCTAACTACTCTATATCTCGTGGTCGCAGCTATTGCGAATTGCTATTCACGCGAGTCAGCTGTGAATCACCGCAGGTCCTTGACGCTTGTTGCAAAAATGGATGACGAACGGCTGATACTTGAGGTGGAAAAATATATATTTTTGACAGTGGAGCAGGTAGAACGTTGACGGTGACAACGCTCAGGTGGAGCTTGGACAACGGGAAGTTGACACAACACCGATGGAGAGGTGACGCAACGCAGTAGGTCGAGCTTAGGCGTAACGCAACCCCAGTCATAGGTTTGACTGCAGTATCTTCTATTCTATGCTCCTTATAATCCGGTGCGCCCTGTATATGAAAACAGTTCTAAAATAGGCCATTCATTGAAGGTGCGCCTTATAATCCGGTGCACCTTATAGTGCGGAAAATACGGTAGTATCCGCCACAGACAGCTGTCCTGCTTTTGCAGCGAGTTGTTGGTTTGCCAGTGCTTCAGCCCAGCTACATTCTATTTCCATGGCTACCCAGAGGAACAGCAGACAGGGGGAGCGGCAGGCGCGGATCTATGGGTGGGCCTGGGTGGGCCTAGGCCCACCCAGATTGACAGCTGGCCCACCCAGTCAGATTCATAAAAATACATATTTTTTAACTCATTGACTGCCAAAGTAACGCCAATTGGCGTCTTATAGATTTTTTTTTTTTTTTCGCGGGGATCGCGTTATTGACATGTTCTACACCTAGCGAGTGAATTTCAGACTTGGGTGTAATGTATTTCGGTCCCAGATGGGGGCAGTAGTTCGATAAAAGCCTGGAGAAGGAAGTGGCTTGTTGTGGGTTGTAGTAATGGCGAAACGGATCAGGGTATGTGCCAAACGCGGCGCGGAGCATTGCGGAGCGGAAACCACCCTATGTTCTACGGCCGATTTCTAAACACTCAAAGAGGCTAGAAACAAACTTTCTTTTTCTGATGAAAGAAGAGAGTCTAACGTTTTGGTAGATATGTTCAATGTTTATGTAGTCCGAAAAGTCAATATTTGGTGGGTCTTCAAAGTTCAGCGAAAATGCCCCAAAAGTCTGGCAGTGTGGAGCTCTCCGCTCTGAACATGGCTGGCAGTCAAATAATAAAATATTTTTAAAGTTTAATTTTCACTAACTAACTGTAATGTGAATAGTTTTGTCTTGCGACCGTCATTGCCACCGGCTTGTGAAGAACTGGTAGGACTACACCGTCGGATCTGTCAGCCATGGAGGAACCAGCCACTCAACCAAAGCTGGTAACATTCCCTACTACCACTGTAATAGATGGGAAATCGCGCTCCTTCAGTAGAAATTGGTACGAGAAGTTCAAGTGGATATTATAGTAAAGAAAGAGACGCTATTTTTTGTAAAGTGTGTCGACATTTCCCAGAGGCGCACACGGAGTTCACTTTTATAAGAGATGGATACAAAAATTGGAAACGTCTCCGGCAGGCCTGTGACAAACAGGAGTCTAGCAAGCCGCATGCTGTTGCCCTCACCAAGTTGGATGGGCAAAGCCATAGACCCCAAAGCCGTGGGACAGTGTTAAATCAAATGCACGGTGATGCCGTTTCATTCATAGAGCGAAACCGGCAACACGTTAAAGTTGTGTTAGACATTGCTATGTTGTGTGCCAAGTTGGAAATTCCACTTAGAGGTCACAGAGAAACGGAAGAGGCGCTCAATAAAGGTAATTTCTTGGAGCTATTCAAGTTCATGTCAAAATATGATCCAGAAATTGAAAATAGACTGAAGGAACTGCCTCGAAATGCCACGCTCCTAAGCCATCACATTCAGGATGAGCTGCTTGAGGCTGCAGCCTCACTGCTAATTCGAAAGATAAAGTCTGAACTGCATGAGCAATCCACATATTATGCCATACTTGCGGATGAGTATAAAGATCTATCCAAGCGCGAGCTAGTTGCTGTCTGTATTCGATTCATTCATGGAGGGGTAATTAAAGAACGAGCAGTAGGCTTTGTGGAAACTGCGGAATTGTCTGCTCAAGGAATATCACAGAGGATCCTAGTGTGTATTCGTTCATTTATTTGTTCATACATTCATTTATGTACCTATATATTTATTGTTAATTCTGTCAGACTTGGTCCTCCATAGTTGATGGTTATTGGTTAATTCATTGAATTGCGTGCGCTTGAATGCCTTGCGTGTGTGTATTATAATAACTTGTTTGGCTGTCCGTTGCATTGGGTAGACAGGTACTTTATTTATTTTCCGTTCGTTTCATGGTCTGCATAGTGATCTCCTCCAGTCCCTGCGAATATTTTGCGTGTGTGCATGCGTGTTGGTCGTACCCAAATGTTTCGAGCACCCACGGGCAGAAACATAAATCGGCGCCTATGATCGCGAGCCCGGTTGTGTTCCATCCATCTGGCTGCTCATACATAGGTCTAAAACGTGCGGTGATGAGTTTCACTCAGGCCCACCCAGATTTTTCCAGGCCTACCCATCAGCCACTTTCTGTATCCGCCACTGGGGAGCGGGAGACAGGAAGAGAGGAAGAGGAGGGAAGAGGAAGAGAGGAAGAGAGGTGGAGGAGAAGGAGGAGAGAAGCAGTACAGGAGGACAGGAGGAGAGGATGGAAACAGAAGGAGGAAGAGGGCTCCCACACTCCACAAGGAGGGTCCGTTCCAATATGGAACTCACTGCTTTGGAGGCAAGGAAGAGTCCTTTGGCCCTGTTGATGGAGGAGATGGAAGGGGAGACGGAAGAGGAGATGGAGATGGATGAGAAGTGTGAGGACGAGCCTCTGAAGGGTCCTGAGGGTATTACAACAGTAACTACTGTTAGCAGCCTTCATGACGGAGACTGGCTAGCAGTGGTGTATGATGACCACTGGTGGCTAGCCAAGACCATTGCTGTGGACTAGGGCTGTTACGATTATTCGACGTCGTCGACGTCATCGACTACGTCAATACGTCGGTTAGCGTAATATGCGTCGGTTAGTCGTAAATAAACCAATGTCGTTTTTTTTTTTTTTTTAAACCTTTATTTTACCAGGCGAGACAATTAAGTGTATGAGTGAAAAATGGATAGCTACTAGCTAATGTTACACAAGCAATGTAGCTCACCACAGTTCGTATGTCTTGTCTTCTGGTGTTAGTAACGTTAGCTATGTAGCTGGCTAGCTACGGTAGCCTATTGTCATTGTGGTGCGAGCACCTACTGTACGTTATCTAGCTCGTAGCTCGCATGCTACGTTAGCATCAATTTAGCTAATCATAACATAGCAGCGAGAGTAACGTTAGCTAGCTATGTGTTGTGGTGATGGACAGACTTCTAAATGGCCATGTTGGCATTCAAGTTGGCTAAACATAGCAGTGAGGTGGAGCCAAATACGTTTTTTTTTTTTTTTTTTTTTACAGTACAAAAATTATCGTTAGACTTATCGATAAATTAGTCGTTAGACTAATCGAATAATCGATAAAATAATCGCTAGATTAATCGTTAGAAAAATAGTCGTTTGGGACAGCACTACTGTGGACGCTGAGCACCAAGACATCAAAGTGGAGTTTCTGCATCCCCATGGTCCAACAGCAAATGTTCACCCTAAGTGTGGCCGGAATGATGTCTGTTTCTGTCGAGTTGAAGACATTCTACTGAAATTAATGGGGAACGCATTGCCACACCAAAGTTCTTTGTCAACACCGTCAGTTCTTTGTCAACTCTGTCAGTTCTTTGTCAACTCCATCAAATGTAGATTTTTGTTCATTTAAAAAAATATTGTTTATTCTTTGTTCCGTTTATGTTGTTTTTCTATTAAAGAACCAACTGATCTACATCGAATTGTGTCTTATTTATCTAAGGAAATTACAGTTTTAATATTCAAAACAAAGGGTAGAAAATAAAGAAACTTAGACATTGGGTTTTTCAGAATAGTGTGAAATCAGAACAAATGTTTATATATTGCATTTTATTACATATCCGAGTAACTGAACACTATTATTACATACTTGATGACTTTAAATTCTTGTTGGACTGCACAAATTAAAACCACATACTTTTTAGTGTGTCTGACGGAGTTGACACAAATCAAGTTATGAAGTGAAAAATGTTTATTTTCAGAAAAGGTGTTTTTATAAATTACCTGTTCCTTTACATGGTTTGATAGCTAAGACTTTTCTCTACAAAAATATCTATTTCAAATGAATGTAGTGTATACATTTTTTTGTTTTGTTTTAAAACATGCTTTGTCCCGACTCTCAAGAATCATTGAGTTTCTTTCTGTGTAGGAAGCAGGCTAATTTACGAGCGGCCAACTAGTGTTCGTTGTGTGTTAATAGCAGCTTGAGCATTGTAAAGATTTGACCCCCGAGGCGGCTCTTTTAGTAGGTGAAAGAGGCACGTCTGTTCTAGTGTTAACAAATGTTGGTTTAAAGGTCTCCTGGGGTTGTGATCTGTCCAAACCTTCTGAGGACATTGTTCAGGAAGGCTAGTAAGAAGACAAACAACAGTATACAGTGCCCTCCAAGTATTGAGAAGAATAAGCATTTTATCTTCTTTTAGCTCTATACTCCAACAATTTGAAATCAAACAATTAGTATGGTTTCAGCATGTATAGCTGCCACTAAAACTGTCTAACTTGTCTTAATTGATGATTGTAACTGCTGACGGCAGCAGCAGAATGTATTCTGAAGTGTACGGGAGACATCTTGTCTGCTCCAGTATCATTCATTGGATGGTGCTTCATCACACAGTCATACAATGACCCCAAACATAACCCCATTGCAACTGTACTGCCATAGCAACTGGCTGTTGTGTCTGGTGTTAAAAACCATGGGTTCCTCTAACAGTTGTCCAAGGATGTCAGAATCAAGATAGTTCACTTCCACCATCAAGGAGAAGGCTACAAAAAATGAAACGTTTCAAACTATAAACTACAAACCGTTTCCACAAATAAAATAAATCCTTCTTTCTTTCTTCTATCACGACGACTGCCAATGGCCCCTGGCCTGAGCTAGATTACTCTTCCTGCTACAACTGGTGAACTGATGATTTACTTGCTTAGTCAAATGTATCAATTGTAAGTCGCTTTGGAATAAGGCGTCTGCTAAATGGCAAAAATGTAAATGTAAATGTAAATATAACTCAACAAAGGCGTGGGTGTTGCTCTGTAACTCATCAAAGTCTAATGCCTATGTCATAGTCATAGTCAATTTATTTAAACACGCACCAAACTACACCGGTTTAGGGCGCCCTGGGCGCGGACTCTAAAAACAGAGAGGAAACATGATGGAAATGGTGACACAGACGGGTAAGGACAACAAAATAAACAAACAAAATAAACATGGAGGACGTCTGACATTCATTAGCACACATTTAAAGACAGACATTCATACTATAACACATCAGAACATCTCAGTAGCCTAGTTCACGGCAGTAGTGAGTTTTAAGAGTCTTGAAAGTCTCTAGATCGGGGGCGGTCTTGATGTTCAGTGGGAGGTCGTTCCTAAGCTGTGGAAAAGACATGAGGTCTTTTATTACGGTATGTTGGTGTCTGTCTCTGAGGCGTTTCTATTCAGCTGGCGGTAAAGTGTCTGCCCACCGCTCAGGGTCGTGACGAGATGGTATGAAACGCGAGGCGGTCGTACAGGTCCTAACAGGTGTTCTACTGCGTATGAACGCTTGACAGCTGTATGTGGGAGGGTGACTGAGACATACCCAGTCAGGCCTCTGTGTGCTTAACTTAGTGAGTACTGCAGCTCTTTCTTTGGTTTCTCACTGCTGAGACCTCAGTCTCCAGGGTTCTACGTTGCTATTATGTTCCTACACAGTGCCATACTAATCCCAACCCCCCCCATCCCCCTCTCTCTCTTACTCTTTCATTCTCTTTTGTCTATCGCTCTCCCCTTGACTGAACTCTTCTCTTTTTTTTGTCTTCATATCTCGGACTCTTGCCCTCTCTCCTCATCCCCCTCCCCTTCTCCCTCTCCTCCCTCTCTTGACAGTCGCTATAGCTCTTCATCCCTCCTCCCTCTCTCCCTGTCCCCCTGTCTTTCTCTCTCCGTTCACTCTCTCTCCGTTCCTCCGTGATACCCCTCTCCTTCCGCCACTCGCCGTCTCTCTTTCTTTCTTTCTTCCCCCACACCCCCACCCTCACCTCACCCAATCTCTCACACTCCCTCTCTCTTTAACCCGATTTACCCCTCCCTCCCTCATTCTCCCCCTCCTCTCTCTTCCTCTCTCTCTCTCTCTCCCTCTTTCTCTCCCTCCTATCTCCCCCCCCCTCTCTCTCTCTCTCTTCCCCTCTCTCTCTCCTCTCTTTCATCCAATCCTTCTCTCCCTCTCTTCTCTTCCCCTCTCTTTTACCCAATCTCTCTCTCTCCCTCCTATCTCTCCCCCCCTCTCTCTCTCTGTCTCTCTCTCTCTCTCTCTCTCTCTCTTCTCTCTCTCGTTCACTCTTCCTGTATCTCTGGGTGTGTGTCTCTCCCCTCTGTGTCCCTCCCAGGCAGGTGTAATTAAGCGAGGGGTCTGTGTGTCTCTGGCTGAGAGGAGGCCCAGGATGTCTAAGGAGCACCAGGCTAGACCAGGCAGCCCCCCCCCCCCCAGACCTCCAGGGCCAGCCCTAATTACCCTGCTCATTAGCAAGGGGAGGCGGAGAGACGGAGGGGAGGGAGGGAGAAGTGAGGAGGGAGAGGGGGGGAGACGGTCAAGGCCAGGGCCCCTGGATATGCCCTTTCAAGGCGGTAGAAAATAAGAGTTCGGCGGGTGTCTTCGAGTGCCCCGTAGGGTAGGTGTGTGGTAGTAGGATAGGATATCTAGATGACTTTCATGTCTCCAAAAAGTGGACTGATTAAATAAATATCCATCGTTGGGTAAAATGATAATAATTCGAAGGACCTGATATAAGGCTTTACATGGTTTGCAGGTGAATATGAAGAGTTCATGAAGAAGGTTTTGTTCATTTGATCAGTTAGATGATATCCATCTATCTATCATATAACAATGACAGAATGATACAGTCGTATGCTTTATGAAAGGGTATTCAGTCAAACTTTAGTATGAGGAACACTTATAATGGAATGGAATGGAATGGAATGGACTTTATTTGTCATTGCTACAGTACAGGTACCAAACAACGAAATTTAGGAGGGGTGGCTCCCCTGGTGTTAGGAAAGGAAAAAGAAAACACATTTTAGAAAAAGCATAGATGCATAAAATCACAAGAAGGTAAGGAGCTGGTTTACATCAATAAAGGCTATGTACACAATCCACTATACTATACTGCACAGATAGTCAACTAGGGTTGTCATATTGCACAAAAAGTATTTTTTCACATTATTTTAAAGTGTCACAGTTTGCAGGCTTGAAAATGTACATGTTTGTGCCTCAGCACTAGCTGCCATACAATCCGTCCGGACTGTCCTGGGCCCAGAACTTAGGCCTTTTCTGTGTTCAGGGCCTTGACGGCCCTGTGGTAGAAGCAGTCCTTCAGTCTGTTTGTCTTAGCGGCCGGGGTCCTGTACCTCCTGTTCGAGGGCAGCTTGACAAAGTGTACGTGCCCAGGGTGGGTCGGGTCCTTGGAGATCTTGGAGGCCCTCCTGAGACAGCGTGTGTTGTACAGCTCCTCCAGAGAGGGGAGGGGGGCGCCGGTGATCTTCTGTGCTGTTCTCACGACTCTCTGTAGCTCGTTTCTCTCCGGCACATCGAAAACGGCATTAGTCTATAGATTATTAGTGTTAAAGTAGTAGTTAATCATAACATTTTGGGGTATTATTTAGTATTTATCAGGGGCCTCATTTATAAAGCTTTGCGTAGAACTGGCGAGAAAAGCATGCGTACGTAGGCAAAGCAAGAACTTTTACGCACACCAACATTCGTATTCATAAAACGGTGCGCACGCAAGTAGAACTCGCAAGTTCCACGCCTGCTTCCCTTTATAAATCACAATCAGCTCTAAATGTGGGGGAGGTGGTTAGGGGTAGGGGAGGCTGTATGCATATCAGGGGGTGGCAGGGTTAGGGGAAATGGGTAGGGGTAGGAGAGGTTGTATGCGTGTCCAGGGGGGGGGGGGGGGTGGCCGGGATGGGGGAGATGGCTAGGGGTAGGGGAGGCTGTAGGCATGGGAGAACAGGTAGGTTTTGAGGTGGGATTTAAAAGTGAGGAGTGAGGGTGAGTCTCTGAGTGGTTGAGGGAGAGAGTTCCAGAGGCGGGGTGCAGCTCGTGAAAAGGCACGGTGACCGAAGCCTTTGAGTTTTGAGGGTGGGACAGTGAGGGGAACAATGGATGAGGATCGGAGGGTACGGGTAGGGCGGTGGGGGAGAAGGAGGTCAGTCAGGTAAGGGGGGGCCAGGCTATGGAGGGCTTTGTAAGTGAGGATGAGGACTTTGAATTGTATATGTTCTTTGATGGGGAGCCAGTGGAGAGAGTGGAGGACAGGAGTGATGTGGTCACGGGAGCGGGTGTTTGAGAGGAGGCGTGCAGCAGAGTTTTGGACCATCTGGAGTCTATGGAGGGAGCGGGAGGTGATGCCGGTGAGTAGGGAGTTGCAGTAGTCAAGGCGGGAGGAGATGAAGGCGTGGATGAGGGATTCAGCAGCGGGGGGGGAGAGGCAGTGTCTGATTTTTGCAATGTTTCGGAGGTGGAAGTAGGATGTCTTGACAATAGAACTGACGTGGGGATCGAATGAGAGGGTGGGGTCCAGAATGAAGCCGAGGTTGCGAGCCAGGGGGGAGGGGGTGATGGTAGTGTCGTCAATGGTGAGTGTGATGGGTCCGGTTTTATTGAGGATGGATTTGGTGCCGATGAGGATGACTTCGGTCTTTTCACTGTTGAGTTTGAGGAAGTTGTGTGTGAGCCAGGTTTTTATTGCTGAAATGCAGTTTTCGATGTGAGTGAGGGGTGGGTTCTGGGTGGAGTTTGTGGTGATGTAAATCTGGGTGTCATCGGCGTAGCAGTGGAAGTCCAGGTTGAATTGGCGGATGATGTGACCGAGGGGGAGTGTGTAGCAGAGGAAGAGCAGGGGGCCGAGGACTGAGCCTTGTGGGACCCCCTGTGTGACAGAGGAGGAGGAGAAGGTGTGACCGGAGAGGGAGATGAACTGTTGTCTGTTGGTGAGGTAGGAGGTGAGCCAGTCCAGGGCGGTGCCCTCAACACCCAGTTGGCGCAGCCTTAGAAGGAGGATGGAGTGGGACACTGTGTCGAAGGCTGCGCTCAGGTCTAGTAGAACTAGGATGTTGAGGGCACCTGAGTCTGCAGAGGTGAGGAGATCGTTGATTACTTTGACCAGGGCTGTTTCAGTGCTGTGATGTGGGCGGAAGCCAGATTGAAGAGGTTCATACAGTTTGTTGGATTGGAGGTGGGAGTGAAGTTGGGCAGCGACAGCGCGCTCTAGGGTTTTGGAAAGGAATGGTAGGTTGGAGATGGGGCGGTAGTTGTGAGATTGGCTGGGTCAAGAGTGGGCTTTTTGAGAATGGGGGTGACAGCGGCAAGTTTGTAGCTTGAGGGAACGTGGCCTTGGGATAGTGACTGATTGAAGAGGGCAGTGAGGTGGGGGATGAGGGCAGGGAGGCAGGCCTTGGTCAGGGTGGTGGGGAGGGGGTCGAGGGAGCAGGTGGTTGTTTTGGAGGCGGTGATGATAGTAGTGATGAGGGAGGAGTCAACAGGGGAGAAAGTAGTGAGAGGAGTAGGGGGAGGGTAATCAGGAGGGGGGAAGATGACAGCAGGGGGGGCAGGGGTGGTGGAGTTGGAGATGGAGGCAGTCAGTGAGCTGTTGATGTGGGAGATCTTGCTGTTGAAGGCGTGGAGAAAGGAGTTGCAGAGATCAGGGTGAGTTTGTGGAGAGCAGCGAGACCACCCCCTCGCTTAGAGAGGCGGGGTTTAGCGATGTAGGTGTAATTAGGGGGGGTGGCCTGGTTGAGTGAGTAGTAGTCCGAGGGTTGTTGCCAGGTTTCAGTGAGGAGAAGTATGTCCAGGTTGTTGTCCAGTATCAGTTCAGATATGACAGGGGATTTGTTGGAGAGAGAGCGAGTGTTCAACAGTGCAAGGGAGATGGATGGGGGAGCAGGGGGGAGAGAGCGGAGGTTTGAGGGGTCAGCGGTGCGGTGTGGGGTGATGACAGGTGAGCGAGAGTTAGTCCAGAATGAGGGGATGTTTGTGCCTTCAGGGTGCTGTAGAGTCCGGTGTCGATGTTGCTGGGAGCCTCGGTGGATGTAGCGGCGGCGGCGGAGAATGCCTGCCTTGGTGGCGGCGGTGGCAGCAGCAGCAGTGAGGCGATGGTTATGGTTCAGTGAGTGAAGGTCAGTGGCAGTATAGGTGAGACGAGAGAAGGGCAGAGGGAGGTGGGGGGTAGGTGAGATGGGCGGGGGTCCAGGGCAAAACGATAGGAGCAGCAGGAGGGTGAGTCCAAGTTGGAGATGAAACCAGAGTACAGGTGGGAGTAGTTCAGTGGATAGGTTGGGAGTGACTAGTAGTTGGTGGGCAGTGAGTTGTGTAAACATGGCAGTGAACCAGAGTGGCAGCGTGGTGTTGTTGTTGTTGTCATCTGCATTGCCAGCCTGGGACCGAACCCGCGCGGCCGGCCAGCCGTGCCATGCCAGCGACCAAATCCTGCAGTAGTGAGTGAAGGTTGGGAAGGACTGACACTCACCTGCGGAGATGGCAACCCCCGAACCAGGGAGGGAGTGGTGGCTACCTCCCGGGACGGGGGTAGTAGCACAGCACGGCCAGGCTCAGCAACACAGAGCCGGGGGACAGGAACGACGAGGCGGTGAATACTGTAGTCCGGTAGTGGAGGCGGTGGATACTGTAGTCCGGTAGTGGAGGCAATGGATACTGTAGTCCGGTAGTGGAGGCGATGGATACTGTAGTCCGGTAGTGGAGGCGGTGGATACTGTAGTCCGGTAGTGGAGGCGATGGATACTGTAGTCCGGTAGTGGAGGCGGTGAATACTGTAGTCCGGTAGTGGAGGCGGTGAGAGGCGGGAGGTGGCGGGGGGGAAAGCAGCGGAGGTCGGCGAAAAAATCTAACAAAACAAAGTGAAAAAAAATACTTGGAAAAGAAAACAAGAAAAATAAAAAGCGGAGACCTCCGGGGGAAGACGGGCACACAGAAAAAGGTAGACGCCGAAAACAAGAAACCATAGACACTTTAGGACAGGATACAAAAAGACAGGACAGGGAAACAGAAGCGGCAGTCACAGCGCTGACGCCAGCGTGCTCTGAACCCGGAAAAACAGCTACGGCAAACGCAACAGGACAAAAATGTTGCCCTTTTAACGCCCAAAGTAGCCTAGAAATGGTCAGTGAAACACCCTGACAGAATAGCGAAAAATAATAATTTCACCCAGTCAATTTCTGCGCAACAGTTCCGCGCAAGGAACACGTCATAAAAATATTAAACTCTTCTCTCGTCTGCCAGACCATAGATAATATATAATATCTATGTGCCAGACTGCATCGACAACGGAATGAGTTGAAACGTAATTCGTCCTACTATTCACCTTATTATTTATTATAATACATTTCATAACATCAAAGTATTGTTTAATAATTACAGATCCAATTAAATATGATTCCCGATTAAACTGTACAACATATTTGAGGGGTTGTTTTGCAAAAACAGATACCTCCCTTTGTATTCATTATCCTAAATCATGTTTTTTCTTTTAGATTAGATTAGATTCAACCTTATTGTCATGCAAGTACTAAGACAAGGAAACCCAGTTTTTCATCTAACCAGATTGTAGTGTATTGTAGAAAAGAATGTTTCAAGTTTATTGTTACGTTACATTGCACAAGTGTAAGAGATTACAATTATTCGGCTATGCGCTTAAGGTGTTCGTAGTCCATATACGGTACATGGGGTGTACTTGGGGATGATAGTCAATTGGCTACAGTGGGCCTGTTCATGTTCTTTAATGTATGGATATTGCAATCATTGGACTTATCGGGAACGTTACCCTTAAGAAGACGTTCATTACTGTGAAGTCAATTGACGGTGGTCAACTTCAGTTCATGTCCAGCCTCGCAGTGCGTGCAATGAATATGAATCTAAAAAGTCAATATATTTGCATGAATATCAATATGTTACGTACAGTAAAGATATATGTACAGTGTGATGCGTACAGGACAAGAGCAAATAAGATATGTGCAGTGTGCACGTATATCCTTTGTGTGCACTCCTTCATATACGTGAGAGGTAATATTTTGATTTATGTCGGTGGAAATGGTATCCGTTTCAATGTGTTTCTCCAGTTTCATCCTTCTGCCAGCGGAGTCGCAGTTGCTAATTTCTCCAGTTTCTGTACGTACACATGGGTCCCAGTGTGCGTGGAGGTGCGCACAGTTTCACGCCATGTTCGGTTTTTATAGATCCCAAATTGCACGTGTTTGGGCATAGGCAAGCTTTCTAAATGAGGCCCCAGGTCTTCATTCAGTGTTTTCTTATTCTCATGTTATACAGTAAGTCATGTAGTAGTTGAGTCAGAAGTGATTTCAGTGACCTTGGGGTTACTGGCTAGCCTCCCTAACCTCAAGGTCAACTTTGCCACCAATGACATTGTTGAGTAGGTGTGTGTGGGATGTGTTGAAAGCGGGTGTGTGGCTGGGTCGAAAGCAAACACTTATCAGCTACAAATGCGTGTAGCTTAAATAGATGTATTTTAGTGTTCACTACAATAAAGTGTTACCAAGTGAAGGTGTTCCTCTTTTATCTAGAAAATAGAAAACAAAAAACTCTCTCTCTCTCTCTCTCTCTCTCTCTCTCAATTATTAAGATGCATATATCATCTCATGTCATCCTTACCTCTCCATGAACTTATCTGTCTCTCTGCTCTTTGCTATCTCTTTCTCCCCTCCTCTCTCCCTTTCTCTTCCTCAGTTCTACCCTTTCACAATCTATCCACTCCTTCGCCAAAGTCTTGATTAAAGTTTTCCTGTTAAATGAGTTTCAAAATGCCATGTGAAATACTATTATTCATCCACAGTCATCATTCTGGTCGGGAGATTCTCACGGAAAGGCAACAGCGAGTTCACCCCGTGCTCTGGTTCCTGATTTAGAGGTTCTCTATTCCCACGAGGTACTATAGGCTTTCCTCCAACCCTTTGTAGTTGAAAGCTAGTTTACTTTGACTTGGCTCACTGTAGTTTGAATTAGTTTGCTGTCACAGTTCTCATAAGCAATTCTTTTTCAAAGATGTCTGATTATAACAACTGATTTGACATGATAGGGCTCGTAGTTTTTTTTTAGGTCAGGGAAAAACCCTGGGTCCTAGTCCTGAATGAATGAGAAGGTGTACAGGTGTTCAGTGAGTGTATACTTTGTGTATGTTTGTGTATGTGAGTGTATGTTTTGCCTTACGGCACCACGTGTGTGTTCTTCCTCTAGCTTGAATGCTACAGTGTTGGTCGAAGCTACTCTGAAATACTCTGACTAATTCATTCCACTTCTCAGAAAGCATGTGACTGAAATCACAGTCCGGAATCCGGAATCACATAGCGAAAACATAAAGTAACTAACTACAGGAAACACTACTAGGATTTTTTTATTTAGTTATCAACTATCACCAAGCTACTGCAAAGTGCACATGTACTGGAGCTACTCCCCCAACACTGCAGTTGCGGTGTGGTTGGGTGTGGAAGGGTGTGTAGAGTGTGGTTGGGTGTGGTAAATGGACTGACTTATACAGCTCCTTTATCCAAAGCGCATTACAACGGCCTCTCATTCACCCATTCACACACACATTCACACACCAGTGACGGCAAGCCACCATGCAAGACGCCAGCCTGCTCACTGGGAGCAATTTGGGGTTCAGTGTCGTGCCCAAGGACACTTCGACATGTGGCCAGCCGGGGCTCGAACCGCCGATCTGCCAACCTTGCGATCATTAGACGGCGGCTCTACCTCCTGCGCCACAGCCGCCCTTGGTAGGGTGTGGTAGGGTGCGGTTGGGTGTGGTAGGGTGTGGTAGGGTGTGGTAGGGTGTGGTAGAGTGTAGTTGGGTGTGGTAGGGTGTGGTTGGGTGTGGTAGGGTGTGGTAGGGTGTGGTAGGGTGTGGTTGGGTGTGGTAGGGTGTGGTTGGGTGTGGTAGGATAGGGTGTGGTAGGGTGTGGTAGGGTGTGGTAGGGTGTGGTTGGGAGTGGTAGGGTGTGGTTGAGTGTGGTACGGTGTGGTTCAGTGTGGTAGGGTGTGGTTGGGTGTGGTAGGGTGTGGTTGGGTGTGGTAGGGTGTGGTTGGGTGTTGTAGGGTGTGGTTGAGTGTGGTTGGGTGTGGTAGGGTGTGGTAGGGTGTGGTTGGGAGTGGTAGGGTGTGGTTGGGTGTGGTAGGGTGTGGTTGGGTGTGGTAGGGTGTGGTTGGGAGTGGTAGGGTGTGGTTGAGTGTGGTAGGGTGTGGTTGAGTGTGGTTGGGTGTGGTTGGGTGTGGTAGGGTGTGGTTGAGTGTGGTAGGGTGTGGTGGTTGGGTGTGATCGGATTTGTGTGATTTTTGAGCACTGGGATTTTGAATGAGAGACATATGGCTGGCATCAACATCTCCAGAGATCCTCTCAGAGTTGGCCAGAGGTCAGAGGTCAGAGGTCCTCTCAGAGTTGGCCAGAGGTCAGAGGTCAGAGGTCCACTCAGAGTTGGCCCAAGTTAGCACTGCGACCGCATCAAGACCCAATCAGACGCTCTTGCAGTATATTTGCTTCTAAGAATTTGGTTGAAATAGATCACGAGTAAAACTAGACTATTTATTCAATCAAGTTACATTACAGGTTACAGCATTACTGTCATAGATGGTCAGCCGTGGGAAAGAAAACTCTTTGTCTTTTGTTCACACATTTATACCCCCAATGACCAAGGTGTGAAATGGGGTTAGGTTACAGCAGGTCAAAGTGCAGGGGGCAGGTCACAGGAAGGGAGGCCATCTTGAACATGTGAGGACAATGCTTTGACCATGTGACTTCTAAGACAAAGGAATGCTAATTCATTAAAAAAAAACTTGTTAATAGAATCCTTACAGAACTATACAGGTCTATGAATGTGTGTGCAATAAGACAGATATCTACACAGGTCTATGTGTGTGTGTGTGTGTGAAAATATACCACACTCTCCACCCCAAAATATACCCCACTCTCCACCCCAAAATATACCCCACTCTCCACCCCAAAATATACCACACTCTCCACCCCAAAATATACCACACTCTCCACCCCAAAATATACCCCACTCTCCACCCCAAAATATACCCCACTCTCCACCCCAAAATATACCACACTCTCCACCCCAAAATATACCCCACTCTCCACCCCAAAATATACCCCACTCTCCACCCCAAAATATACCCCACTCTCCACCCAAAAATATACCCCACTCTCCACCCCAAAATATAACACACTCTCCACCCCGAAATATACCCCACTCTCCACCCCGAAATATACCACACTCTCCACCCCAAAATATACCACACTCTCCACCCCAAAAGGAGATGAAGAGACTGACATGGCTTAGCACACTGCTGCACCGCCTAAAGAACCTGTCGGTGAAACCTGCACCAACTGACTCTGAAGCTCTGCGTTGGCTAGCATAATGGATAACATTTGATTTGAATCGCTGCTTGTTCACTTTTTACAGACTTAATCATGAATACTATTTCATAACCATTTGACTTAAGGCTATATACATGGTGGATGAATACAGCGCCTGTAGTTTTTTAATGATTACGAGACCTGCTAATGAACGGTTTGTAAATCGTTTCTATTGTTGATTTATAAACGAAGTCATTAAAATTATTTACTCACAGTGTAACACTCCAGTCCCTGTTTAACTGTTATCAATATAACGGTACAGGGGGGCCGTTAAGAACTGTTCCACATTGATGCCTCGGTTGTATTTTTGTTCAGTAAACACGTATGGAACAGGACTGGCTGAGCCCAGGTCTGTGTTTCTCTCCCTTCGTTGTGTGAACTGGGGACAACATGCTTATCTTTTCTGACACCGGAATTGAATGACTCCCATATCTGTCGGCCTAAAGATGAAGATGGAGTGTGTGTGTGTGTGTGTGTGTGTGTGTGGTGTGTGTGTGTGTGTGTGTGTGTGTGTGTGGTGTGTGGTGTGGGCGGTTGTGTGTGTGTGAGTGTGTGTATGTGTGCGGGGGGGGGCAAGCTTTCTGACAGGCTCCCCCTGCTTTATTTGATTAGGCGCTGGCTTCTCTCTGGGTCCGTAATTGCATTTGCCTGTTGCTGTGTGTTTAAGAATAGCCCCGGTCCCGGCGGCCCGCCCCTCCTGATTTCCCTGCTGCCTCGGGGGGTAGTGGTGGGAGGTGGGGGGGGTATGGGGGCGGGCAGGGGGGGGGGGGCGGGGGGGGGGGGGGGGTGAGCAGGGGGTTCTCAGGATAACAAGTCGTCATGACAACCTGGGGGGTTGCATGGAAGGGCCACCTCACTGACTTTGCAGTTTTCTCTTTTTCTGTCCCCCTAGCATCATTTCTCCTTCTCCTTACGGTGAATATTTCTGTTCTGTCGGGGGGGGGGGGGTGAGATGAAGTGCTCTGTAACGAGGGCTCGTATTTCACTGCTATTCATAATTTAAGGAGGCGCTGGGTTGAGGATAGGACGGCCCGGGTGACACAGTGACGTTGTTATATGAATCATAAGCACTCTGGGGGGGGGTACACGTACTTGTTTTTGCGGCTGTGTTTTGTGTCCGACGCTGTTGTCGTTGTGTTTTGAAGATCGCAGACGAATCGTGTATGGATAGGATCTGGTTTAGGCTGTTCTGGTTTGTATTCCGTTCTCAAAGTGCTGCATTGTGCAATTGTTTGGAGCTTGTGTGTGTGTGTGGCTAACATGCTCACACCCAGGATATCTGGTTGATTTCACACTATGACAAAGAATTCCGGGAATTCTCCTCACAAGTGTCAGGTGGGTGTTTGTCTAGCAACAACACCAGGCTAGACTGGCTAACAAAATGAAGCATCATCATTTATGGATTTTTCGGTGACTAAAGTAACTCGCGGCACCCCATGCTGAACATTTTGCTGACATTTATTCACCTTCTGCACGAAAAAAACCCAAAACTGTCGCGAGAACTTTGCCCTCTTGTTGCAGTGGCGGTGCTTCCTCTTACGAGACACGGCTTTGTATTTCAGGTCCCAGCGACACACTCTTTATCTCAGGTGTTGGTTTATCGTAAACTACGACCTGTCTTCTGATCACAAATTACAGCCCCCCCCACCCTGTATCCATCGGGGGCCCGGCTCCCAGCAGGGGAGCAAAGAGCTCAGGATAAGAACATTATCCCTCCCCTGCCCGGGGGGGGTCCGCAACGCTGCTACAAGGCGTTTATAAATCGCCACCTGCAGATAGGTCAAGGTTTGGATTTGGTCATGACCCAAGTTCATAAATCTGGATGATGTAAGGGCCTTGGTTAAAAGGCTTGTGGATCAACTGTGAGATGGACTCCCCACCCCCCCCACCCCCCCACCCCTCCCTTCCCTTTACAGTCCCCACTGCAGTCTATGGCGTGAGAGAGGGAGAGAGAGAGAGAGAGAGAGAGAGAGAGAGAGAGAGAGAGAGAGAGAGAGAGAGAGAGAGAGAGAGAGAGAGAGGGGAGGCGAGCGGGTGAAACAGGCAATCGATAAATCAATATGTTTTGCACCACTAAGCCAGGGTGAGCTCACACACACACACGCTTGCACACACGCACACGCATGCTAAGGCAGTTCTACACACGCACACACACGCACGCACAGACACACACACACACACACGCACGCACGCACGCACGCACAGACACACGCACACACACACACCCTCACACTGTGGGTTGAGATAGAGTGGCCCTTGCCAAAAGACATTTTGTTGTTTTAGGGGGGCTTCTTTTTTTTCAGTTCTAGTACCCGTTTTGGATCATTAAGCCATTGATTTTTGTTTCATTGTGTAAGTGGTGCGCTGGCCCCCCCCTGGGAAGGGGCTGGAAAAACCCAACAGACGAGAGGCCCCAGCAGGACTTTCTCTGGGCCTGACAGGCTCCGCCCGCCCCCCCCCCCCCCCCCCCCCGCCCCGGGCTAGGAGAGCCGAGGGAGACTGTGGGGTCGCCTGGAAACAGTCTGGTGGAGATAGAACCACATAGAAACAGTCTGGTGGAGATAGAACCACATAGAAACAGTCTGGTGGAGATAGGAGGTGGTATCTCAGTCTAATGATCGCAAGGTTGGCAGATCGGCGGTTCGAGCTCCGGCTGGGCACATGTCGAAGTGTCCTTGAGCAAGACACTGAACCCCAAATTGCTCCCACACTGTAAAAAACAACAACTACGCTTTATTCAGTAGAGTTAGTATTCTGAATTGTTCAGACAGGAACATTTAAATTACTATGAGTGAACGTAAAAATGTACATCAGTGGAATGGAATGGACCCCAATAAGTTCTAAACATACAATTGTGAATAAACTGAAATTGCAATTCGTTGTTAGCACATCTGGTTCGTTGGTATAAGAGCAGCGCATGCGCACAAGGCAGCTCAGACCTCAACGCATTTTTTTGATTGGCCGCTTGGCCACAACTGGTTTGCATATTAGCGGCCCCAAAGGATTCTGGGCCCAATTTATGTGAGTTTTGTGGGTCACACCGTGACTGTGTTGTACAGGGGAAAGTATGGGGTAGTTCCAAGTTCAAGGAAATAAGTCAAGCTATAGCCATGCCTTCGAAAGTTTGACTGTGTCTATGTGCTGTGCCAATGGCGGTGGACGTCCAGTAAATGCTCGCATAATTACATTGTGTGCGAGTCCAATAAATATCCACGCTACAATACAAATTAGGAGCATTGTTCTCACTGAATAAAAGTTGATTCATATTGATGAAATTCAGTATTGTGGTGAATGTTGTCGTCTGGTTATGCGTTACAGCCAGCT
>NC_137689.1:39220941-39243441 GCF_963989245.1 Nansenia antarctica | reverse complement strand
CAACACCTTTCTCCATGACTTTATCTACACTTGTTTCGCACCAAATTTCACACACTTCTTTATTCGCTCTCTTTCTCTCTCTCTCTCTCTCTCTCTCTCTCTCTCTCTCTCTCTCTCTCTCTCTCTCTCTCTCTCTCTCTCTCTCTCTCTCTCTCTTCTCTCTCTCTCTCTCCACCTCTACTCCCATCCACCCACCTCCACATATAGATCCTCTCTACCATAATCCCCATGGAAACATCGGAGCTGCTGATTGCCTGCTTACTCTAATGATGGAACTATCAGTGGGGAAAGTGTGTGTTGCAAAATGTGAAAGTGTGAGTTTTTTTTTTGCCGTACTCCGAGTTCCTCAAGGGCTCAGGTTCTACTGCCCGTCTCTGTGCTATGTTATTACCTTTTGGGAGTTTTTGTTTTGACAGCGGAATGAATTGCCGTTGTCACATAAACGCTGATGCTTTTCGGCCTACACGGTAAATATAAGGCTAATGTGTCATGTGCACTAAAATGAAATGTGCTCTATGCACTTAAATCCTGAGAGTATAGCATCAAAACATTATGCTGCTTCCAAAGTGCAAAGACGTTAAGGCTCTCTCGAAATAGGTACTCATGTCAAGTACAGGTGTTCTACCAGCAGCTGATGAGGTAGAATGGTTTGGAGGATTAGGAGTGCTACAGTAGAGTTGCTGCCTGCTACCTGGCTGAACGACGTCCTCTTCATATTCTCATCTACAGGTTTGTTTTCTCAATAGAGTAAGACAATAAACACACACCTGTATTCATCTTCTCTTTCCTTGAAGGTTGTATTCCTTCCCATAGTCTTTATTTTGACCTTGTTGGCCCTTCCCTTGATATGGAAAGACTACCTGATATAGAATGCTAGTGTTAGCACTAGAACAGCCGTGCCTTTTTACCTACTAAAAGACCCGCCTCGCCCCTCTTTTTCAATGCAAAGCTGCTACTTACACACAACGACCACTAGTTGGCCGCTTGTAAATTAGCCTGCTTCCTACACAGAAAAACAGCAAAATAGCTTTATACTAGCTTATCCTGATGTGATTTTGAAAATGTAAGGATACTGGGTGGTAGAACGCACATATCTAGGAAAACTCATGAAAGGAGGGTCCTGAAATTTGATCAAGCGCAAAGATATAAACATTTGTTTTACTCACTGTCAAATGACCCCTCACGGCTGATTAAGTGTTAGGAGAAGTGTTAGGAGAAGAAGCAGGAAACCAGTCTCATATACAGGTGGAGAGGTAGAGGAAAGTGAAAGTGGTCCTGTGTATTTGACTAGCATGGTGCTAGTATGGAGCTTGCAAGGTGGGAAGAAAGAGAGAGAGAGAGAGAGAAGCAGAGAGATAAAGCGAGACAGAGAGAGAGAGAAAGCGAGACAGAGAGAGAGAGAAAGCGAGACAGAGAGAGAGAGAGAAAGACAGTTGACACAACGTGTGTGAGTTCCTACCGAGCCGAGTAGGAAGCCGATGTCGAACAAGTCAAGGAGAAGGGAAGAATGTTTATTTTCCAAAGATATTTAACCCCTTTGCCATTTCGCCACAGCCTCGCATCGCCACCCAGTACATTGTTTTAGGAATGCTTGGAGGAATTCATTGTAAAAGACTGTGGGGGTCTGAATTCTAAATAATGGAACCCAAAGAAAATCTGCCTGGCCCCTTCGTGTGAATAGGGGACGGGGTTTTAATAGGGGAAGGGGTTTTAATAGGGGAAGGGCTTTTAATGGAAAGAGAGGGGGAGAGGAATACCTCCCCCCCAAAATTATACATGGATCTCAGGGAGTTGGTAGAGCTACTGTCTGTCGATGAAAGAAAAAGAACAGTTGATGAAAATAGACGTATGCCTCCTTGTGTGATATCCTGCGTGTGTGTGCTCCTCGCTTTGATCTCACTAGAATATCTCTAGTCATATATATAGATACTGGCTGGTGGTGAACACACACTGATCTCATAAAGTACCCGTGGGACAATCCCCACCAGCACGGTGTTAGCAGAGAGGAAGTGTGTGTGTGTGTGTGTGTGTGTGTGTGTGCGCGCGCGTGTCTGTGTGTGTGTGTGTGTCTGTGTGTGTGCGCGCGTGTCTGTGTGTGTGTGTGTGTGTGTGTTTGTGTGTGTGTGTGTGCGCACGTGTCTGTGTGTGTGTGGGTCTGTGTGTGTGCGCGCGTGTCTGTGTGTGTGTGTTTGTGTGTGTGTGTGTGTGTGTGTGTGTGTGTGTGTGTGTGTGAAAAGCACCCTGCTCATCCCTGATGCACAGTACAGCCTATCACAGTTAAAGGATAGACGCTTTGCTGAATTGGAGTGACTATGGAAGCACAAGACAGACCGCGCCGATCCATAATTCATTGTCATGTTTTTTTATTTAGTATTTGTTTTGCTTCCCTTGATCGTGACTGGCTTACGGACACCCTCCTTGCCAATACAACTAGGCCAAGCTATTACATTCTGGGAGCTCTTCCTTTGCGAGCTGTAAAAGACTGTCCCTGAAAGGCTGAAAGATCAGAGACAGGGGGAGGAATCGGTAACAGTCTTTGTCACGCAAAATGTTGCTCTAGAAAATGAAAGCGAATGCTACTTTTCAAATGATTCAATTCAATATATGCAGTACTAGCAGTGCTACTATAAATCCTGCCCCCCCCCCCCCCCCCCCCCCCCCCCCAAAAAAAAGGTTGTCAGTCCTGTTGATTGTATTCATTGCCGTGACACGCTATAAGGTTACGTTCTAGCACGACGACTGCCAAACGGCGGGTTTGAGCATCGATTTCCTACCAGGACTAGTGGATAGAGGATTCACTTAGTCAAATGTGTTTGTTGCTTTGGAATAAGGCATCTGCTCAATGCAAAAAAATTATAATGTCAATGTAGGTTATTTCAGTCAACACCAGGTCAATAGGGAATTGTAAAATAAAGCTAGAGTCACAAAGTTCGCTATCGCAACGAAGAGATGTTATGAAACGGAAGCACGTCTGTTCTGCTCCCTATGAGACTTTAGTTTCAAGGAGTACTTTCTCATTTTGATAATGAAATGACCTTGCCTCTGGTGGAAAACTCCAGAAAGCCAGATTCCCTTTTTTCTCACTGCTCTGAGGAAAATGAGAAATCCTACTACCGTCTCTCCAGTGTTGAGTAAAATACAGTATCTACAGCCTATCTATTATTGTCTACAATAATGCTTTTTTTCGGTGTGAACTAAAACGCCTCAGGGAGACTGTGCCTTTAATAATAACATTTTGTGGATACCGTATTTGTGATACAACGGCTATGACAATTGTTTGGATGTTTGATAACTTCTAAAACCAACAGAGGAACGAAAGAAACATTGAAGTTCCTTTTTGACACCGTCGAGTACATTTTTGGCCGTACAACTCATGAGACTTGTGTAACGCTATTATGGACGGTGCTACGCCGCATAGTCGCAAGTGTCCAAAAAGAACAGCCAGAACACCAGAGTCTGGTGCCTGTACAACCAGAGGACAACCACAATGCAATACGTCCAAGACGTAAGAACAGGGCTGCCAAGTTTCACCAAAACTTTGGAGTGAGATTTTTTGCCGGTGGAGCGACGCAAAACTGAGCACGTTTGGCAGCAGCGGCCCCTCTCTCCCACCCAATTATTATTATTATTATTATTTTTGCTAGTTTCCTACAATTTTACATCATAATAAACCAGCACAATAAATGAAAACAATTGGAAAATTGTATAAAACAAGACAAATTCAGATAGTAATAAAAAATATATTATATTTATTATCATCTATCTATAAATAAATAAATCATGTAACATCAGAATAACTCTTTTAACTGTCAATCAACCATGTAACATATTAATCACTCTTTTAATTGTCAATCAACCATGTAACATATTAATCACTCTTTTAACTGTCAATCAACCATGTGACCTATAAAGTTACAACATCTTATGCAGTACAACAACCCCAACCCTTACAAGCGGTGTTCATAACTCTGTGTTGTAGGTGTTTGTGGCAGATTTTGATGCCTTAATAACAGAGGTAGGGGGCTCCCACTTGAAACATTCTGGCTCGAGGCCAGCCATCTTCACCGTCATGATGGATGAAAGGGTTCCATCAAGAGCCAGACTGTTACGGGTTTTGGTTTTGTTCAGCCCCACCACGGAGAACACTCGTTCTGCATCAGCATTTGAATGCGGAAGTACCAAAACCAATTTGGCAATATGAGAGAGCCTCCCAAATCTGCTCATCCCGTTCACCTTAGGAAAATTTACATAGGAAGCCTAATTACTCACGGATTTTCTTATGCAGCAAGTTGATTAAGTCAATGTGTAGTATGTCAAAGGGTGCAGAATAATTATTACCTTATTCTTCTCTGATGCCATGTTCCCCCAAAAGCTCTCAACGTCGAATGTGGCTGGGTCTGGTGGCATGGGAATGTCCATGAACTGGTAATCCAGAAACTCCTCGCTGAGTTTGTCATGCTCTTGAGGTCCGTGGTACGGGAGAAGTTCAGCAAATCTAAAAAGAACACAATGTGCACTGATCAGATATAGTTACAGCAGCTGGAACAGCAGGGTTTGTTTTTTAGATGTGATTATCAAACTTAACAATCTATTCAAAATGATCAGAACTTGTCAACCCTAACCTGTCAACAAAGTACAAGGCATCTTCCACACAACACTCTGTCCTCTGCTGGATGTCAACAAACATGGCATGTTTGGGCAGGGGCTCTCGCAGGGGTAGTTTCTCCATGGCATACTCCACAGCCCTCAAAAGAAATGCCAGTGCTGCCTGTTGGAACCTCTCCACTTGCTGCGGTGTAATGTCTCCTGCATCAAGGAGGCTGTTGAGCGTAGCTCGAGTAGTAAAGCCGATATTCAGCTTTTCTCCTGCCAGAGACACAATAACAATACAACTATCAATTACTTTAGAACAGGTAAGTTTAAAATAAAACATATTTTTGTTTGTTTACAAGAGTTCGTTTACAGAGTTCATTTACAATCATCAACAACCACAATAGCTAACTTCAATACCCTTCTTTAAGTATCTCCCATCACATCAGTCCCATTCCTCTGTCTCCTCTGACCTGGCAACCTTTTTGGAAGGGGGCTGACCCTTCGCTGCCCACATTGAAAGCAGGTCTGCCTGCTTACTGCTCCCTGCTTTCTGCTTCGATGACATCTCTAAACAGACAAAATGCAATGATGATTCAAAATCAGAAGTGCTGATTTGAGGTAGTTTTTACAACTAAACATGACATAAAAAGCACAAGAAAATCCGTCTGGTCTGAAACATCGCCCCCCCCCCCCCCCCCCCGCCCACCACCAGGGCCAACTACGTACTTCGCTAAATATCATTTTACTGCTCACAGTTTTAGTTTTACAATTACGAGCTCACAGTATCAATTACCTCGCAAGCAGTTAAGTGATTACATTTTTAATCAAGAACCTGGATTCTAATTCGAATGAGGTGAGATGTACCTACCGTTTTGGCCGTCCGCTTCATGCTGCAGTGAACACAGATGCAACGCTCGTCTCCCGCTCCGACTGCGCACGCGCAAGCATAATAACGCGAGTGCAGAAAGAGGACGTCACGAAACTCATGTCCAGTAGCTTTCTTTCAAGGAATTTCAAAAATAAAAGTCCTGTAAAACAAATTGTTATTTCTCGCCGTGAGAAATAGAGTTGCGGCGTGAGAACTGGTTGAAATGCGTGTGTCTCACGGTAATTGCGTGAGACTTGGCAGCCCTGCGTAAGAAGGTCATTTTTCTTCTTTTTTTTTTGCAGATTATGAAAGTGCAGATTTGTAAGCTTTCAAATGATGTGTCATACATTGAAATCAAATAGTTGAAGAACATAATGTTTATTTGAATGTTGGTACACCTCAAACCAAATACCAAAAACCAAAAAAACTCGCTCTGAACCAAAACACACGCGTTTGTTATCATCGTGTTGGTAGCTAGGTAGCATCTAAGAAGGAACATCGCTATAAACTATCTATCTAACTGCATGTTTAACACATCTCAACATGCTGATACAACATCAACTTGCTAGAAAACACATACCCACCCATAATCCGAGGATCACACAGTCCTTGTTTTTGAACATGTCCTAAAACGTACGTTTGTTTGCAAGTATCGCTAACCCAGTAGCCTCAAGCAGGACGGGACGGGATACAAAGGAAGTATTTAGTTATCCTAAAACTGTTGTTCGTTATATCGAATGGTGCTTTTCAAAAAACAGAAAACACATCTTTTTTTCTTTCTAAAGAAGCGTTTTGCTCATTCGCGCCACTTGAGAATGGCCGAAGCGCGGCCCTTTTCACCAGACTGTGTCCGTTTGTGCTACAACACTGTTCGGCCGCTGACTGCGTGCGCCCTGTGTACTTCCTGCGTTTTCTCGTTAGCAGTGAATCCACGACAGTGGGGAGGCTGAGGAGGAGTCATTGGGTTAGGTAATCAACGGCAGCTAGCATAGTCTCAGCTAGCAGACCCTGCTGTAGCCTAGACTGTTGGTACTTTCGTATATATTGGTATCTGTTACTGCTAAAAATGAAGAAGAGTTCTTGAGCAAATTTAAGACTTGTTTATTCAAAAAAGCAGGTTACACAGCATGGCCCCTCAATGGAGCTGGTGGTCCGAATCGGTCACAGGATATTAAGTCAAAGATATGGATATGAAGAAAAAGAAGAAAGAGCCCATCTGTGTATAGGATTTTATACCCCCCCTTGTCACTGTCGCTGAGCCAATCAAAACAGAGTCCACGTCATTTTAATTTGGTTGAATACAAAGTATACCAGTGAGATCATAGTAGGTGAGGTCATTTTCTGTCCTGTAAATAGGATGTTATTAATGCAATTCACCCTATGGTCTAATACAATTCTAATGCAATTTATGCTATGGGCGTCTTTCTGGCTCGGGCCCTAATGCAATTATATCTACTCATGATGATATTACAGCCTCTGCACATGCATGTCAAAAGGCCATTGTGTGTATTAGAGGGCCATTGCTATGGTTACAGAGCATGAAAATACACGACACAGCCCCCCTCGGAACACGCAGAGTGTGTTCCGAAACTAAACGACAGACAGAAAAACTACATCATCCCATCAACACATCAACAACATCAACACATCAACACATCAACACATCAACACATCAACACATCAACAAATCTTGGTAGAACCTCCACACAGACCAACCCAGGACCAGTACTATGAACCAAAGATAACACATACAAAAAATAGAAAACAACCAATAATAAAAAGAATCTTGTAAATAACAATCACAATTAAACCACACTCAGTTCATCATGCATAATACAAAAACTGAGATACAGAAATTTCCAACGACCGATGTTTCCCTCGTCCTTGAAGCGGCAGGGTCAGAGGTTGCTAGCACATGGCCCCAGTTGGAGAACAGCCTTTACCGCTGTCTCAGATTGATAACACTTTCATAGTCAGGAGCTTCCATTGTCGCGTAACCATTACATCACTTCACAACCGACATCAATCACATGATATAGAAAGAAACAAACAGGAACCGAAGCAAACAATCACAAAACATCACTTAATAAACAAATCATCAAAAGAGGAAACAAAATCAGAAAGCAAAACAGAATCCAGCTTTTGCTCATCAGCTATGTCGGCCATCATTAAAGCATTAACCGGAACATCAGAAATACACTTTCCAAAACATTTGATTAAAATACCAAGTAACATAATACAGATGATAATGACAACAAGAATAATAGCGACGGACCTGATCATATTACCAATACCTGAAAAAGCAGAATCAAAGAAATCCAATGTATTCCAACCGTGTTCTTTACGTAAATCCTCTATACCCTTCTTGTTAGATTCATGGAAATCATACAGAGCGTTACCAGAATCCGAAATATAACTGCAACATTCACCGCCTATCAAAGCACAAGTACCACCCTGACTGGCCAAAATAAATGTCCAAAGCCATTCTATTTTGGAGAGCTACATTCTTAGTTTCAGTCAATTCAGTAGCCAGGGCAGATACTACAGCATCCGAAGCATTAATGTGTTTTTCAAGAACGGATGATAGGGCACTTAATTCAGTCTGAGAGTTGTAGACACCATAACTTGGGAATATTAGGCCAAAAAACTTCTGAGCGGTAGATAACGCCCTACGACTACGATGGGTTGCTTGTTTGTGAAGTACAGACATCTCCTCCCGAGTAACTTTCCTAATCAAAGGTATCAGATGAGCTAAATAACAAAGACCCTCACTCAAAGCAGGAAGCTTAGAGAATGCATTATTATCACACACAAGAAACACACCCTCCGGGAGTTGAAGCTCCGTACCAGGATACACGAAAATGACACCACCTATACAAGACGCGGCCCCTAGCTGACGAATCGCGCTGCCCTTGAGCCGAGATTGTATGTCAATACAGGTTGTAATATTTACGAGAGGCATGACCTTAAGCTGCGTGGTGCCTTTCTGCCGTCTGGTAGTATTGGTATCATGTAATTTCATTTGAGGCACCATAGCACAATCAACAACTTTACATTTCAATCCAGAAATAACAACTGAACCTCTCCACCGTGTAGAAGTCACACTCCCAGAACATGACAGATGAGGACTCAATGCAGTACCATTCAATTGAACGAACATAGCTTGGATAATATATATCTTCTTCGGACCTGTTGGTTGTGACAAATGTGTAAGCCTATCAATAATAACCTTCCCAACACCGCTAGGCCTATGGTGTTCGTTAACTGCTGCTGTCAGACGTTCCAACACACCAATATCCACACCTGCATAGGAAGAATTTAAAGGAACCAGAATCGTGCTGGGCTGACAAGAAGAGCTCTGGTTCTTGCCCTGTAAAACAAATTGGGCTAAACCCTGCCAATTATAATGAAACCATTCTGCTTTAGTTAACGGTATGGGGAAAAACATAGGAGCAGATGTACTTACAGGGACCTGTTGACAAATCCAGCAATCAGAATAATTCATTTTTGAAGCAAAATCTTTCATGATACTAGTGGCAGAATTAGGGTGGGACCGTGTCCCCAGGTGATTAGAATCATACAACAAATAATCGTCAGTAGCGACTACAATCGCCTTCGTAGAAGCCTTTACAGCAACATTTTCAACCTTTCCTGGTAACTCAACGTGAACATATTCATGCACAAATTTCTCACAGTCCAACGAATAGTAGTGTGGAAAGTCAGGAGTGTTCCTACAAACTTTGTCCTTGAAATTGTTGGATTTACTAGACACCTGTTCACCGATATTACGTCTAGCACACCAATACGAGTTCAACACCTTGTCAACATTAGTTAATGTCACACGAGTTTCTTGCGTGTTGCTTGAGTGTTGATTAAGTGTAACATATTTAGCATCCAGTAAATACCACTCGTCCGCTTCGGCGGTATAGATCAAACAATCATCAACAGTACAACGTGAATGTGGGCAAACAAAAGCTCTACCTGCTGTGATCATTCTTCTCTGACGTCCAGGCATAACAGTGTGTGAGTGAAGTGTAACATTGTCCAAGGAAGTCAATGGGGTAGGAACACTAAGGGGTATATTAGTCTCTGAAACGGCATGGCTTGAGTTTCCTCCTAATTGGCCTCGGTGTATCACGGGATCTGTCTGGTTGGGGTGTATCACTGACAGGTCTGTGTCTCTCAATGGTACCTTGGTCCGGGCAGCCGCCCGGGTTGCTGACATCTCCGTCTGGAGCATTGTCAGGGTCGGAAGGGGTGACAACAGGGGCAACACCAGGCTTGGTAGAACCCCCAAGAGGGGTGTCGCAGTCACTGGATCCTTCACGATCTCCCTTGGCCCACTCATCTCTGGGCTGGACAGGGTCTGGGACGAGGCCCCCGGCATCATCTGCATCACGGCGCAGATACTCACCAACATCTTCGTCAGCCTGGATGTCCAAGCTGTGGACTTCCTCGTCCCCAGGGGTCTCCTCACCATCTTGCTGAGGCTCTCCCTCATCGTCCTCATTGGGTGCCTTGATGCAGTGATGAACGTGATACCAGGTGGGGGACCCCTTGATTTGGATGGCAGTCCCAGTGCACCGAACGACCTCGTATGGTCCTTCCCGTCGAGCCTCATGCCACTTCCGTCTGTAGACCTTCACGTATACTTTGTCACCCGGCTGCAACGCGTCCTTCCTCTCCTGTGCGTTCACCTCCTCTTCACGTTCCTGTTTGTGGAGCACATAAGAAGAGATACTCTTTTGCCGGTTAGTCATGTACTGTACATAGGCTTTCATGTCACTCTCCAAGAGAGCCAAACTTGGCCCTTTCCCACTGGTTCGTGCACAGGGAGCTGTCATTATTCTCCCCATAGCCAGTTCATGGGGAGTCAAGTGCAGCCCTCGAATCTCACTGGAACGACAGGCCATCAATGCAAGAGGGAGTCCTTCCACCCAATTAAGACCTGTATGCTGACAGACCTTAGAAAGACGGTTCTTAAGGACCCCGTTCATCCTCTCTACCATCCCCTGGCTTTGAGGTGAGTAAATACACCCAAATCTCTGCTTGATTCCCAACTTTTGTAGTATAAGCTTTACCGTCTTATCCACAAATTCCTTACCATTGTCTGACGCTATCCTATCTGGAATTCCAAACCTAGGTATGAATTCCCTGCATAGGAACTTTGCTACAGACTGAGCATCCTTTTTTCGAGTGGGGCATGCTTCTACCCATCTGCTGAACCTGTCCACTACAACTAACATGTACCTGTATCCTGCAACAGGACGAATCATGTCCACATAGTCAATCACCAAATGTTTCATTGGCCCGTTTGGGGTAGGGATATGCCCAGTTCCCACTGGTATTCCAGGTCTGATATTGTTTTTCAAACAGACCACACATTGACCAAGGATATGGTCTATTTGTTCCAATAAATATGGAGCCCAAAAACCATATTCCTTGGTGATCTTGCGTCTTACCTCCCCCCTGGCCACATGCGCTAATCCATGGGCTTCCTGTATCAGCATGCCTAATAAATCTGGGGGTGCCACAACCAGTCCCTCATGATTTCTCCATAGACCTGTGTCATCCTGACTAGCCCCCCTTGTTAACCATAGGTTTTTGTCTAGCGCATTTGCCCCACTCTGCAACATCAACAAATCCTCAAGCGTGACCATGCCCTGTAACTGTGCTTCATGTGTGACCAGCAGAACTTTACCTGCTTTGTCTGCTCCTGTAATGGCTTTGGCTGCATCATCTGCAGCCCTGTTACCTTGTGTGACATGTGATGAGTCAGATCTGTGTGCGGCACACTTCACTATGGCTAATTCCCTTGGTTTCATCATGGCTTGTAACAGCTTCATGATTTGAGCGTGGTGCTGAATAGGCGAACCATCAGTTTTCTTAAAACCCCGTCCCTTCCATACAGCTCCATGTAGATGACACACATTATGGGCGTAGGCAGAGTCGGTGTACACTGTCACTCTTCGTCCGGTTCCCAAGTTGCATGCTTCTGTGAGGGCAATCAACTCAGCCAACTGAGCTGAACAAGGCTGAGGAACAGCCTCGGCTTGTTCCACAATGAACCCTGAATTTTGGGATCGGACTATGGCATACCCAGCACGTAAACTTTCTCCTACCCGGTAACAAGATCCATCAGTCCAATACTCAACGTCAGCTTCCTTTAAAGGCAAAGCTAGTAGATCTGCTCTAAGCTTAGAGTACCTCATAGCTTCCTTCACACAATCGTGTGGTTCCCCATCTTCTGGGGTTGGCAAGGTCTCTGCTGGGTTAAGTGTGTTACATCTTAGTAATGTTACATCTTCCCTTTCCAACATCCTGTAATAATTCCTAATCCTAGGCATCGTCAAAGTATACTTGCCTTGATTCAAAAGATTCCTTAGACTGTGGTGGCAGAGAATGGTAATTGGGTACCCCATTGTTAAGGTTGTTGCCTTCTCGTACATAAGATATGCCCCGGCCATTGCTCTGTAGCATGGCGCGAAACCCATTTCTACCTCTGAATATGCGACAGAGTAATAGGCTATGGGCTGTGGACTAGGTCCAATGCCTGTTGGTTGCGTAAGAACAGCGCAGGCATACTTCCCTTTGGCTGAAGAAGAAACATACAATCCAAATTCTTTGGAATAATCTGGAAGCGCTAAAGCTGGCGCTTCTTGCAATTTGTGTTTAATTGTCTCAAACGCCAAATCAGCTTCCCTTGTCCAAGTAATGCAACATTGGAGTTTATCACTACCTGTTTCCTTAATCATCCCCCTCAATGGAGCGACCAGTCTAGTGTAATCCTCCACCCATGCTGAACTATACCCAGTAATGCCCAAAAACATCATCATTTCCCTAACCGTTCGTGGTTTTGGAGCCTTCTGAATAGCTTCCAAGTGTTCATTAGTGACACTGCGATGTCCCTGTGTAATAGATTGTCCTAAGTAAGTTACCTTTTCCTGGCAATACTGTAGCTTCTTTTTAGACACCTTGTGTCCCTTCTCCGCCAAAACCTTTAACAGTTTAACGGAATCCCTGTGACATGTTTCTTCATCTGGGGCACAAAGGAGTATGTCATCCATGTACTGAATGGCAGTACTACTTATCGTCTGCCCTAACCCGTCTAAGTCCTCCTTCAAGACCTGATTAAAAACATGAGGACTGTGTTCGTACCCTTGTGGCATTCTGGTATATTGATAATGTTGACCTTTGTAGGTAAACCCAAATAACCCTTGACTTTCTACACTAAGAGGTATAGAAAAGAAAGCCCCGCATAAATCAATCACTGTAAATACTTTGGCTGTAGATGGAATCTGAGTCAACAGCACATGAGGATCAGGAACTTCAGCTGGATAGCTGACAACTACCTCATTCACAGCCCGTAGGTCATGTACCAGACGATATGAACCATCAGGTTTCGTTACTGGCAGAAGAGGTGTGTTACTTAACGGATATTGAGTTATCTTCAAGACTCCTGCCTCTAACAATCCTTTGATCTGTGGCTCAATTCCATCAATTGCTTCCTGTTTCAATGGGTATTGGTTTTTCCAAGGGGGTTTTGCACCCGGTATGAGTTCAACTCTCAATGGACGAGCTGATTTCACAAATCCAATGTCTGTACTGTTCTTTGCCCACAGGTCTGCTGGCACATTCTGTATCATTTCTTCTCTGAGGTCTTTTTCAGGTTGTACAGGAAGGATTAGCTGGTTCATTAGCTTCACAGTCTGCGGATGTCCTATTCCTTGAGCAGAGATCATCAGTTTTGTGAACTGTCCATCAATGCTCCTCCAGATAGCAGGGTTTTCTTTTGTCGTTACAAATCTGGCTTTTTCTGAGTCTGCCATCATTGCCCCTAAATGCTTCTGTTTATAGTGTTCAGATATCATAAGTGTCACATGAGGGATGCTACCCTCAATCTTATGCTCCTGATCTAGATAAGTGTCACTGTTTATCTTCATAGCCACTCCCTGAGGGCCTAGGATTATACAACTTGTACTAAGCTGTACCTGTTTTGGCTGATGCTTCAGCCACTCATCTGGGTTTGCATCTGCAACTTCTCTAAAATACTGGAGTGTACAATGCAATGGATCAGTAGGCCTTCTGGCCTCTGACATGTGTGCCAGGATATAATTGTCCCACATCCTTGCTGGTTCCATTAGGTCTGGGCTAAGCCCTCCCACCCAATACACCATAGATGCGTTGTTGTCCATCATGACAGACAGCTGTCTGTTCTCTTGTGGCACTGTCACCCGACAGCCGTCAGGTGTGCATTTCACTGTACAGTTCAATTGGCATAGTGCATCTCTCCCTAGTAGCCCTATTGGCGTGTGTTCTGATACAAGTATTGACAGATCTGCTCTCTGTCCTTTGTACTCTAAGCTTACAAGCTCAGTAGTAGGGATCAGCTGTTTAATTCCCTCGAATCCGATTGTCTTCACATATTTCCCAGACATAGGAAGGTGCGTGGCATCTTCAGGCTTCAGACAGGTGTAGGCTGCTCCACTGTCCACCATCAATTCTAATGGACGTTGGTTGACCGACACCCATATGGTAGGTTCATCTTCAGGCCTGTTTGTCACCACCAGCTGGCACCCCCCTCTCGGATCTTCTGGGCACCCCTATAGCCCAGCTGGTGGGCCTCCGTAGGGGTTCACCACTCCTGGAGCCGGTGTAGCAGGGGGCCTATATCTTCCTTTTTGTTTCCCCCCTGCGCCCCCCTGGTTCTTCTTCCAGCAGGTACGGGCTAAGTGTCCATCCTGGCCGCATTGGAAACATGGTCCTAACATCTTCTTCCCGGCTGCGGTCCATCCCTCTTGTGGTGGTCCTTGGCCAGGCTGGTTGTATGGCTGGTACGGAACCACTTGCACCCCTGCTGGCCCCTGTGGGTATGGATACCCCCCTTGTGGCCCCTGTGGGTATGACTGGGGAGGGACAGTTTGCAGTTGCTGTGGCTGAGATGGGACCTGTAGGGCTATGGTCTGCACTCTCTCTCTGGTTTTCTTGCCTTCAGTCAATTGTACTTGAGTTAGTTTTCTGAGTGAGTCTTCGTCTTGTGCCTTCTGTATCTGAATCTTCTTTCTAAATAATTCTACTTGGTGTGCTACGTTGTCTATATAAACAGCCTTGTTCATGTGTCGTAGCCCCACCACTTCTGCTAACTTGTTCTTAACTGGGGTAGGGAGACCTTGTTGAATCTTTTCCCTGATTATGGCTTTTTCTAACGGGTTATCTTCGGCATCCTTCCCTGTCACACTTCTCCATTGAGAGTGCACACGGGCTACAAAACCCCTGGGATTCTCATCTTCTCCCAGTGGCATCACAATGATATTGTCTGGGTGAATGTGAGTAGGGTATGTCTCTCTGATTGCCTTCCACAGCCTGCCTCTGTTTGCTGCGAAGAGCTCTGGGTCATAAACTGATGTACCGATATATTTATGAAGTCCTGCCTTCGTCAATATTTCCTGCATGGTGTCCAATCCTGTAATAAAGGCTAAGAGTCTTTTCAGGTCTCCCATCGCGGCCTGCGTCCCTGTCAGTCTCACGTCCATCTCGTTAGTCCATGGGTGACCCCCATCTTCTAGGACTGGGAGTTTTTCGATCACTTCAGACAGATCTGTATGACCCCAAGGACGATATTCTATCTTGTTATCTCGAAACAGCACCGGGAAGATCCCCTGAATTTCCTCTTCCTCCGATGCCTTCCCTCTTGGTCTAAGGTCATAATTGCTTAATAGTGGCTTCGTTCTTTCGTCCCGCCTTGGTGTCGCTGTAGACCTTGGGAGGTTCGGCTGGGATGTATGATGTGATGTCACTTGAGCTACCTGTTCTAACAGTTCCTCTATCTGTCGTATACAACTTTCCTCCTCTCTTAGGCTTCTCTCTTGGAGTTTTCTTGCCCTCTTTCTTAACTCCTCCTTATCCTTTTTCACCCTTTCTTCCTCCTCTTCCTCCGACATCTTCTTCTTTTGCTTTAAGCTCTCTTTCTTCTTCTCTATCTTCAGAGACTCCTGCTCATCTTCAGAACCACTTTCTTCTTTTCCCTTTTTATAGCGTCTTGTCCTTCCCTGTTTTTCGGCCCTGGCTATTAGTTTTCTGATCTGAGCACTGTAACCTCCCTGTGCATTGCTGTCAGCACCGGAACATTCGCCTTCACCTCCACTGCCATCTTCACTGTCATCTGTCTTGTTCTCTGGTTCGAAATCCACGGTCACTTTCGCTCTTCCCCTCTCTAGTACATTATCACCCTCATCTTTGATAGTGAAGGCTCCGTTCGTACTTAGGACGGGGACCTGAGGGTAGATCCGCTGAGAATTGTCCTCCAGTATCTTGGCATAGGGAGGAGGACTGGAGATTGGAGCTGTGTGTGAGAATGGAATGTTCACTTTCTCTTCCATTGCTTTGGCCAATTCATCTCTTTTTTCTGGATCCATGTGAGCTGTTTTCTCATTCCAAGCTAATGCTACTTTCTGCCCCTCTACCTTGAAGAGGTCTAAAATAGCTAACTCTAACCTGCGTTTCTCTGATCTAATCTTTCCTTTTTGATGCGCCTTATGTGCATTGATAAGTATCTCCAATGTTGCAATTAATTGTAAGTCAAAGGTGCCCTCTTCTGGCCATGGTTGTTCAATGTCTGCCCAACGAATATTCCATTTCGTTGACATTTTGCTAATCTCCTTAACAAGAGGATTCATTTTTTCCACTATAGCCACAGGGGATGAATTTGCTAATATTCCCTTATCTGTATTAACAGCCCTCACAATTTTACTGGGTTTGGCTCCCATGTCTGAAATATTTATACTGCTTAATATGCTGAAAATATGCTATAAGGTGTACTTTTCTTACAACCCACCTTCTGTTGCCGTATCTGCTAAACAGATGCTAGTCCAACTTTTAACTGCGTCAACTGTCTACACAGAACATTACAATTCAGAACAACGGATTGTTTCAGTGGTATTGTGTATTATTGACTTAAATGTAATCTATGTGTGTGTGTGTGTGTTTTAATTTAAATTTAATTAAAATTTTAATTCAATTTAATTTAAATTATTTAAATAATTATAACTAATTAATCACTAACAATCAATTATCACTATTAATTAATATTAATTAATTATTAATAATCATAACTAAATAATCTTTCAATTTAAATTTAAATTCAATTTAATTTCAATTCAATTCAATCCAAATTTAGTTTAGTTTTAATCTAAATGTTTTTCCCTTATTGTGTATGAATGTGTATCACTTAATTGCTCAATCAATACTAATTATAGTTCAGGTCAACTTTAATTATTAAACTACAAAGGCTGTTCAACACAATTTATCAAATTACAAAGGCAGGTCACGCTCTAAGTCTTTCTGATCCACAAACCCTTGATTGATCAATCCTCAGATAGAAACTGTTCTGCTATTCTTTAATCAAAAACTGTGAAAAAGAACTTAACTTGAAATAAAAAGATGTAAAACACGAATAATGACAACAACCTGTAAAGAAATCGATTTATTATTAGGAAGGAATAAAATGATTAATTATTAATTACAATCTGTAAAGAAATCGACTTGTTATTTGAAAGGAATGCATAATTAATTAGACTTAGTCATTGACACTTCATTGATGTAACCCTGTGAAAGAAAACGTTATCATTGGACTATTACAATCTGTCCACTAGATAATAAACATTATGTTCCAACATCTTATGTTCAAACAACAAGTAACCGACTTGTCTTATCATGTTCCGTCCACTAGATGGCGGCAAGTTCCTTCCATAGATCTGATAGGTTTAGATGGAATCCGATTCTGCAAGCAACCGAAAATGTCTTATCGATTGCTTCAGACCACCCTGCCGTGATCTTCAAGTCGCAACCTATTATTTTCTACAATCCATAAACAACCCAACCGTCAAGCGAAAAGAATGAACGATTAGTTAGAATTATTCATTATATAATCATATACATTGATTTAAAACCTGTGGAGTAATGGTTTTCATTAGACAGTTGAATTATCCATAGACCGTAAAAAACAATAGGCTGTGAAAGTAATAGGTTGTCAAGGGGCTAACTCTCTTGGTGTAGTGGTTGCGCGGCCGGTTGGTATGCGGGGAAAGGTGAAAGGCAAGAAAGCAAAATGGAGGAAAAAAGAATCCGTCTCCAGTCTCTGCTGGGCTACGCCCCTCTCCGCGCATGCGCCCGCTTTTCACCAGACTTGCGAATGAAACTCAACAAATATCCCCAAACTACTTTAAAATACCCCAACGATCAACCCACTTTATCTCTAATTTTATAAATACTACAATCTATGTGTAATGGATTCAACCTTATCTTTTATGCAACAATCAAATTCAGCTTCCCTTTGTAGTAGAAAGGATTTTCAGCTCTGTTGTGTGTTTTAGGGCGAAAAGCGCGTGTGTTTGAAATGAGACACGCAGAAAGGGAGGGGATGGGCTCTACCCCACGGTTTTTCCTTGAAAAACCACGGTCTTTTTCACAACTTTTGTTTTCACAAACAGAGCACATTCACGACTCCGCAATATCAAGATTATCTTTCAATGCAGTTAAACGTATTATTTCACTTTGTTCCTTCAGACCTCCCCTCTTCCCAGGGCGCAGTCTCAGGCTGGAACCCTTTCCGATGGAGGTTCACTGCCCTCTAACCCCAGGTCAGAGTCAGTAAACCCCCACCCCTTCCGCTTCCCAGAGTCTCCTTTTCAGAGCTCTGATCACGGAAAGCACCACTCGCCTACTAGCTGTACGTCGCTTTCAGCTTATGGTGGCCTGACTGTACATTGAGCTGAGCGCTACTGCCATATCATATGGCCTTACGTTCTTGAGCGACCCAACCGGCCGGTGACCCAGTCGATAGCGACCCCCTGCCAATGTATAACACTGGCCCTGTAGCGGTGATTAGCCGCCCAGGTGGGAACCGACGGTCTGATCCCTAGCCCACTTTGCTATGGGTCTAGAAACTTTGACCGTTTACACCAGCCTTGCCTGTTCACGGGTGTAGCTTCCTCTCACATCCCGCTAGGTGTGGGCTGTCGCCCACGTACCACGCACTGCCCACACACCTACATGCGACAGCTGCGCCGACTAGACGGTACCACGGTAGTATGTTCATTCATACTTCATCAGACACGGGGGCCTTCAGTCCTCTCCCCAGCACTATATGAAATATTTAACGTGCCCTCGGAACTTTGCAATTCCACCGCCGCCTGTTTTTGGCTAGGTTCGGGGTGCCTAATCCCCTGCCTAACCAAATGTTTCACTCTAATATTCTCTAATGCCTTTTTTCCACAGCCTCTGTCTCAAGAGGGACTTGAGCGCCTGCAGGCATAAGGCTCGGACGGCACTTAAAGCAATTAGCTCCGCTCACTGCTCTCAATGGTCCTTTTGTCTTATCAAACAGGAATTCTCATTCCTTTTACATACAATAACACAATTATCAGCTTCTCGCTAATCTTAACCAATATTGCCGACCCATTAACAAAACGTCTTCCGTTAATTTCCTGTCGACAGCGCATTCGCAAAACGCGCACTGAAGCAATTCATCCTTTGCTCCACCACACACACGATACTTCTACAATATCGTACAATTACACATTTATGTACAAATACAGATTTCTAAATCCGGCTCTTTAAATTCAATCCAATTGTAATTATCTTATATTTCTAACAGATACTCAACACAAATCTAAATTCTTTTGTTTATAGCTTAAGACCATTTAATTACATCAAAGCTGGAAGTCTGACAGAGAGAGAGAGGGACAGAGAGGAGGAGGAGGGGGGAGCAGCTGTTATTTCTGGCACAGAGAGAGAGAGAGAGAGCAGAGAGAGGAGGAGGGGGAGCAGAGAAAGGGGGGGAAATGGTACTTACCTCCAGGCGCTGAGAGAAGTGAAAAGATGCAAAAATTGACGGTGTTACTATAATCACTTATAAGCTATATATATTTACTCGTGGACTAGGCTCGCCATTATTTCGTATATATTGGTATCTGTTACTGCTAAAAATGAAGAAGAGTTCTTGAGCAAATTTAAGACTTGTTTATTCAAAAAAGCAGGTTACACAGCATGGCCCCTCAATGGAGCTGGTGGTCCGAATCGGTCACAGGATATTAAGTCAAAGATATGGATATGAAGAAAAAGAAGAAAGAGCCCATCTGTGTATAGGATTTTATACCCCCCCTTGTCACTGTCGCTGAGCCAATCAAAACAGAGTCCACGTCATTTTAATTTGGTTGAATACAAAGTATACCAGTGAGATCATAGTAGGTGAGGTCATTTTCTGTCCTGTAAATAGGATGTTATTAATGCAATTCACCCTATGGTCTAATACAATTCTAATGCAATTTATGCTATGGGCGTCTTTCTGGCTCGGGCCCTAATGCAATTATATCTACTCATGATGATATTACAGCCTCTGCACATGCATGTCAAAAGGCCATTGTGTGTATTAGAGGGCCATTGCTATGGTTACAGAGCATGAAAATACACGACAGTACTCCACACTAACAGAGCTGGGGGGGGGGGGGGGGATTGCAAGGTTTGTATTGTATGTGTGTATATTATGTGCACTATGAGTGTGTCTGTGTGTGTCCGTGTGTGTGTCCGTGTTTGTGGTGTGTGTGTGTGTGTGTGTGTGTGTGTGTGTGCATTGTGTGTGTGTGTGTGTGTGTGTGTGTGTGTGTGCATGTGCGTGTGCCTGCGAGTGTGTGTGTGTGTACGTGTGTGCCTGCGAGCGTGTGTGTGTGCATGCATGCGTGTTTAATGATGCTCCTTTGTGTGAAATTGAGGTGGAGATGGTATTCTCTGTCTAAAGGAGGCGCAGAGCGGAGGAGGTGCAGAGAATGCCGTTTTGAAGGACGTCTGTGTCGCTCAACGCTGCCATCTAGAGGTGACCACCGTCATTCCCTGCCATGGTCCTAGGGGAGCAATACTCCACAGTCAGGCTAGGCCAATATCTCTCCTCTTAACCGCTGTTTTGGGATCCGTTTTCCAGTCCCTTGTGCGATCCTACACCATTAGGAGCAGGAGAATAAAAGTGAGTCTAGACCAGTTGATGTATCAGCACCACAGCCACTCTCACTGCTTGGAAACAGACAGTTTATGAAGAGTTCTAAGACTTCTAAGACAGCAATTGGACCACATTGTATTTTGACCACAATGCTTGACAGTCGTGTCTGTAGGTGTGTATCGCAGTCCTCTATGTGGAACCCTGTGTGTGTGTGTGTGTGTGTGTGTGTGTGCGCGTGTTTGTGTTTGTATGTGTGCGTGTTTGTGTTTGTATGTGTGCGTGTTTGTGTGTGTGTAAACCCCTTTTACCCCTGTGCCCTGGAGATGCTCATGTCCGGCAGGCTATTTCTCAGAATGCAACAAGGCCCCTGGTCAGTCCACATCCAGGTCAGGTCAGAGTCAGGCCAGTCCATCTGTACTAGCCGTCAGTGTGAAAGGAGTGTAATGTATGAGTGTAATGTATGAGTGTAATGCATGAGTGTAATATATGTGTGTAATGTATAAGTGTAATGTATGAGTGTAATGTATGAGTGTAACGTATGAGTGTAACGTATGAGTGTAACGTATGAGTGTAATGTATGAGTGTAATGTATGAGTGTAACGTATGAGTGTAATGTATGAGTGTAATGTATGAGTGTAATGTATGAGTGTAATGTATGAGTGTAATGTATGAGTGTAAGGTATGAGTGTAACGTATGAGTGTAATGTATGAGTGTAAGGTATGAGTGTAATGTATGAGTGTAATGTATGCGTAAGGTTATAGGCCCTTTGGGAGGGGAGAGGAGGTCTGGGGTACCATGACCTTGTAACACTCCCTGATCTATGTCCCCATCTACTCCCTCCCTCCCTCCCTTCCTCCCTCCCTCCTTTCTCTCTCTCTCTCTCTTTCACTCTCTCTCTGTCTCGCTTTCTCTCTCTCTCTCTGTCTTTCTCTCTCTATCTCTCTCTCTCTGTCTCGCTTTCTCTATGTCTCTCTCTCTCTCTCTCTCTTTCTTCCCACCTCTGTCTGTCTTACACTATTCCCCCTCTCTCCCTTTTTCTCTTTTTTCTCCTCTGCCCCCCCCCCCCTCCTCCCTTCTCTCTTTCGATATCAGCAGCACAGGGTGAAATAAATAATGCATCGGCACACATTAAAAACATTAGCAGGGTTTTACTGGCGATAAAAGAGAGGGAGGAAAAAAGGAGGGTGAGAGAGAGGGAAAAGGTGACTGGCTCTTAAATGAAGGAGTGTTGGAGTAGTGCATGGTGAGATTTACTGGGCCTGGGTTTTTCTAACGCTGGAAAAAGATCACAGGGAAATAGACAAAATCGGTCCCGGTATTGGCCACCTTCGAGTTGATTACTTTGCGATAACGTATTAAAGTGTTCAGGGTTGCGTTGTGGCTAAACACGTTTGACTCTGGCACCAAACACTGCTTTATTGACTTAGCGCTCGATCGACAGTATTTGCCTGTTCAGTTTTAGTGGATTAATAGAACAGCCGTGCCTTTTTTATCTACTATAAGAGTCGCCTCGGGGGTCAAATGACCAGTCTTTACAATGCTCAAGCTGCTATTTACACACAACGACCACTAGTTGGCTGCTTGTAAATTAGCCTGCTTCCTACACAGAAAAACGGCAAAATAGATTTATATTAGCTTATACTGACGTGATTTAGAAAATGTAAGGATGCTGGATGGTAGAACGCACATATCTAGGAAAAGTCATGAAAGGAGGGTCCTGAAATTTGATCGAGTGCAAAGATATAAAAATATTCTTCACTCACAGGGGTAAAATGACCCCTCATGGCAGTTCTAGTGTTAAGAGGCATCAGAATTGAGACGGGTTTCAGTGGGCGGGATGAGTGTGTCCACAGGGATGAGTGTGTCAGTAGGGATGAGTGTGTCTGCAGGGATGAGTGTGTCTGCAGGGATGAGTGTGTCAGTAGGGATGAGTGTGTCCACAGGGATGAGTGTGTCTGCAGGGATGAGTGTGTCAGTAGGGATGAGTGTGTCCACAGGGATGAGTGTGTCTGCAGGGATGAGTGTGTCTGCAGGGATGAGTGTGTCTGC
>NC_137689.1:39213441-39215941 GCF_963989245.1 Nansenia antarctica | reverse complement strand
AGGGAGAGAGAGAGACAGAGAGAGGCAGAGAAATAGAGAGAGATACACAGAGTGAGAGAGAGAGAGAGGGAGAGAGAGGCAGAGAGAGAGAGATACACAGATTGAGAGAGAGAGACAGGCGTGAAGGGAGGGGGAGAGAGAGAGCTAGGTGTGAAAGGAGGGAGAGAGAGATAGGTGTGAAAGGAGGGAGAGAGAGAGATAGGTGTGAAAGGAGGGAGAGAGAGATACGTGTGAAAGGAGGGAGAGAGAGATAATAACAATGCTAACAATGCTAACACTGTTCCCACTAACAATGCTAACACCCCTTCCAAACTCTCCCCTCGACACTCGATCTCTGGATTGTCATCTTTTTCCCCCCTCTCCCCCGATGAGATTCTCACACTTATCACATCAAAGCGGGCAACCACATGCCCTCTTGACCCCATCCCCACCCCCCTTCTCCAATCCATTTCCACCGACATCCTTCCTTACCTTACCACCCTAATCAACTCCTCCCTATCCACTGGATCTGTCCCAGCGGCCTTCAAAATAGCCAGAGTAAAGCCTCTCCTCAAGAAACCTACCCTTGACCCATCATCTGTCCACAACTACAGACCTGTATCCCTTCTCTCCTTCCCTTCCAAAACCCTTGAACGCGCGGCATCTAAACAACTGACTGACTATCTCCGGAAGATGGATCACTTAGACCCCCACCAATCCGGCTTCAAGGCTGGGCATTCCACTGAGACTGCGCTCCTTGCTGTCACGGAAGCCCTCCACTCTGCCCAAGCTTCCTCCCTCTCCTCTGTTCTCATTCTCCTTGACCTGTCTGCTGCCTTCGACACAGTCAATCACCAGATCCTTCTCTCCATCCTCTCAGACCTGGGCATCTCTGGCACCGCACACTCCTGGTTTTCTTCCTACCTGGCGGGCCGCTCCTACCAGGTGACCTGGAGAGAATCGCTATCTTCTCCACGAACCCTCTCCACTGGAGTTCCCCAGGGTTCCGTCCTAGGGCCCCTACTCTTCTCCCTCTACACCAAGTCTCTTGGCTCGGTAATCTCTTCACATGGGCTCTCCTACCACAGCTACGCAGACGACACTCAACTCTTCCTGTCCTTCCCCCCGTCTGATGTACACGTGGCAACCCGTATCTCAGCATGTCTCGCTGACATTTCAACTTGGATGGCTGACCACCATCTCAAGCTCAATCTTAATAAGACAGAGCTCCTCTTCATCCCCGGGAAAGCCTGCCCTCTCCAAGACTTCTCCATCACAGTGGAGAACTCTACTGTAACCCCCTCCCTGACAGCCAAGAACCTTGGAGTGATCCTGGATAACCGACTATCCTGTGCGGAGAACATTGCAGCAACGGCTCGCTCCTGCAGATTCGTCCTCTACAACATCAGAAGGATACGACCATTCCTTACCAGAGAGGCAGCGCAACTCTTGATCCAGGCACTGGTCATCTCCCGCCTGGATTACTGCAATGTACTCCTGGCTGGGCTCCCCGCTTCAGCCATTAGACCTCTGCAGCTCATCCAGAATGCTGCTGCCCGGCTGGTATTCAACCTCTCCAAATACTCGCATGTCACCCCTCTCCTTCGCACCCTGCACTGGCTCCCGATAGCAGCTCGCATCAGATTCAAGACCCTGGTGCTTGCATACCAGGCAGCTAAAGGGACAGCCCCTGCCTACCTGAAGGAAATGGTAACCCCCCAAACCCCTGCCCGCTCACTCCGCTCCTCCACCTCGGCTGGCCGACTGGCCCCACCTCCTCTACACAGCAGTGGGGCTGCCCGATCACGTCTCTTCACAACACTGGCTCCCCGCTGGTGGAATGAGCTCCCCACGGCTGTCAGAACGGCAGAGTCACTACCCATCTTCCGTCGTAGACTGAAGACCCATCTCTTCAGGTTACATCTTAACTGCTCCTCCTGAGACATCTTCTGACCCTCACCACTACGTCTCCTAAAGACACCCGCTTTCCCCTCTACTGTGTCCCTAAGAACTTCTATTGCCCCCCTTGTACTGTTTCTCAGTTTCTCCAGTAATATAAAAAAATAAAAAAATAAAAAAAAGTTTTAGTAGAAGGCGATAATAGGGAGAAGGTTTTTCCTTCTATCAGTGGCCCCGGGCCCGAGCTAGAGTACTCTTCCTGCAACGAATGGTGGACTGCTGATTCACATGCTTAGTATTCAAATGTATTGATTGTAAGTCGCTTTGGAATAAGGCGTCTGCTAAATGCCAAAAATGTAAAATGTAAATGTGAAAGGAGGGAGACAGATACATGTGAATGGAGGGAGAGATAGGTGTGAAAGGAGGGAGAGAGAGAGATAGATGTGAAAGGAGGGAGAGAATGAGAGAGATAGGTGTAAGAGGACGGAGAGAGAGAGATACGTGTGAAGGGAGGGAGAGAGAGAGATAGGTGTGAAAGGAGGGAGAGAAAGAGATACGTGTGAAAGGAGGGAGAGAGAGATACGTGTGAAAGGAGGGAGGGAGAGATAGGTGTGAAAGGAGG